>NC_140485.1:38365542-38840542 GCF_964271855.1 Acomys minous
TCTAGTTTTTCCCGGTTGTGTGTTCTATTGGAACCAGGTGCAGCGCAGCCATTTGGGACTGGCAAGCTAATGTTCTTTGCTTTGTTTCCTCTCAGCATCATAGCTCCCCCCCTTACAAGTGAATATCTTCTTAGCCCCCAGCTGGAACTTAGCCCTGTGAGTCACTCCACTTAACAGCACTAAATCAGGGGAAAAAAATAACTGCAAAATACTATCAGTCTTTATATAGGTGCCTTGCAAGGTGGTGCTGGAATGAAAGAGGCAGTAAGAACTCATTCCCTAAATTAGGGAAAAAGCCATTTGGATTTAGAACTCTACTACCAAGAAAGGGCTTTGAAAGTCATCGAATCCAACTTTCTCATTTTATAGATGACAGAAGTGACTTATATCCAGTGTCATACACAAAACCATGATAGATCTCGGATTTGACTACATGTCCATACTTTTAACTGAAGAATGGTAGTAATTTTATTGCTTTTGTAACCATCTGTAATGAAATCACCACTGTCCCTATAAATGATGCCGGTTGTGGTCTCTGCCCCTCTCTATCTCTATGTCAGTGTCTGTCTATCTTTGGAAGTCAGCAATATTTCCATTACTGCAGTCTCTGTTCTCTCCATAATTTCTATTTCTATCTTAATAGGAAGAGAGCAGTGCAGGCAGCAAACGAACACAATGTGTCTTTGGTAACAAAGACAACAGGTGCCAATCTGGACTGGTGGATGCCCTGTGGTCCAGGATAAGAAAAGGCGAGTCTGTTGGCTGATGTTTAATGATGGCAGTAAGACTATCCTTAAAAACAAGAATGCAGTAGTAAATACAGAACTAAATGAGGACTCAATGAGTTAATTAAGGTTTTTTTTGCTGTGATAAAACTTATCACGAAAAGCAACTTGGGGGGGGCTGTTTATAACAACTCTCAAATGACATTCTTTCCCTGAGGGAAGTCAAGGCAGGAACCCATGGTAAAAATATGGAGATAGGACCTCAAGCTGAGGCCATATTGGAAGACGGGTCTGCTCCTCATGGCTCGCTCAGCCTACTTTCTTATAGCACCCAGGACTCAGGGATGATACCACCCACAGTGGCTGGGCCCTCCTACATCAATAGTGAACTGAGACAATGCCTCCATGGACTTGCCTAGAGGCAGTCTTGGGGGAGTATTTTTTTTTTATTGTGGTTCCTCTTTCCAAATAATTCAGCCTTCTGCAGTGTTAACAAAAAATAAACAAGGCATTCTAGAAATTTCAAATTTTTGGAAGTCTTTTCCTATTTCTTTCAACAGGTGGAGAAACATTAGGTAGACATCATTGTTTAATGAGAAATATGGCTCACAATGAAAGATATTTCTAAACAAAGTTGTGTGGGCATACATACTTATTTATCCCATAAATTGCTGTATACTTGGTCAAGTGGCATTGAGACTCAATATGATAACTATGGAGTCTAAGAAAGAAATGCTCAATTGCCTTTGCTCTAGAATTCAGTGAGGGAAACTGCATTCTTTGTCTCTGTCTCTCTGTCTCTGTCTCTGTCTCTGTCTCTGTCTCTGTCTCTGTCTCTGTCTGTCCCTCTCCCTTTTCCCCTCTCTCTCCCCCCCCCCCCCCCCGTGTGCCGTAAATCAATTCCAAGTACTTTTCTCAGTGTCTGTCTACCTTATTTTTTGAGACAGAGCTTCACACTGAACTTGGAGCTTGCCAATTGGCTAGGCAGGCTTTCCACCTGTCTCCACTTCCCCCACTGCCCAATGCAGTTAGAGATGTTATACACAAATCTCATACCTTCATGTTTATATAGCTACCCCTTAACAAACTAAGCAATATTTCTAGTCTTGTTTGTAATCCTTAAGGTAGAAAACAAAAACACAAAATTTTAAAAAGGTTTCTATGTACTTCTTCAAAGAATAAAAATATGTTTGGAATTTTCCCTATGATAACTGCAATATCAATTTTCCCCTCATCCTTTAAGGTAGTATTTTCTCCTCCTATGGACAAAATCATAGAAATAAAATTTTGTGTAGATCTTTTAAAAGGGGGCAGCTTTAATTGTTATTGCCACAAGATTTAGAAAAAGATGGGTCTATAGACACAGAAAATCTCTAATGTGCAAATGTACTCACCACTCAACAACACTTTCTCAGAAGCATCAATGTTCATTCATCCACTTAGGCAAAACTTTAATGGGTCATTGAGAGCATGAACGGTGGAGAACAGTTACCTAGGATTGTAAAGCAGAAGCTAAAGCAACTATTTGAACTGTGAAATGGAGCTGGGCTTCTTTAGCAATCACCCACCGGAAGAATGATGATCCAATTGGAAGCAGGTGGCTGGAGAAACAGAGGGCTCAGGGAGGGTGTAAGTAGTGATGCCATGACTAAGGACACATAAAAAGGAGAGGAGGGGACCAAAACAAGGGATTTAGGAAATATTTGCTTCTTGACAGTGTTATGTTAAAGTGTTTCCAAGAGGCTAATGTTCATTTTTAAAGGTGCTTGTAACTTGTTGCAAAGGACTCTGAATTCAAAATCTGTTTGGCAATCATTGAATACCTACCAGGTTTATGGACTCCATTATTTTTTTTTTTTTAACTTACAGAGTGGTTCTCTATTTAACAAGATTACCTAAGTTATTATAAATAACTTTTGTAAGCTATTTTAGAAAACGGTGTATAAGCATATTCATAACATGGAAATTTGACTTTTGGTTATACATAAAATTTCTTTTTACAATAAGCTAAAATTCAAGTAGTATGTCTAATTTTGTTTTTTTTTTAAATCGTATCTGAAAGGTTTTATTTTATTTATCTGTAAGCACTTCACTGTGTTGCTAATATAAATGATAATTTGAAAGTCATACTTTTGCTTTTTAAAATTTTTTTCTACACATTTTTTATTGATAGCAAATGAGATGTAATATGAATTATTTTATTTTTTGACTCCATTATTCTTTAAACCACTTCTTCCTAGTGATGTTCCTTGTCCCTACATGAACTCACCATCCATGTTGCCTGTCTTACCTCTACTAACAGCTCGCTCACCTTCCTTACTACCCATTGAGCCAGCCTCTTGACTACTTCCATAGTCAAGCCAGCCAGCTGTGTTCCATCTTTCAGAGATACCATAGGAATAAGTTCTCACTAGTCTCAGACATTTGTTATTTAGGGTGCGGCCTGGTCATTTATAGACATATCTTTGGTACCTATATTCCAAATCACCTGGAAAAGAGGAAATATTTTACTACAAATGTTATATGGATTAAAACAAACAAACAAAAAAACCCTTTCAAATCTTCTTTATTTCCCAACATATCTTTTCCTTCCTGAAATGAAATTCACAGATTATAGAATCTGCATAAGCCCATACTTTCAAATAACCATTTAGAATGCTGTAAGTGTGAAGTAAAAGACTGCTTTGCTTAAAAGGAAAGCAAATTATAATAAAATTAGGCATACTTCAGCATGTGAGTGTTTGAACACAAGCACACACAATGGGGGACATTGTGTAGCAGACTGACACTAACATACACACGTGGACAAAGAACCTCCTTACATACTGCATCTGACATATGTAAACTGATCTAAGTGTCAATCTCAAATGTCACCTTTCCTCATGTAAATTCTTTCAATGGCAAACAACTTTCAGTAGAGTTATTTTTACAAGTTACAAATGTTTGTGATTTATGTAGTAGTTGAATTTCTGGAAATCCATTGTATAATAAAACGTTGCAAATAAAATGAAGTTGCATATATATATATATATATATATATATATATATATATATATATATATATGAATGAACTGGATGCTAGTCACTAGTCATAGATAAGATATAAGTAGGTTTCTTTTTCACACAGATGAATAATGGGCAGGGTGCTTAAAAGTCTTGTGGAACATGGACAGTTTCTCCCTAGAGAAGATCGCCCTACATTTGAAGGCATGTAGCATCGCTGCCTCTTGTTTATCAAATGCTGCCATTGCCTGCACTTATCATTGTGACAACCCAAAACATCCACACTGTTTTCTGAAGTATTTCTCCAAGAGGTGGACTTCTAAAAAGTATTGCTATTAAGCATAATTTTCTATCACCCAAAGATTTAGATATTCACTTTGCATACAGCAAGGATCTTTAGGAAACATTTTATGTTGGATATAACAAAGGGAATTTGACATCAGACTTGCTTCCATGACTCCCATACAAAAATAGTGTCTGCAAAGTCTGATTTGAAGCCAAGGGCAGCAAATATGGGTGGCTACCAACTTTTACAGGTATAAAATAAATATACACATTTATTTTCTCTTATTCCTCAAACTTGAATTTAGCATCATTAAGCTGCTAGGACTACACTAAGGCTACCCAACAAGAAATGCATGAGGCAGTTAGACCAGGAAGTGAAATGGTGCTGGAAACGAAATGGGTTGTATTCAGCAGCCTGGCACTCATCAGAACTTATTAAAAATGAATTTCTCCTAGAATAAGTTTTATATAATGTTATGATTTTATTAAAAACTCTACTTTTTTCCACATATTGAACCATCATTGAATCCTTGAGATGAAGTCTACTTGATCATGGTAGATGATGTTTTTGATGTGTTCTTGGATTTGGTTTTTTATTTTATTCAGTATTTTTGCATCAATGTTGATAAGAGAAATTGCCCTGAAATTCTCTTTCTTTGTCAAGTCTTTTATGTGGTTTAGGTACCAGGGTGACTACTGTAGCCTCATAGAATAAGTTTTAGCAAAGTTCCATCTATTTCTATTTTGTGGAATAATTTGAGGAGTATTGTTATTATCTTTTCTTTGAAAGTCTGGTAAATTCTACACTGCAACCATCAGCTGTGGGCTTTTGTTGTTGTTGTTGTTGTTGTTGTGAGATATTTAATGACTGCTTCTATTTCCTTTGGGGTTATAGGACTATTTAAACTGTCAATCTTATCTTGATTCAACTTTGGAAAGTTGTATCTATCAAGAAAATTTCCCATTTAATTTAGATTTCCAAATTTTGTAGAGCTTTTGAAGTAAGATCTAACGATTATTTGGATTTCCTTAGTGTCTGCTGTTATGCTCCCCATTTTATTTCTGATTTTGTTAACTTGGATACTATTCCTCTCCCAGAGGCTTGCCTCTCTTACTAATTTTATCAAAGAACAAGCTTTTGGTTTTGTTGATTGCTTGTATTGTTCTCTTTGCTTCTAATTTATTGTTTTCTGCCCTGAGTTGGATTATTTCCTTCCATCTACTCCTCTTGGATGTGTTTGCATCTTTTTGTTCTATAGTGAAAATCCATTAGTGTAATTCACTCTATAAACAAACTGAAGGAAAAATAAAACATGTGATCATCTCATTAGATGTCTGGTTCCTCTCCCATCAATCATTAATCAAGAAACATTCATCAAGACTTGCCTATAAGTACTATGATGGAGTCATTCTTTCCATTGGCATGCTGCTTCCCAGATTACTCCAGCTTGTGTCAAGCTTGTGACAAAACCCCAGAAAGACGCCACCCCCCAAATGATTGAGGGAGCCAGATTGGTCAAGTACTCTACAAGAATACTTACAAAGTCAACTAACCTGGGCCCATGGGCCTCACATAGACTGAACCCCCAACCAAAGAACATGTGTGGTCTGTACCTAGGTCCCTTTCACCTATGTAGCAGATACACAGTTTGGTCTTCATGTGGATCTCCTAACAAGTGAAGCAGGAGGCCCTCTCTGACTCTGATGCCCACTTTGGGTCCCATTCTCCTAACTAGGCTTACTTGTCAGGCCTCAGTAGGAGAGGGTGTACTTAGTCCCACAGCTACTTAATGTGTCAGGGCACATTGGTACCCATAGGGAATCTCCTCCTCCTCTGAGAAGGAGAAGAAAGAATGGGAGTAGAGTCATGTAGAGAGGGGGTATGAGGAGAGGAGGGGTAGCTGCAATCAAGATGAAAAATGAATAAATAAATTTTTAAAAACCCACAATTAAAAAAAAAGACCCCCCTGCAAGATTGAAAAACAAACAAATACCACTCCCCCAAACCCATCCATCCAGAAAACACTCAATACTAAAATATTGACTGACTTGGTCTTCTGAAGGCAACCATAGCTGTTTCAATATCTCTGTAGTCCTCCCCATTCTGTACAGTCTTTCAGCCCTCTGTTCCACATGGTCCCTGTGCTGTTCAGGGTGTGTGGTATAGAAGGATGTGGTCTTTATGAGGTAAAAGAGGCTCAAGCAGACTGGAATGATTTAGAGCAGTATGTCAACTGGATTTATAAAGTATGCAAACATTCAGGCGGTGATGAACAAAAGGGAAAGAGGATGATGGGGTATTTCCAAATCCCTCAAAAGCAAATGTGACAAGATAGATTTGTGTAGAGTCACAGTTCTAGGGAAAACAATTAACAGAAAGCCAGATACGATGATACAGAGGTATAAAGGGCTTTCAAATCCCAGCAATGTCTGTGAAAGGGTGAAAGAAGGAATGAATGGCAGAGCACTATGGATGAAAAAGTTCATTTGTCCAAGGAATAGGCAATCATCCCCTCCCCAGAGTATTCTGTGTACATTTTTCCACTCTAAGAAAGTCTACTGGGGGCGGAAATATCCCAGATCCCTTTCACATGTAGATGGGCTGTAGTATTTCACATATGGTCAAAACCAGATAGCCTGCTATTACAGTGGGCAAGACTAGAAGATCATACGTTTGTTCTGCCTCAATTTCTGAGATGGGTAGAGTGGTACAAAATGTCCCGTCAAGCCTTGAAGGAGTGGAAAAAGGAGTGGCAGAACCATGACATTGCCCCAGTATTAGGAGTCAGAATACCCCCTGGAGAAGAGCTGTAGACTAAAAAAAGTTAAATAAAATAGCATTTCCTATCTATCTCCAGTCATGATTAAACCTCTTTATGCTTTATTGGATCTTACTAATGTGTTGCTTATTATGGTCCTAACCATGGAATACTGAGACCAACTGGCATTTACTTAGAATTGGCAGTGGTGGGCCTTCAGAGAACCTCTTCATCTTCCATAAAGACTTTCATTATATAACGCCAACTCATGAGTGCCTTACATATTTGGAAAGGCATCTGAAAGGGAACTTAAAACCAGGTAGAGAGTTCAAATGAAGGTATCCTATGTAAGTAGAAAAGGGCCTACTTTCAAGGGCAGTAAGGTAATAGGGTAAATATTGGATTTCTATAACAACTCCTCCAAGACTCAAAACACATTGTAGAAGAGGGAGTGAAAAAAAAAAACTAAGCCAGAGGAAAGGGTGAAGTGTTGTATAGTCATTTCCTTTGACTTGGAACATTCCCTCTAGGAGAGAGGAGGGATGCACATAAGAGGCAGGAAGTTCATGAAATTTACAAGGCCCAAGGATTCTGAAAGTCAGAAGATTAACTGTGCCCCTGATAAAGGTTATATAAGCAGTAAATAGTTGTTGGTTGTATTAGTTACTTGTTTCATTGCTGCAGCAAAACACATTTTAAAAACTTAACAAAGGAAAAGTTTATTTTGGTTTTCAAGGGATATAATGCATCATGGTAGAAAATGTGTTGTGGCAGGAGCTAAAAGCAGGTGGTAACAAAGTGGCTGCACTTATAGACAGGAAACAGGGAGTGATAGATGCTCCTGTTCAGCTAGCTGTCTCCTTTTTATGTTGTCTGGGACCCTACCACCCCATCTAATGATGCTGCCTATATTTATAGTGATGTTTCCTATCTAATTAACATAATCTATATTCCTTCACATGTCCAGAGGTTGGTTTGTTTGTTTTGTGATTCTGAATCTCATGAAGTTTTCCATGAAGAATAACCATAAATTAGACTCTAAGTTGAGCACAGATCATGAGGGATATAGCTGTCATGAGTCAACACTCATACTAGGGCAAGTCTTTTAGTGATGCAGCTGCCTTTGAGTCACCATGATCCTACAAGTAATCCTAATTAACGCATCGATTCAAAAAAATTAGACAAGGTTGGGACAGTTTTGTTTATTTGTTTTTATTTTTGTCGGCTTGTCATCAGTATTCTACCTGGAGTCAACAGGCACTTGTTCAGATTTCCACAAGAAACGTTATACAACATACGTGCCTTATGAGTCAGAGTTAGTTCACAAGATTACTGTGAAAGCTAATCCAGATAAGCAAGATATGGCCCCTGTAGTCTTCAGAGGAGTGCTGTGGGCTAAGGGAAGTTTGGAAATGTTTCTTGGTTGGGCAATTTACAGGGTCCCCATCCTAACTCAGATTTAGAAAGTGTGAAGTTTTCCTAGGAAAATAACAGTTTGATCTGAGTCCTGCAGGATTGGTTAACTCCAGGAAAGTGGAGGGAGGAACTAGAAGATGGAGACCATAGGGAACAAAGGAAGAACATTGTGAGAGCATAGCTGCAAAAAAAAATTCTGTCTGATGAAAGAGGAGAGGAAGAAATAATGTTTAATTAATGATAAAGGGTTGTACATGGCATTTTGAAAAGAAATGCTATAATTCTTGATATGCCAGTAAGATATGTAAGATTTTGAAATGTGTGCAACCATGCCTAATATCAGCTATGTGGAAGTTCATATATGATATCCCAAGAGTGAGTTCATGACATAAATCCCTTTAATAATATTGATATTTCTGTCTTTGAAAACCAAGATCCTACAGGATGCTTGACAACAACAGCAGTGATAGTGCTGATAGCAATGAAGATAATATTCACTGAGTCTTTATACAAAAGACAGAATCTATGAAGTTTATAGACAGCAAATCATTAACTCTTTCAAATGCCCTAAGAAGCAAATACTACTTTCTCTTTGGCATATGGAACAAACCTAGTCAGAGATGGGGCAGAGTACCATGACCATACTCAGTGGGGCCTGCCTCAGTCTGAAGGCTGCAATGCATGCTACTGTTAAACCTCTCTGAGGTGCTGAAGAAAGGTGCTATTAAAATCAGCTGATGTTGTTGCATAGGACCAAGATTTGATTCCCCAGCATCCTCACAGAGGCTCACAACTTCCTGAAACTCTGGGGCCATGAGATCTGACATCTACTTCTGGCTTTCATGGACACTAGCTACTCATATGGTATGAACACATACAAGAAGGCACTCACACACACACAAACACATAAGCCTTTGAAGTTCTTTGCGTGCATGTCTTTGCATCAGCCTTGGTGTGAATGTGCATGTGTGTGCATATACATATGTATGCGCATGTGTACAGATGAGTGGGTAACATATTAAGTATACCTAAGGAGACAGAAGTGAGTGGTGTGGACTGTGGATTGTTTTTCTGGGGAGAAGAGCCAGGAAGCAGGGGGCCTGGTTGGGAGAGATCAATATGTCAATGTGAATGTTTTATTAGAATCTTAGCCTTGGTTTCTGGCCTAATAGTGTTTTGCTTAGAGTCTAATCAGAGCTATTGCTGCCACCCACATTCTGTGGCTGACAATAGACTCAAGTCAGTTTGGGTCATTGATTTCAGCTCTCTCCCCCTTTTATTTTCTACCATGAATCTTACAATAAATGCCTGGGATATGATGCATCCTATAAGAGGCCTTGGGGATGGCAAAATGAATAAAATACAATCTTTGTCCTTGGGGAATCAGGTGGTCATGTTTGTTTTCTTGCTTTCTCCCAACATGTTTCATATCTCTCTATATTTTTCTTTGAAACAAAAAAATTAGAGGGACATTGTTCATCAGATTTGGCCTAAGTGCCAAGGGCACAGCCTGGGATGATGTAAAGCACATGAGGCCAGAAGTTAGGAGACTAAGCCTCTGGGGCAGATCCTTTATCTGTGAGGCCACAGGACTGACCGAAAAATTTACACTGGACAAATGGTGTGAGAAGGGTGTCAGATTCGGAGATACGGATTCTGTGATATTATTGACTGGCTGGTTGTTTGCCTCTGCCTCGAGGCAGCATGAAGGGTGTCTCTGCAGTGCTTAACCTTGAGGAGTAGAAGTGATTCTGGTGCCCGGCCATGTTTTCCAACCATTACTGTCAAACTCCCAGAGGTTCCGGGATGTTGCACAATCAACTAGAGAAATCTGAAGATCTGCAACCACACCTCGGGGAGATATGTATTCTCTCACTTCTTAACTATGAGATCTGAGTCCCTGTGATGAAGGACCTCCCAAATAACTGCAACCTAAACAAAGTCAAAATGTCATTACCAAAACTGCATTTCCTCAAAATAGGCCATTGACAATGGCTGTTGGCAGCCCATTCACAGATACTGGGGACATGGATACCACCTATCTTGTTGTTCTACCCTCTCTGACATGAAACTTCTGCCTTATGATTCAAGTTGACTTTCCCAGCTGCAGTCATCACAAGTAAAATCTAAAATGGAAAGGAAGGCTGGACAAGAAAAAAAAATGTACTCCCTCCATTTAAAAATGTTAACTGCTTTATTAGGCTTTTTTTTTGGACATATTCACATTAATATACCCAGCATATTACACACAGCCAAGGGACAGGAGTAAGTATAACCATGAATGTGAAATCTCACATGGTAGGCATCAGCATCAGTTCTCTCTCACTTAGTTTTTCTGATTTTTATGTGTGTTAGATGACCAAGGCCAATCAGTGCCACGCTGGTAAATGTAGCCTCTGCTATTGTTACCGTCTCCTCTCCATGATTTATGTCTATAGCTATGATGGCAAAGAGAACATGAAAGAAACAACTCCTTAATAAATTACCTTTCAATGAACTCTATTTTGTAGCCACTTTCTAAGTAGCTTTATCCGTGAGGGATGAGGTGGAGTAAAGATGAGTGGGGACTCCTTCAACAATGAGCAGCTCTTCATCCTAGGTTGGTAAAGCTAAGCTGTTAAAACAGTGGAGAGCTGTAGCCAAGGGCCAAGCCAATGTTGGGTTCCTTCCATGGGAACAACGTTCTGTCTCTCACTAATATCCAGGTAAGGCTCTCCTGGATTCTGCAGAGGAGAGAGAGAGAGAGAGCTGAAAGGCAGACCTATGCAGTATACTTCCACTTCCTAATCATCTGTTTCTTTTTCACAGAAGATGTGGTACCATTGCCAAAGGCCACATCAGCCACTAGCCGGAAGTCACTTTGGTGGAACCACAGTTAGGATTTCAGAAAGACATATTTCTATGAAAATTCTTCCTCTAAGCTCCTGTGAATAGACTAAACCATGAGAGTGAAAAAGTGTAGGAGCTTCAGAGTTGAGCCCATTCCTAGCAGGCTTATTAACATGGCCACTGCTTGAAATACAGTTCCCTCATTAATTAGCACATCCATTCATTCTTCCAATGGCGATTATTAAACGACTACTGTGTATAAGATACTCAAAATGCTAAAAACATCCCTAAAGGGAAGCAAATATTATAAGAAAGGTTAAAATGGAAGTGGAATTTGGCAAAAAAATATAAAAAGGAGAGTGGGGAGATGGTTCAGTAGTTAAGAGTGCGCATTGTTATGTCAAAGGCTCTGAGTTCTGTTCCCAACACCCATATGGGGTTGCTAACAACGGCTAGCAGCTCCAGTAGCAAGGGCTCTGCCTCTGGTCTCCTTGAGCAACTGTACCTATGTGCATAAACTCACTCACAAATATACATGCATACTCAGAATTAAAAATAAAAACAAAAAGAAATGTACAAAATGGAAAAAACAAACTCAGTCTCACAGCCTTACATGCTATTTACTAATTTATTAATTAGTACCCTCCTGTACTAATTATTAATTAGTAATATAAACTACATAAAAATAAATAAAATATAATTATTAATTTATCAATTAAAGCTATATTATTAATAGAATTAATATGGCCACTAACTTTTTCCCAATTTTTTTCCATTTCAGATAGAGTGCGTATTCATAAGAGATCATTGTTGGCTCTGTTTCTTAACAATTGAACTTTATTATACAACCCAACTAGCTTACACAAAAGGGAAAAAAGGTTAAAGGAAAAAAAGAGTGAACCTTCCAGTGACTATCCCACAGGACAGGTCCCTAGGTGTCTCTGGCCTGCGCGTTGATCTGCCTGCCTGTTCACTGATCCTCTTCCCAGTCCACGTGCATTCAAGTCCGGTCTGACCCTGCTGCTCCTCTCTCTGTCCCCTCTGCTTGTCTGTCTGTCACGTGCAAGGGGCGGTCTCCCTCTCCCATTGAGGGTTGATTAGAAACACAATAGTCCAGGTGGAGTCCCCAGGTCCACTTCCTGAATTCCAGGTCCAGGATGGCTCCACCCAGTCTATCTCAAGGTTAATCTCAGGGAGTATCCATGGTGTGTCCAAGGGCAAACCCCACCAAGACTGCTTTCACCTGTGACCAAGCTTACAATTCTTCCCACAGAACATTTAGAAGTTACAGAAAAACAAAGAGAGGAAAACGAATGTCCCACACATAACAGGAGAAAGATATTATCAATTTGTAGCTTAGAATTATCTTCTGCAATCCTTCGCTTCCCCTTTTCCCTCACAATGTGGGAGTGGCTCCAGAAGTACCTTCAGTAAGACATGGGGAAATGCAGGAACAGTCATAGGGGAGGGAGGGAGGGGAAAGTGGGAGGGAGGGAGGAATGGGAGGATACGAGGGAGGGGATAACCATTGAGATGTAATATGAATAAATTAATTTAAAAAAGGAAAAAAAAGACATGGGGAAATGCAGGAACAGTCATAGGGGAGGGGAGTAAGGGGAAAATGGGAGGGAGGGAAGAATGGGAGGATACAAGGGATGGGATAACCATTGAGATGTAACAAGAACAAATTAATAAAAAAAAAAAAGACACGGGGAAATGGGACAAGCTTGTGTGGGGATGGGCTTTAGTATCTAGTTAGTAATAGCAAACAGAGACAGCCCACAATCCACTAAAAGGTAAATTTCCTATAAAAGAGCATAAATTTGGAGTCAGGGAAATCAGCAGGACACTGCAGAGGCTTTGTGTTTTAACCTGTAGACTGCTGGGGGGTTTTTGAAGGGATGCTGCTGATGTCTATAGATTAAGATGAAGCTATTGCAAAGGTCTAGGCAGAATTTGGAACCTTGGAGGTGACTGAGTGAATAAAGTACTTGACACACAAGTATGAGGACCTATGTTAGAACCTCTGGAATCCTTGTGAAAGCTGGCCTTAGATAGCACAAGCAACTGCTGTCCCTGTGCTCTGATGGTCAGACAGGAGACTCTAGCCTGCAGTATGCAGTGGGCAAACAACAAAGAGCCTTCTTCAAATAAGACAGCAGGGGAGGACTGACAGGGAAAATCGTCCTCAGCCCTCCACACGCATCTTGTGGCATGACATGTACATAACTCCATCTACCTGATGCACATGCGTGTGTGTGTGTGTGTGTGTGTGTGTGTGTGTGCGCGCGCGCGAGTGTGTGCACACGTGTGTGCTTACACAAGCACGTACACACACACATTCACTTACTCACTGAGAGTAGTAGACTGGATAACAACTCTCCAAAGGCATCATTTCCTAATTAGATATTCCAGAACAAGGTGTAAATGCTTCCTAATGGAATGAACGGACTTAGTAGACAAAAGTCAGATGAGGAGATTATGCTGTTGAACAACAGAAACCCTTGAAAATCTGTAGGCAAAAATGTCCTTTCAGGAGAAAGCCACATGCAGGAAGAGGCTCTGTGAAACTGGTGACAGAAATTGGATCAAGCCAAGGAATCTTATCACCCACCTGCATCCCCACTGGAAAAGGTAAGGAGCTGATTCTTCCTCAGAGCATACAACTAGGTTTTCTGAAACATTTCTACTGTGAAAAATGAGGAAATCAATAGCATTTATGGTAAGGGGTGAGAAAAAAGAATATGGAAGAGAAAGGCTACCATATATGCACTCATTTCAGAGAGTTTATATATCATCACAAAAGAATATTAATAGAAACATTTAGTCTATGGTTCTTTTTTGTGTGGTACTGGATGAAAACAAAGAATGGATTATTGGAAAAGAATGGAAAAGCAGCCTTGTTGTACAGTGGCAGACAAATGTCTGAACTGTGTCCTATAGATACATGGAAAATTGGCAGTGTATGAGATGAACTTGGATATTTGCTTGAAGAGATTTCCAAGGCAGATTTGAATTTGTAACATAATTTCTTTTGGGTGCTTGTGCTATGATGTTCTGAGAAGAAAGGGAAAAGTTGACAGAAAGTTGCTAAGCAAAAATGAAGCAAGGAACCAGGCATGGTGGTGCACGCCTGTAACCCTAGCAGTCAGGGAGGCAGAGGCAGGCGGATCTGTGTGAGTTCGAGTCCAGCCTGGTCTACAAACCTAGTGCAGGACAACCAAGGCTACACAGAGAAATCCTGTCTTGAAAAACCAAAAAAGAAGAAAAAAAAAACCCAACCCGAAATAAATAAATAAACAAATAAATAAAAAAGAAGCAAGGCTGGAATCTTTAGAAAATTTAGTCTACTCTAGATTATAAAATGTGTTAAAGTCAGGAGATTCATTGTTAGGAAAGGGTGCTCTGGAGAAAATTCTAAGAGTGTGGCTATATAATTGTTTGCTAATACTGAAGCGAGCACCTTGGAGATGATAATGAAAGAATTCTGTAGCTTACTTCTTAATAATATGAGTTTGTGCGACTTACACTGGAGACACAAGGGGCTTTTGATAATGACATGGCTACACCAAAAAAAAAAAATGCTATCAATTCAGACAGACAGACAGGATGATATGAGAGAAGGCTATTTGACTTCCAGGTTTTCTTTTTAAATTAAGACTTTAAAAACACAGAAAATCTAGACCCAAAGCCTATACTTCTCGAAGAACTTCTCTGCAGTTAGAATGGCCATTCTGAAACTGTGGAGGTTCACTTTATAGTTTACACTTTCACTGTTCATATGTGCTGATCCACCACTAGAAAATGAGACATCCACAACAGAGTTGAAACTAGAAGAATGGTTGTGTTTTCAGTGTCTTTCATGAGTCTAGTGTCCATTATTCATCTAGTATTTACCCTTTCTTGTTATCTTTTATATTTGTACAGTACCTACAAGTATATTTGCTTACACATGTATGTATATATTACAGGTTAGGATTTGCATATGCTGGAGAACATGCATTTCTTTTCTTTCTGAGGTTTTGTGAATTCTTGTAATATTATATATTCTATTTTTTCATTTTCCTGCAGATTTTGTGATTTCAGTTTTCTTTAGAGTTCAATAGTATTCAAATACACACACACATACACACACATACCCCAAATTTTTGTTATCCATTCATCATTTATGGAAAACTAAGTTGGTTCCATTTCCTTGCTATAGTGAGTAAAGCAGCAATAAAAATGAGGAGCTAATATCTCTATGGTTGAGTATACAGTTTCTTGGGCACACGTCCAGGAGTAAAAAAGTTCAGTCATGTGGTCCATTTTCTATAGGCAGGACACAAGCTGACAAAAGTACTTAGCTGTGAGATGTAATGTCCTTATCTGAGGCCAATATACATATCCTGTGAAAATGTCACCTTGAGGAGGTACCAAGATAGTTGAATAACAGGGTCTTCCAGTGTGGTGGTTAATGTCAACTTGAAGGGATCTAGAACAGTAGTTTTCAACCTGATGGCTGAGACCCTTTTGGAGGTTGAACAAGTTCTTCCCAAGGTTGAAATATACAGTATTTATGTCATGACTTACAGCAGTAGAAAATTACAGTTATGATGCAGCAATGAAAGTAATCTTATGATTGAGGTCACCACAACATTAGAAACTGTATTAAAGGGTTGCAGCATCAGGCCGGGTGAGAATCACTGCACTAGGATGCACTTAGGATGCATGCCTGTAAGGTATTGTCTAGGCTGCTGGACACATCCCTGAGGGATTATCTAGGTTAGATGAATTAAGATGGGAGAGGTTATCGTAGAAGCAGGTATGAGGTTCCTCAGGTTGGGTCCCAGACTGCAAACAAGGGAGGAAGCCAGACAAGCATAAGCATGCACCGCCCTTTCCTCCCTGACTCTGGATGAAGTGTGCCCCGTCCCTGCATGGTCCTGTGCCGTGATGGGCTACTGTGTCCTGGAACTCTGAAACAAAGTAAACCCTTCTTTTCTTAAATTGCCTTTGTCACGTGTTTTGTCATATCTACAAGATCAGTAATAAACAGATCCAGTACACTCAAGGATGTAATCAAAGTTCTGGGATATCTGCCTAAGAGCGTGAAGAGCTTCAGATCTGTGACTCTGCTCCAGGGTATTATCTTGGGGGACCGACCAAGTTTCATATTACATTCATTTTCACAAAGAGCTGCCTGCAGTCCTCTTGGCTTAATTCAAAGCCTAAACCTTATTTTACCAGGGACAAATAATTTCTAATGCTTTCCCTGCTGTTACCTTTCAAGTAGGTAGTATCGATTGGGCTCTTTCAGATGCTAATTGGCCAATTCTAGGATACAGATTCTTTTTAGAGACCTTCGTTTGTTTTACCTACTTGATTAATTACCCAGTATGTGCTATTATGCTTATGGTCATGTATTTCAACATGAACTATGCTTAGAATACTAATTTTGGATTTCCCACAACTCTGGTACTTGAATTTTCCCATCCATAACTGATCAATGAGGTGCCTGCTTCATTATAGTCATTGGCAGTAGAGCAGTGCCCGACATGGGTCTGGCAAAAAAACAGAGACAAGAATTTGTAAGTGGTTTATTAATGAAGTGCTCCCGAGGGAAAAGCACTGAGGAAGGGGGAGAAACCGGACATAGAAGAGGAAGTAGCTAAACAAGGGCGTAACCGTGGGAGGAGCTCCAAAGCGGGCCGCTTTAGTGTGACTGGTGTAGGGACGCTCTACACTCCACACTGTGCCTCTCTGTAGTCTGAGGCCGAGTTGGCCTCTTGGAACTTGAGGGAGTCCAGTTCGTCAGACACTGGAAGAACACACCCAAGTTTGGAGGAAGAGCACAAAGACATGAGAGAAAGACTCTGAGGCTGTTAGAAAGGTAGCTGTTTGCCTGAGTGGAAGGTTCAGATTTTCCTGGTACTGATTTGCCTAAGGGCTTGTCTTCAATCAGTAATCACAGAATTAGAAGTATACACTTAGAAAGATTCACAGCAATTGGCAGTAATTTAATGTCTCTGAATCTAATGTTAATAATACAAACTGGCTTGCTTTATTTATATTTATTTATTTATTTATTTTGTTTTTCAGGCCAGCGTTTCTCTGTGTAGCCTACACTTGTTTTGTAGACCAGGCTGACCTCGAACTCACATCGATCTGCCTGCATCTGCCTCCAGAGTGTTGGGATTAAAGGCGTGCGCCAGCATGCCTAGCTCTAATAGCTTTCTTAATTGGTCACAAAATACACAAAAGTGCTGCTATTGTTAAAACAGAGATTTTTTATTTTTTTATTTTTTATTTTTATTTATTTATTTTTTAATTTTTAATTTTTTTTTTTTAACCAATTCCATAGCTCTGGCTGAAATTTAACCCACATGGTGTGGTAGGACAAACTACAAAGTTAACGTGAGTATGGTGTTTTAGAAGTACATAATTTTAGGAGGTGATGTTGATTACAGAAGATTGTCAGGGTGGAGCCTGAATGAATACTGATGGCTTTTCAAGAAGAGAAATATCAAAAGAGATACAAGTGTAGATTCTATCTCTTCTGCTTTTTTTGCCATTGGATTCTGTGGCTTTGAACTTTGCCAGTAAGAAAAATCATTCCCAAAGAATCCCTTATGCCTTGTGCCTCCAGAACTGTGAACCAAAATAGGTATTGTTTCTTTACAATGTAACTTGCCTCTAGTATTTCATTATAGTAATGGAAAATGGACTAATGAACTATTTAAAAAATATCTACTTAGTTTCTCTTAGGAATCAAATTACAACTCTGCTATGATAATTTGTTTGATTTTACATCAAGATCACAAATATCCATATCAGATGGGACAAGCAGATATTATAGAAAAAAAAAGTGAGATGAAACTAGATGACAGGGAAGGATGATTTTTAGGATGATTTTATTTATTATCTATTAACACAAACTTAATTGCTTACCAAATTAGCTCCCTGATTCTGTAGTAAGTAAAGAAACAGGCTCAGCTTGTCTGGCCCATGGCTTCAGATCTTATAGTTAGTCAGAGTGTCGGATGCATTGTGCTCCCAGATTACGGCTCAGATGTAGGACAGTCTGTTTTTCTTCTGTGGTACATAAAATTGAATCCAGAGCTTTGCACATGCTAATGTTTTATAGCCTTCACTTTTTTTGAGACAGAATTTCATACTAGCTTTGAACTTACTATATAGACCAAGCTTCTCTTAAATTCAAATTTTTCCCGCTTTCACCCTCCAAAGTCTAGAATTACATGCATGAATGACTATGCCTGGCATGGGGTAACCCACATATAAGCTCATTGTAGTTGTTTTGTAGAACACGGACATCTAGTTTCTTGTTGGCCAAAGGCACTCCTGGCTACAAGTCAGTAGGTGTTCTACCATGAAAATGTATTCCTTCAAAGTCAGCAAGGGAGAATATCTTTAAAATGACTTTGATACCAAGAGTCATAAATTTAACACAGTCAGGGGGTGACCTCCTATTATCTCTCCTAGACTTTGTCCTGCCCATACTCTATGGTAAGGAGTATACAAAAGGAAGAATAGAAGGTGGGTATCATGAGAGCCACATTGGAGGTAACCATCATAGTGGTCAAAGAAGCTACAAATGTTGTAGTATCTAAGCAATGACCTGAAAGAAGAAACAGAAAGCTAGGAAGATAGCTGATAGAATGTTGGACAGTGTAAATTTAAAATCCTGGAGGTCAAACTTGATTGGTGATTCCTTGGGTCAAGGATAGCTTGGACAAAGGGGAGAATTACAGGAAATGATCTCAGACTGATACTGGGGTGCCAGACTATTTAGGACTTTAAAGATTTGTCTGAGGATGTCAGCTTTTACTGAGTGAAATGGGATCATTGACAGGTTCCGACCTAAGGGCTAACATGATCTGAAAAGTCTATGTGCCCCTGTTATTAAAGAAAGACAGAAATTAGGACTCAGTAATAGACACATACGCACACACCCTGGCTCCTTAGACCAGAATAGAAAACATACCACTTCAAATATTCAGATGGTAGTTATAATCAGAAGGGAACACTAATGAGATTTACAGGATGCTTAGATATGTGGCAAAGAAAAAGAGCACAGCCAAAGATGACTTCAGTCTTTGGCTGAATCAAGTCAGGCAATGAAGTCAGTGTCGCTGAGAACCAGGATGATGGTGACAGGGATGGTGTTAAGGAGACATTCATTGTACAAGGAAGGACAGAGTTTGGTTTTGGACACATTATTTTGGTTTGCTTAGGCATCAGGCAAATGATAAATAAAACATTGAGTGTATGAATCAGAGATTCATGGGTGAGGTCAGGGTGAACAACAGAACTCAGCAGTCATCAACACAGTGATGACATAAAACCATGAGATGTGATCAGAGACCTGATGAAGACATCTAAGAGCTCAGTCTCCAACCAGAAAGAAGAAGACTCCCCTAACTCCCCTAAAGAGATACAGGAAAGGAATGGCCTGTCTGTGTGGCATAGGGAGGAGAAGCTAAAAAAGTGTTTTTCCAGAAGTCTGGAAGCTTAAGGATCACAGAGATCCTATGAATTTTAGGAACGAAGGATAGAGACAAATTTACAGTTTTAATAAGAAAGACAAGGAAGCAAAGTTGATTATTGGTTTTAGTCACATGACTTTGACAAGAGTTATGGTCAACACAAAAGTTGATGGTATAGGTCTGGTGGAAAATGGGGGAGAGAAGGTGGAACAGAAAATAATGCAACTATTTGGAGATATTATCCTGTACACAGGAAGGAAGAATAGATGATGACTGGATATGCTTATGCCATAAGGTCCTGGGGCTGGTAAAGTGCACACTTTGCAAGGGTGAGGACCCGAGTTCAGATCTCCAGTACCCATATAAAAACCTGGCATGATGGCAGCACCCTGCAATCCCAGTGCTGGGAAGGTAAAGTCAGAAGCATCCTAGAGGCTCACTGGGCAGTCTAGCCAATCAGTGAGCTCCAGGTTTAATAAGAGACCTCATCTCAAAATATAAAGTGGGGAGTGACAGGGGAAGATGTGTGCTGCATTAACCTCTAGCCTCCATCTGCATCCACTCCCATGTGAGCATATGCAGGAATATGCACAGATGGGGGGACTCATGTTTGTATGCTGATGACCATGACCCACTAAAAATAAGAAAAGTGAGATATTCAGAGAAGGAAGAGAACACGTGACATGTTAGGATACCAATGGGATAGTAATGTCACATTTGGTTAAGGGCATCATCTGAGATTCCTCCTTTAAGACCTCAAAATCATACTTGATAAATGATAACATGTCAGAAAATTGTATTGGAGTCTTATGATACAGCATCTTGTGACAGAGAAGAGGGTAAAAGCACCTGTCAAATTCAGAAAAATCGAGATTCAGATTACAATCCGTGTAAGTAGTCATGACTATAGTGACATGGTCAGGCTAGAAACTGAGATCTTAGGAACTTCCAGGGTCAAATGCAAACAGCCATGTGGGAGCAGTGTGGTCTCTCCTCATGGAAGCCTCATCACAAGAAGCAAAACCCTAAATTATTCCATGTCTCCATCTTCTCTCCCACAAAGATATGTCTCATTATTTTGATTTGGAAGTGAATTACTTTAAAAATTTTTGATTAATTAACCAATCACACAATTATATGTGTGGATGAGAGCATACATGTGCACATACGGTTTCAAGAGCCATTGGGGGAATGTAGAGGTCAGAGGACAACTTGTGAATATTGGGGTTCTTAAGTCAGGAAGTCAGGCTTGACAGCAAGCACCTTGATCTGCTGAGGGATCTTACCAGACCTGGATGTTATGTCTAAGACAGCAGCCACAGTGAGCTGGAGAAAGCTGTGTATGCAAAACAGCTTCTCTTCAAGTGAAAATTGGAGGTGTCTCAAATAGCAGAGAAGTGGGGATTCCAAAGACTCCCTGGGATTACAAAAACAAATACTGTACTGTGTACAATAGGTCCTTGAGTCAGAAGGGAGGGGGAAGGAGAAGGCAGAGCAGTACAAGGGGATCAGGAGTCAAACAGCAATTAAGGGAACAAAGGTCAGCAGATAATAATTATAGGCAGTTAGGGAGGGAATTAGAGCTGGAGAGGTGCTAATTACATGAGCCATTTAGACAAGGGTGGGGCTTTTCTGAGAACAACAAAATGAGGGCTGATTACCTGCTAAAAATAAAGGCAGGGCCTCTGAGCCAGGCTCACAAATCTGGCTCTGTCCCAGGCAGAGAGAAGTTCTGTGCTGGCTTAGCTGCCCTGTGGGTCCTGTAGGAGTGGCATGCCTCCACCTTCTTCCAAGTTCTGATGTGGGGGTCTGGGTCTATGAATCACACCAGCTCCAAAGGAAATGGCAGAGCAGAGTGGAGTCTGAGGATACAGAGTGAGTATTCAGATATCTAGCAATCCATGTAACTCTTCTAGGAGCAGGCTGGACGATATAGAAAAATGCTGACCAAAGAGAGGGAGTAAAGTCCCCGCTTGTTTTGTTCTTGGTTAAGTTGTCCACGAGGAGGCTGCAGAAGACGGGATGCTTCTCTTCAATTTGAATGCAGTCAATCTCCAGACTTTCCTCCATTTGTAACCAGTGCAGGAATGTTGATCTAGTTTTCCCAGTGGCTGACACAGCATCCTTTTTTTTCTCCTGTTCCTTTGTGAGATCGCCATTCCCTACTGGGGGCTGTGGGAGTAACAGAAAGGTCCAGCAGAAACAATAGAAGCAGGAAATGCATGCTCAAAGCATATTCTGTTGGCCAGCTAGCATCACATTATACCTGAACCATGAGACTGCATAGGAGATTTGCACCCATCTTCTGGATGTGGCAAGTTTTTGTTGTGAAGATTTTCCATTATGATGGATGACATAGTTTACCAGGTACTAAGGTCTCTGTGTGTTTCAGTAGCTATGTTTACATTGGTGGGCTTTACTTTTATAAAATCTTCTACTGAACTACAAACTGACCCAAGACCCAATGACTTCAAGTAGCAATGAGATGATGTCATCTGGTGTTGCAGTCACCTGAAGGCATGGTGGAAACTACAGTGAAGTGGCCTGCTCACAGGGCTGCTAAATTTGTATGTGGTGTTGGTTGGAGGGTTCACTTTCCCTTCATGTAGCTCTTCAGTTGTGTATTCTTATGGTATAGAGGATGTCTTCTTCTAAAAGGAGCAATGAAGAAGTCCAAAAAAAAAAAAAAAGAAGCACCTGTGTGGACTTGTTTGTGTTTTACCTCACCTTGGAAGGCATGTGTCATACACTAACACTTTCGCAATATTAAAGTGGTCCTACATTTCATCCCCCAAACCACTAGGCTGTGAATACTACTGTCTTAAAGTTTTGTATTTTATTTGTTCTTTCAGCAATGTGTAAGCATTGTGTAAATTCCTTCAATTGATTTTTATCAATCCAAAATATTAGTTGGGTCCCTACTACATGCTAAGTATTGTTTTTAAACACTTGATAAGTGAAAACTGAAGTCCTTCTGAGCTGTTCAAGACGCTTAGTGGCGGAAAGAATGTAGGAACAAGAATGTCGGAAGCTTAACGTTATTGAGAATTTGATCAACATTAGAATGAAGACACATAGGTGAGTGAAATCCCTGCTTTCAAGGAATTAAATGTCTAATGGAAGATTTTTATGTTAAGAAACTTTCTCCACTAGTCCAAGGGATACATCCCATGAAAAACTTTACTTACCAGGAAAGTGGGTCAGAGGAGAGGACATCCTATTGAGACTTTAGGTGAGAGTAGCATGGAAGAATGGGGAAATAGGAGGATCCACAGGGTCCTGGAAACCTACAAGAAGAACTTTATGACAGGTGGATCTGGGTCCTGGGGTCCTTCGCAAACTATGGCACCAGCCAAGGAGAAATAGGCAGTAAACTTCGAACCCCTACCCAGACTACCGATGAACAGGATATCCTCCACTGTTAAGTGGAGAGTGAGATCTGATTCTCACACGAACTCTGGTGCCCCTTTTCTGACCATGTCCCCTGGATGGGGAGGCCTGGCGGCACTCAGAGGAAGGATAGCAAGTTACCAAGAAGAGACTCGATATCCTAAGAGCATATATAGGGGGAGGAGGTCTCCCTTAATCACAGACATAGGGGCGGGGAGAAGGGGGCAAGTGGGAAGGAGGGAGGAATAGGAGGATACAAGGGAAGGGCTAACAGTTGAGATGTAATATGAATAAATTAATAAAAAAATGAAAAAAGGAGACTTTCTCATGGTGATAATAATTACGTTAAGTACACACACGCACACACACACACACACACACACACACACACACACACACACCTTTATGTCAGAAGTGTTCTAAACAGTAGTATTATGAGTTTATCTGCATTCAGTTAGCAAACAATTCTTTTATTGCATTTTGAGGGTGAGAGTATTTCCAAGATGTATTTCTAAAAGAAGAGGCACATTGTCGACTTAGGAGTAGTTTTCCAGAGGGCAAAAGATGTGTGGTTTGAGAAGGTAATAAGAGAAGAAATGTTGCACCAAATGTAAATTTTGTGTGTATGGCTTTCCTGGAAATATTTAAATGAGAAAATGTGGATTCATAATTGGGTAATACAGCACATAAACACTTAAGCATCTTGTCTTTGCCTTTGCCAGCTGAGCACATCTATAGCTGGAATCAAAGCAGGAAGAAGGAGGCCTTTCCAATAGAGACACGATTCCATGCTTTTGGGGAGGGAAAAGAATAGACTTTTTAAAATAGTATAATTTACATACAATCAAATGCCCAAATGGTATGTGTATATACAAGCCCATACTCAGAGTCATATATACTCTGCCACAATAACTTAAATGTGTTTGAGTCTGGACATAATTATATTGAAATTTGGAACAAATGTGTCTAGATATAATATTTGTAATAGGAAAATTCCTCTCTTAATCAATATCAGAACATTTTTAGAGTTTGGGTGGGAAGAGAGCTTGCACATAATGAGCTTCCACTAAGGTCTAGCCATGTCTCTGTGAGTTGCATATTAACAGCTCCATTTACAGAACTGAAAACCTGAGACACTCACCCTATATAATCTGTTTCAAAGTCGTATTATTTTATGATTGTTTATGAAACATAGAATTAGGCTCTCTTTTTCTCAGCCTTGGTTGCAATTCACTAAAATTAAACTCATTCTATTGTAAGGACACAAACACTAGTTTCTTTTTTTTTTTTTTAAGATTTATTTATTTATTATTATGTATACAGAGTTCTGCTTGCATGTACACCTGCAGGCCTAAAGAGGGTATCAGATCACATTAGAGGTAGTTATGAGCCACCATGTGGTTGCTGGGAATTGAACTCATGACCTCTGGAAGAGTAGTCAGTGCTCTTAACCACTGAGCCATCTCTCCAGCCCCAAACACTAGTTTCTTACATATTTGATTGATAACCTTCATCTATGGCCAGCACTATCCTGGGGGCTAAGGAAAAATAACAGATAAAATCTTGGTGTCAGTTTTTAACTGTTACAGTCTAGAATATGCCCAAATGAAATAAAGGCCAAAATAAGCATTGTTTGATTTGCTAATCACAGATTAATGAGGAAGTAATAATAGAATGTAATGTGTGAACAAGGCTTAGCAGTACCGACAGAGTATTGGATTAGACATAGAAGACTGAGAGAGAATGAAAGTCAAGGAGAAAGAGACAGAAAGGTAGAGACAAAGGGAGGATTGCTGCCCAGGGATGACCCTATAAATAGACAGAGTCCATGTCTGCCCAGATGCAAAGCAAATAATCCTTGTAATCAATACTCATGCCACTGCCATTGGAAGGTAGCAGGGTCATCAAATTTGGGGTCCTTATAGAAAATCATCTTAGTTACCTTTCTATTGCTGGGAAGGGAAAATATGGCCAAAGGCAACTTGCAAGAGAAAGATGTTATGGCTTATAGTTCCAGAGAGCTAAAGCCTATGGGCATCATGGCAGCGATTATGGCAGCAGGCAGCAGGCCTGGTGCTGGAGGAGTAGCTGAGATATCACATCTTTATTTGCAAGTAGGGAGCAGAGAAAACTAACTGGGAATGGCAGGGGTTTTGAAACCTCAAAGTCCCTGGTGGCATACCTCCTCCAACAGGGCCATGTGTTCTAATCCTTCCCCAACAGTTTCACTGAGGATCATGTATTCAAATATACAAGTCTTTAGGAGCCATTTTCGGTCTAACTACAAGAGAAGTCTATCCTGTTAATTGTTAATTAGTGAACTCCATTTAAAATTGTGATGGAATAGGTCACAACAGAAGAAATGATTCACATTAGGGTTACTGATAGGAGATGGGAGGGTAATATTTCCTTTACGAATCTCAGAGTATAGTTTGTGAGACACCATGAGCTCTATTATTAGAACCTTCATCTATGGTGTTCTAATCTTTTATATTTTAGGAAATGCTTTTTTGCCTGTCGGTTTTAACAGAATGAAGTCCTCATCCCCCTTCTCTCTGTCTCTCTCTCTCTCTCTCTCTCTCTCTCTCTCTCTCTCTCTCTCTCTCTCTCTCTCTCTCTCTCTCTCTCACACACACACACACACACACTCACAGAGCTTCCTTCATGAAGTACATTTGTTTCTGTTGGAAGTTTTGCAAAGGCATTTTATGTTTGGCTTTCATATCTATTTTAGACAATGCAGAAGTTTGTTGACAGGCAACTGTCTTCTCTTGAGACAGTTTAATTTTCACGGGCATCCAATTCTTTCCTTTACAGAGCCTCTTATAAAAGAGCTCCATATCTCAAAATGAGGAAGGGAATGAACCCAGTAGATGAGACTCCAGATGATAGGCAAGTCTCGGACACATGGCCTAATGGACTGAAGATGTGCCTTTTATTTAGCAAATATTTACAGAGACTCTTCTTTATAACACATCTCGGGTTAGTAATATAATAGTGAACAAGACAGTATTTGCCCTTGCAGACCTTAGTCTGCGAGGCATAAAGAGAGATAATTCTAGGAAAATATGGGACAAGGACCTCTAATCTACGTTGTGATTTCATTTTTAAGTTAACTTCACCTTTCAACTGCTTACTTCCATGCCCCATTGGTGAAGACTAGTAATAATATAAAAAAGCCTAAGCAGCCTCCCAAGGTAGCTGTTTGCTGTCTTATTGGGGTTCTGTCCAGATATTGGCAATGAATCAAGACAGTGCCTGCCCCAACCTTCAAGCAGTGCAGAAACTCTGGTCTCTGGTATTTTTTAAGCTTTGATGACCTCATAGGTACTTGCTATCTTAGTTTGCTTTCTACTGTTGTGATGAAGACCGTGACCAAAAGTAACTTGAGAAAAAGTTGTCTTTCATCTCATAGCTTACTGTCTCTCCTGAAGGGAAGTCAGGGCAAGGACCTAGAGGCAAGGACTGAGGGAGAAGCCATGGGGGAACACTGCTTTCTGGAATGCTCTCCAGAGCTTACTTGACCTGCTTTCTTATACAACCCAGGTCGCCCTGCCCAGAGGTAGCACCACCTACAGGGAGCTGGACCCTCCCACTTCAGTCATTAATCAAGAAAATGACCCACAGATGAGCCTACAGGCCAACCTGATGAAGGCAATTCCTTAACTGACTCTCGCACTTCCCAGATTACTCAGCTTGTGTCAAGTTGACCTAAATTAATCAGCATACTTGCTGTTTAAAAAGCAAGGACCATAGCGGTGTATACAGGTGTGTTGTGACGTGACCCACACCAGAATGACAGGGCCAAACCCTGACCTTATTTGGGAAACAGTTTTTTCTTTTTGTTGATAATATTAAGGATTTTGAGATAAGATTTACAATGACCTTTAAATACAATAACTGGTGTCCTTATATGAGAAGGGAAAGTTCCCTTTGGGTAGCACGTGGACACACCTGCATGCCGGAGATGACTATAGCTAGGAGATGGGCAGGGAACAGTGCTCTCTCAGAACATTCAGGAGGAAACCATGATGGTGGTACCTTGATTTCAGACCTTGGGATTCTAGGATTGAGAAAGAATCAGTCCTACTGTCTTAAGCCACAATTTATTTAGACTAGGACACTAAGTAGAGGGTAATTGTAAGTTTGGTCCTGTCCCATTCACAGTCTAAGCAGAAATAAGGAACTGGGATGAAAGGGTCCTAGCAGTTACAGATAGTCAAAAGATGGCATTTTATTTCTCAGCCATGCAATCTAAAATAGGCAAGTCTAGATGGGTGTATTTCTCGCCTCAGTCATAGCTCTTGGACAAGGTTTGGACCTCAGACCCAAGGATCCTGTCTTTTAGATATACCAAAAAGTAGGCCAAGCACAGATATTGACAAATTAAGAGATAACACATCCAAATAAGCTGTTAGAAACATTAGGTTATTTGGTATTCCAAAAAAATTAAACTAATCATCACGACAAAATCACACGTTTCTTGAATTACTCTTATGTATTATATATTCATGAATGCTCTAAGTTGAAGTTTTTCCCTACTTTCCCAATGATCAATGCAAAAGTGGCCAGCATAAATACATAAAATTCTACATAAGTAAATGAAATAATCAAATGCATGCATTCCTACCCAACTTCTTAGTTATACATTGTAATTATATAAAATATACCCACTTAAAATTACACCTATTCTTATATGCCATAAACCTCTGTTTAAACTCACCACAAACTTTTTTGACATTATCTTTATTATCATTAAGACATTGTTGAGTCAAGCAAGTTAGTTTTTGAGGTTTTAAGACTCAAGAAGTTCATTTCTAGGAAGCATTACTATTGTTTCTAAGTGAGTTGTTCAGAAGATAGTAATTGTTGAATCTATATCCAACACTGGGTCATCTAACTAGAAACTTTCTGAGCATCCAAAGAGCCATTCCCATAATATCTAGGAACTTGAGTTTTTCATCATTTGCTCGGTTTTGTGTCATTTTAAAACAGGATCTTATCAACTACTGGGATTGTAGGTACACCTTACCACACCCACGTTGAGTTTTCATAAACACACACACACACACACACACACACACACACACACACACACACCACATGCACACAGTTTCCCCAGTGTCAATATTTACTGTTTTACACATGAAAATGGGCTTTAAAATCTTGTTTACATGTCTAAGTATTGTAACACATACTTGTAATCCCAGTACCAATTTGTGACTTCAAAAAGAGAAGGTTGTTAAGACCAAGGTCAACTTGAGCTATATAGAATAGCCTTTTCTCAAGAAAAAAAATTCTTGTTTACAGTATCTACAATGTGAAATTACGGCCTTACACTAACAAAATTCAGGTTTTCATAACCACAGAATTAGTTGATTGCTGTTAAATTTCATTGTCTGTTTTAAATCAATTTGTCTCATAAGTTCTATAACTATCCTATATTAGCAATAATTAATGTGGTTCAAGATTCATGTAGCTCTCCCTGTAATGCACTTTTCCCTCTTAGAATGAACAATTTGAGAGAATGTTCTTAAACTTATGGAAGACTTTAAATACATAGGGAAATCTCTCTATTCTAACGTGTTTGTGTGTTTTGTTTTGCTTTTTGATGGTACTGGGTGTTGAACCAAGACCTGTGTACATGTTAAGCATGTCCTTTATCCCCAGAACTACTCTAACTTTGTGTGTGTGTGTGTGTGTGTGTGTGTGTGTGTGTGTGTGTGTAAAGACATGATCAAGTGGTTAAAATGTAATTTAATTAAATAGTGCAAATAATCTGACCATTTTAATATCTCGAGTCTCAAATGTCTTGTTTTAATTTTGATTTTATTCAAAGGCAACATTGGCACAATATGGCTTCCTTCATTGAAAATTTAAACTTTTAAATACCCAACAAGACTGGATAGTGGTAGTCTCTGAAATTGTAAGATCTTTTGACTTTGTGTACATAGATGGTCCTGACCCAAATGCAAAATGAGTAGGTGTAAGAAGACCTACCTAGAAAAGCTAGAGAGTGAGCCCAACCAGCGAAGAGAAGAAGAGGAGAGAATTTATATTATGCCAATCCAGAGCTTTAATACTAGATTCTTTGTAGTCTCCATGGGCCACAGCCATACTTTAGCTCCTGTTTTTGTAGGGTTCATGGAACTCACAGCTCTCTTCTCATAATATACCATGAAATTAGCATGAGCCTAAATCTGACGTTTCAGTATAGTTGTTTCCAGTCAAACTTCCTTTTCTTCCAAGGTCTCACTTTCTCTAGCTGATAAATGGACACATTCATGCTCTTCACAGGAAGCATTATGATCAAATAACAGGGTTGCCTGGGAATGTTTTAGAAATTATAAATTGCCCAGTAAAAGATTCATGACTAATCCAATTACTCTAATTATTAAGGGTAAGTTATGTGATGTCTCTCACATACCTTCAAAGCAAGATCATGAGACAACAGTGCTGCTCTTACAAGCTCTGGATCATGAAACAGCCTCTGAGAGTGATGTCTGCCACAGTGCAAGCCTGTAGACTCAGCAGCAGCCCAGCAAGGATAATCCCTCCAGAACTGAATTGAGCCTATGTAGCAGAAAGTTCTTCCCCTCTTTAGTGCTTCTTGACCCAGACACCAATTTCTTTGATCTTTAAGCAGCACCTCTGACTGGGTTGCTGGATACTCTGCCAAGGCATGTCTCCATGTATCAAACATTTCTTGTGATTTTACTTAGTTAAAATCTACCTGACTTTCAGACCTTGCTTTGGATTGGTGGTCTGAGCACTGTGACTAAATAATTTCAGCTAACATGGGTTGGTTGGTTGTTGTTAAAAAAATAACTTACTTTTTTCCCTCATTATATGACCAACTAATAAAATACTTCAAAGATTCTTTATGATTCTCCAAATCATAAAGAAGACCAAAGCTAACAGTTTGAAATTTCACATATATAAAAGTAAATATAACATGTATATAATAAATATATATTCATTTAGTTCTGTCAATTTTCATTTTATATTTTGAGCATTTTCTTATTTTAGTGTTCCTCAAAATACCATTTTAGTGTAGGCATAATAATTCTTTATTTGACTTTTTCTTTACATAGCTCATTATCTCTTATTTCAAAAATAAATTCACAGTTTACATTGACCATCTCTGTATCTTTGAGCATAAATCTTATTTCTTTAAAACACATACATTTACAATTAGATGTATTTATTCACACAGATATAATATTACCTTTAAGAGCAAAGGCTAGGGATGGAGAGAATAAACATAATCTCTCTATTTGGCTACATTGGTGGACCTTGTGTTATGAATTTTGATTTTTTAACTATTTTTTTTATAGTAACACTCTGAATGTCTCTCATGGACCAATCAGGACCATGTTCCCAGTCAATGTCCTTTTGTGAGAATAACTCTGCACTATGGCTTATGATCTCAGACATGCCCAACAGGGTGTCTCATTTTTATAATCACAGTCCTTTTAAGAATGAGCCCATGAACAAGGATGGGACATTTCTATCCAATAAGAGCCAAGAAAGGCACTTTGTGAGCACAGCTGCAGGTTTATCATCTTTGTTGTGTGTGGAAATGGGAGAAGTAGAAGCTCATTGTTGCTCCAGAGTCTTTCACACTCCCACCCCAACTTCTGACCCTAGAGGCTCTGAAGCAACAAAGAGGAGCCCAAGGGGAAAATGTGCAATAGAAAACTAGTCTCTACCACGTTGTTAAGGCTCTTGAATCAAGTTTCTTCTAAAACTATCACTTGCCCTGAATTTTTCAGGAACATGAACCAACATATTTTATATTTCCTTTTAAATTTTGGTCTCAAGGTACCTTAATGAAGTTAAAAATTCTGCTTGCAGTTGTACAAGTCTTTGTGAAGAATGATTTTGTAACCCAACAATGATTCTAAAACTATCAGTCTTCGGATCCTTAGCAAAGATGAGTTTTGGAGGTCCCCTCAAATCATTAAGACACATTGTTACTGCTGTTATTGTTATTGTTAATATTTTCTGTCCTTTTAGGAGAAGGCCTGGACCCAGTGAGAACAGAGCCCCCTCCTTGCTTTAGTAATGGCCCAATAGTGGCCAGAAAGACCCATATAGCATAGGGATTTTCTGCTAGTGAATTTGTCTTTGTTAACATTCCTGAAAAAGTGCTGACTTTGATTATAGATAAAGTAAATGCCCAGGATTGTGATCAATGCAGCACAGAGGGCCACAAGTGTCTTTGTCTTAAAAAAAAGATGCTGACTCCAGAATTCTGTCACTGTTTGTTGGCCTGTATCCATTCTCCATATCAATTAAAGTCTTACAACGCTGGGGAGACCGCGTTCATGTAAATAGTCAAGAATTCTAAATCCCTTGCAAATGCAATCAACTACTGCTTGTATGTGGGTTGAAGATTATGGCTTTCGACCACCACACTGAAAATACCCAGAATGACAGGAGGCAACTGGTTATACTCTAAAGTTTATGAATGGAAGGCATGTCTTCTTGTGATCTACAGTTCAAACCATACTTTCTAGGGGAAAACAAAAGTACCTGATCACTTTGAGCTCTGAATTCATACACATACAAGCAACACTAAAGGTTTTGTTGTATTTACGTACTCAAGAGTTTATATATAATGACAGTAAGAATTAAAAGAAAAGAAGTCATCAATTTGAGAGGGAGAGAGTGCGTAGGGGGCATGAGAGAGGCTTGCGGGAGGGGACATTAATGAATTTGGAGGAAGAAAAGGGAAAATTGAAGTTACAAAATTATATTTTAATTAAAATTTTAGCTGAAAAAAAAACCCCAAAAATTTAAAGCCCTGATTATCTACTATATATCATTGCGATTTTATATTAAAGCAAAGTAATAAAAACAAACTCCAGGGTCCCTTTTCCTACTGACAGGACAGCAAGCATAGAACTTTCTGGCAGCATTTTGGAGAACATACAGCTCATCCTTTGATGTAGTGGCCAAGGAAGACTTCCTCAAAGAAATGAGGTAGAAGACATAGAAAAGATAATGAAGGAAAAGAGTTTACAGGGAGAACACTGAAGCACAAAGGAGCCCACACCCAGAGATGCAAGTCGGAGGGCCTACTAGCATTTCATGAGAGTCAGACTAAAGCTGAGAAGAGTAAGGAGTTGATAAAAGACATCTGGGTCAAGTTTAGAAAGACCTTGTGATCTGGTTACAAATGTGGATATTTACCTTGAGGGTAACCAACATTTGAATAGAAAGGTACCTTTTTACATTAACGTGTTCACATCAGAAGGGAATTCAGGATTTATGGGGTTCATTCATTTCCCAGACTAGGTGTCATTAATAGGAGAAAGATGTCTAAGGAAAGACTGGAGTGTGAGCTGTAGAGGTCTATTGATATTTTTGCCCATCTTTCCTATGGTTTCCCCGTTTGATCATCGTGGTTGGCTTTACAAAGGTAAGCACATTTTTCCAAATCTTCAAGTCAGTGTTAGGAATCCTCAGTGGTGGTGTACACCTTTAATCTCAGCACTCAGGAGGCAGAGGCAGGTGAATTGCTGTAAATTCAAGGCTAGCCTGGTTTACAAAGTGAGTCCAGGACAGCCAAGACTAGAAAGAGAAACCCTGTCTTGAAACACAAACAAACAAACAAACCAAACCAAAACAAAACAAAACAAAAGAATCCTAAATGGACACTGAGATCTGTGATCTTTGAAAATACCATGTTAGCAAGAGGTAAAGATTAGAGAGCTTCCAAGAGGTGCTGTATTTGAGTTCACAGATTGGTTCCATCATCAGAGAACCAACCATGAAAATACCCCCATGGAAAGACCTTCTGGTAGTTGTTACTATATTTGCTTTGAATCTTATAGGAGGATGGAATCCACACAGTACTTTTAGTTTTTTTTTGTTGTTGTTGTTTAATCTCCAAAGCTGATGTTACAACTAGCCTTTCTTCTGCACTTGATAGATGAAGAAATTACTGCTCTGGGTGGCTTGCCCAGATTCACAAAGCCCATCTGTAATGAAGGTTGATCCAGAATTTGATCTAATTCCTGACAATAAGGTAAATATGCTATGAAGGAAGTCATGGAGATGGTCTCTACCTTGAAAAGTAAATACTCATTCTTTCAGTTTGTGACAGGTATTTATTAATTCAAAATTTTAATGGTTTCTATGTGGTAATGACTAATGATAAAGTCGTTTTTTGTTAATTTAGCATGTATAATTTTGGTGAAAAGTGCATATATTAAACAATAACTTTTTAACTTTCCCAGTAATTTATTTCTATGAGAAATGGTTTATTACTTGTTTTATGGAGTGTATAGGCCTCCTTAAACATGGACTTACTAGTTTTCCTATAAATCCACTGAACCTAGAATCATGAATGTGGCTCATCAGTGCCCGGTGGCATTAGAGATTAATTTGAAAATGCCATGTGATCCAAGGCTAGATCATGTTTTAGAATTTACAGAAGCTGTTAGCAGAGACAACTGTCCTCTGCCTCTCTGAGATGATGGTTTGTCAAGAATTTAATATTGGAAATAATGGTGAGCCCCTTTCTTATCCTGTAGGGCAGGGCAGGGAGGCTGGTCAAATATCTTTTTGAAAATAAAAGATGGCAACACAGAATAAGATGAAATTTAGAAATTAGGAGAGGAAGAAAAAAAGAGCCCGTGCAAATGGCAAGGGAACAGATGGATCTGAAAATTCCTTTTGGTTGGGAGGATTGCTTAGCTTTAAGTTTGTTCAATTTTCTGTTCCAACTGATGTTCACACAATCAGAAATTGTGAAAAATCACTAGGAAGAAAATGAAGCCGAGACTAGAAATGGGGAACAACCAGTTAGGCTGTGAGCACTAGCTGCCCTCAGAGCATGGGTTACATCATAGCGCAATTGGGGGTGTCCACCCAGAGGAAGTCCACTATGTCTACTCCAAGAGTAATGCCATTGAATGAGTGCCCTCAGTGTCTGCAGTACCGTTGTCTGACTTTTCCCAGGAAAATATAAATTACCATTTGCTCATCTCAGGTCAGTTCCAGGAAGAGAACCAAGAAACCATTCCATTCAAGTCTAGTTGGTGAATCAATGAGTTTGTTTGGGTTATTTATAGGACCCATGGTCAATTCAAAGGCAGGTAAATGACTAAAATGCCCATCTTAGCATCTGAGCCTGATAAACTTCTGAGTGTCTTGTAAATTTTATTAGTTTCCTGAGTTTTGTGATCCCCCTTCTCCTTCCAGGAGAGAGAGAGAGAGAGAGAGAGAGAGAGAGAGAGAGCAGTTTGTACGCAGAGGCTACAGACCAATCTCAGGTGTCCTTGCTCAGGAGACAATGACTATTTGTTTGTTTGTCTACTGGTTGATTGATTGTAACGTGGTATCTCATTAGCCTGAGATAAGCAAACAGATAAAGCTGGATGGTCAGTGAGCCCCAGAAATGTACCCGTTTCCACTTCCCCAGTTCTGGGTTTATAAGTAGACACCAGCAGGCTTAACTTTTCTTTATCTGGACACTAGTGTTTGAACTCATGCCCTCATGCTTGTATGGAAAGCATCTTTATCAACTGAGCTACCTCCCTAGCTCTGGAATGCTTCAATTCTAAGGAAATAGCTACATAATACATGCTTAGTTTCTGACTTAGATGGGCTGCTTTGGGGGAGATTTTGCCATTCTCCCCATAGACAGGGGAGATATGATTCAGCCTAAAGCCACTAACAAGTAACAAGCTCATAGACAAAGGGCGGCCTGGGTTCTGGGAATTGTGATAATGAGGCTGCTAAGGGCCTCTGGGCCGAGTCAGCTGCTAAGGACACAGGCCCTGGCCAGCTCCTACCTCGTGTGGGCTTTGACTGGAAACAGTAGAAGCTCATTAGGGACGAATGGTTTTAAAAATAGTACCATCTTCTTTAATCAGGCAGTGGGCTAGCGCTCAGACCCTCTCAATAGGAATGCAGGCTGCGAGGGGAAGGCTGGGCAGGGACTGAAGGGCACGGGAAGACAGCTGTAGCCAGCTGCCACCAGCTATAATTCTGGTCATACCCGTCTCCCACCTCCTAGGGCACAGTGCTTGAAGGGCTAATTAGACATCCCGTGTAGTACTACAATGGATTCCTTGGGAAACATTGCCAACTACTGCCCCCACCAGCCTTCCAGAAAGACGAGACATTATTAGGCTTGGCCTTGGGTTCGGGCAAGGCAACTCTGGCTGGAAGTAAGAGTAGAGAACAGCATCTCACCCACACAGGCCTGGCTTTGCCAATAGCTCCTGGCTTGTGCTTCAGGGATTTCTGATGGGAATGCTGAGAATGGATGAGAGGAAGGCCCAGACTTCCTCCCCACACAGACACTGCTTATTGGAAGGATGTTGGCTCAAACCACACTGCTGGCTGTTCCACGCTTCCCCTCAGCTCAATTAAGGCAGCAATCGGTATTTCTTAATTGCTGCTCCTGTTCCATCTCCTGCCCCTCCTCCTGTCTCTGTCCACTGCAGCGTAGTACCAGGGGACCAGTCTGTCCTTTGAGAATGGCCTGTGAGGGAAAAGGAAGCGATTCAAGAAGGCAGAAAAGCCTTAGTACCTAGAAGAGTCTTGCAGAAATAGTTCAGAAGTCAGAACATTGTCTGGTTAACCTCACACCTAAATTTGAGGCCACCCTCCAGCAGCAAGACTGACATATAGCCCAGCACTTTCATTTATCTTTATCTGGCCTCTTTATTTTTTTCTAGTTTCCTTGTTCTTACTGGATAAGTGCTGATTTTAATCCTAGTATCTTATATGAGGGGCTTTGTGAGATGAGATCAGGTGTGAATATTAAAAGGAAAATTAAAATTACATTTGTGGAAAGGAAAACAAAAACATGAGTGATATATTAGTAAGTGGCTGTGTGTATGCATGCACATGCATGCGTGCACACATGTGTGGTTGAACACACCTGTGTGTGGTGTTTGTGTTTATGTATGTGTACATGTGTGCACATGTGTTTGTGTTTGTGGATCTGTGTCATCTATAACCTTTAAGGAGGTTGGTTTAAGCCTTTGCATTCAACTCGTATGGTGTTTGAGCAGTTACTGAGGAAATTACTTGACATAAAAATGAATCCCAGAAATTAATGGTTAATTCTAACTGAGGTGGTCAAGGAGTTTGAAGTAGCTGGGTAGATGATTCTCAAACTAAGAATTCTTAACAAATGTGTTTCTCAATCCTTCCTTTCTTGCTTCTTTCATTCACTCTTTTCTCCTTCTTTCCATATTTTAATTTTCCTCTTGTTTACCTGCATGCACGACTTTCTCTTGCTTCCTTATATATTTATGGTACATTCAAGTTTAGGGTTCTATTAATGATAATACTACAATTAATTACATATAGATCTTTATTAGAAACTTCTTAGCTAATTCTTAGAGATCATATACATTCACACATGACCATCTGACCATCATAAATGTGTGTGTGTGTGTGTGTGTGTGTGTGTGTGTGTGTGTGAGACTTGATGTAGTCAAAGCCCTATGAAATTTGTTATTTAACTCTCTTCCATTGTCTTGGCTGTTTACATAACATCTATTATGTTCAATGCCTAGTGCCACTATTTTGATATTCAATACATTATTATTCAATATGCTCTCCTTCTTGTACGGCATTTGTGAACCTAGAAACTCTCTGTTTCAAGGCAAATACCTACTTGAAGCTCCTGAGGCCAGTAATCTGTTTAGCTCACTTCTTGGGTCTATCCAGTTGGTTCAGAAGACATTCAGACATTAAATTGGCACTCCTGGTGTGCCTGGGAGATGTGGACAGAGTGTGAGAATAGATGTTATGACACCAAAGTGCAAACCAAAATGGTTAATTTCAAGTAATGCTCTCTCTCTCTGAACTTAGCTTTGGAATCTGTTTCTTTTATTCCTCCATCTTTGGCAAAAGCCCAACTGAGTATCCAAGTAGAAAGAAAGGTTATGCTACCATGGTCTGGAAATATAGTCAAGTAACTAACCCCTCAAAATAGTAACTGGGCATCGTGTAGAATTGTCAGTGGCTTTCTGCAGCTGTTGGACACTAAATTTATCAATTTTTAAAAAGCCTTGAAAATGGAATAGCTCTATGTCTCATTCAACTATTGGTCCATGATCTCTAATATAAAAACATGTGAACCACAAATGTATGTATTCCCAGTATGTAATCTAAGATTTCCTAGTTAGTGAACACATTTTAGCGAGTAAAACAGAACACACGTCAGTAATTTTAATGGCATATTTTATTAAATTTGCTGTAACAAATATCATTTTAACATGATCCAAGTAAAAATAATTTACACACACATGTGGGTGTTTGACAGTGACTGGGTCAAGGGGACGCTGGCTTCATTAGTAGATGACTTCACTGATGGATTCATAATCTGATGCTATCATTGGGAGTGGTGGAAATTTAGTAGGAGGTTGGAGGAATTAGGCTCTTGCAGATCAGCATGTGAAGGATCTTCTGGCTGTCTTCCTGTGATTCTTGGCCCCCATGCCTCCATGTGATGACCTTTGCACCACTATATTCTTTCCAGCATGATGCTTTGCCTCCCTACAGGTCCAAAACCCTGGAACCAACCTACATGGACTAAAATGTGCCTTGTTTTCTTTAGGTGGTTTTCTCAGGTACTTTTTAGAGTAACAGAAAATCTAACAACCAGGTCTTCAATTTTAGTATGTGTTTTTATGTTGATAGTTAGCTACATTTCAAGTGTAGTTACCATGTAGTGCACACAGATTTGAACAGTTAGGAAATCCTAGTCACCACAAGAGCCTACTGGCAGGAAATAGCATTTAGTTTTTCCCTTTTATCCTACACATACATGCACAATTTGTGCAAAGTACAGTTTAACCATATAATAGATTAGGAGCGGTGCATTTTGTTCCATTTTGTGCACGAAAGAAGTGAAGGTCAGCGAAGTGAAGTCATTTGCATTCCAAATGACCATGACAAGTCTCAGAGTTGAGATTTTACTCTTTCAGCTTTGTTTGAAGACCCCATACTTCCCACCAACCAGCATTCCCTAAGATCTGTACACTGCAGCAAAACACATGGGACTTGGTATTTTCTTCTTCTCTTTTCTTGTGTGGTGGTAGTGGTATCACAAGGGTGGGAGGGGGACTTGGAAAGGTTGGGAAGAGAATATAATTGGGGTGCATTATACAAAATTTCCAAATAATCCATAAAAATATTTATTTATTTTTTTGGCGGGGGAGAGATCCATATACTCCACAATAGAAAGTCTTAGGGTCAAAGACATTGGACAAGTGTGTTGTGCAATTCTGGAGATTTGCTACATAAATTAGCACGTTAAAGTCTCTAAGGAATTCTGCAGTTAAACACGTAGAGTGCGCCTGTTTGTCCCTGGAATAGTTATTAAGTTCTAAAGAACCAGTGTTTCCTGTATCTGACAGTGAGATGCACAGTGCCAGTGGGATTCTGCTTTGTAACCCAAGTCTCCAAGCAGCAAAAGAAGGCATTTCACAAATAAGGACAGGATTTTTGAATGTCAGGCTCAGACATTCAAAGGAGGCGTTGTCTGATGGATCCAGTCTAGCAATAGTATTGTTCCCACTTGGCCTCTGTAGTGTCAGATTGAAATCAGAGAGAGTGATCTGTAAGGCTCATCTCATGCATGCCGAATGACACACAAGGGTCATGATAACAACAGCTGTCCATGCTTCGCTCAGTGGTGACCTATGTTCATAGTGTTAGCTAAGCCCCTTTAAGAGTTTAGAACAATTTCTGAACCAAAGCAGAAGATCACACCTGGTGTTGTTTAGCCTAAGGGAAACGTGGTCATATTTTCATGCTTGAGGATTTCTGGGTTGCATACAAGAAAATTAACACTTAAACATATTAAGTCCTATATGCGGCTAAAGGAACTTCACAGCTCACCAATAGGCAGGAGTTATCACATCACCATCAATATTTTAAGATGAGGAAGTGGGATGACAGAGAGGTAAAGTAACATACCAGAATTTACTCAGCTAGAGATCAGCTATCTTTCAAGTCACCACTGAGCTTCCTGGCACCACTTGATCTTGACTGGACAAATCTTCGAAAGCAGTCCCCTTTATTAGAGCCCAGTTGGACAAGTGGGGTAGGAAAGTTGGTTTATGTATGTGTGGAGGGACAAAGGAAAAAATGTGAGAGACAGAGTACAGATTAAGATATGTTAGTGATGAGGAGAGAGGTAGTAATTCATTGAAAGGGTTGCTTTGTATTTGGGTGTTGGACATTTGAACTCAGGACCTCACATTTCCACAGCAAGCACTCTGGCCCACTGACCCAAATGTAGATATTTTTAAGGTAAAATTATCTACTCTGATTTTCCCTTTCTTTTGTCATTTCAGCCTCAGCAAGTTATTCCTTTCATACACACCATTTCAGTCTATGGTCATAACAGTTTATTTGAGTTAAGTACTGATATTGATAATGGTGGTCAAGTGGTCAATTTTTAACCCCTTCTATCACTTAACTATTGCTTCCAGAATAGCCCCATGTCTCTTCCAGTCTCCTCCCTTTGTCTTAACTGTTCTAGACACAATTTTTTTCTTCTTCTTCTTGTGGTATCAAACTCAGGACATTGTACATTTGAGACAAGTACTCTAACACTGAACTAACAGCCCCAACTTAGACATAATTTACAAGCTTGTGTTCCATGTTCCTCTTTTATAACCTATGATACATTCTGCAAGTTCTAAGTCCAGACACCACCCAGGCTGCACTCCACACATTTCTACGGCCCCAGTGAGACTGACCAGTGTTGTGTGGCGAGAAGCCAGCACTCTTATTTCCTGAGGTTGGACGGCTGGGAGGTCTCCTCCGGGTGTCTCGGCCCGTTTCCCAGCACACAGCTGCTGTGCTAGAGGCTGGGTAAGTGTTTCAGCCTTTGACTGGGAAACCACACAAGCAAGGGTTGGAAGACAGAAAGGCTCCTCCTGAGTCAATGTAAGTAAAGGAAGTAAACCATGGCAACAGGGAGCCTGGTTAAAATCCATCAGGATGGTACCTGAAGAGTCTCATCCAGGTAGCAGTAGAAGACCTTAAGGGGATAGCTGAGCACCTATGTAGAAAATCCATTTTGCTAGGGCAGCACAGAGATAAAGTGTTTTTTGTTTTTTGTTTTGAGAGGACCTGAATGTCACTCTTGCAAATTGTAGACCATATTTTATTTTCTTCTTTGCTTCTTCTTAATACACACAACCAGCTGTACAAATTAGTTATGCTTTTTGGATTTTGTCACACAAGACAAACATCTGAACTTACCTAGGAGTTCTAGAGAATGTCCAAATGGCCCAGACCCTGGGTAAAAACCTTCTTTTGGACAACCGCATGAGGTTGGACCAAGGGCTCTCCTTTGACATCTCACAGCTTAAAGAAGAAACTTGCCAAAAGGACCCCCAAAAAGAAATGAGGGGAAAAATAAAGCATTGTGAACCTAATTCTATAACCAAAATTGATTCCTTCATTGAAACATGATGATAATGATATTAGCTAACATTTATTGAATGATTTATGCCAAACAATTACTACGCCCATTATGCCATTAATTCAATAAAGATTCCTTCAAATTTCCTGGTTGTCCCACCTCCATATCTCTCTCCCTCTGCCTCTGTGTGCACATGTGTACTTGCATGTGTGTGCATAAATGTGTGTGCATGTGTGTGCGTGTGTGTTCAGGTGTGCATGAGTGGTGCTGAAGACTGAACATAAAGCCTCACATATGGTGAATAAGTGCTTGCTCACTGAGCCACATACCCAAATATCATTGTTATTTTATTCTCATAATAACTTTTTAATAAGATAAATATTTTCTGCTGATGAGAAAAGTAAGAGATTACTTCCAAAGTTTTCCTCAGTTGGTGTCTGTATTGCAAGTAAAATTTGCTACATTGATATACATTGTTTTATTTTCAGATTCCAAAATTCTTCCTCTTGACTCTTCATACATTCATTCATTTATTCATTCATTCATTCATTCACTCATGCGTTCAAGCAACATTTATTGAGTATCTGCTATGTGCTGGGCACTCAAACAGGTGCAGGTAATATAAGTGACCATACAGGATGTGCATCCTAAAAGATACAGACAGAAATCATGAACTTACAAAATTATCATATTTTAGATGTTGACAAGTGCAGAATGCAAATTTAAGCAAGATAAAACGTGTATGTATGAAATAAAGCCTGAACTATTGGAGTAGTTTTAGGGTTTCAAAGGTGATAAAACATTATTATCCAATGCAACTTGGAGTAGAAAGGGTTTATTTCATCTTACAGCTTGTGTACCATCATCCAGGGAACTCAGGGAAGGAACTGCAGACAGGAGCCTAAAGGCAGGAACTGAAGCAGTCTTCATGGAGGAGAGCTGCTTAACGTGCTGCTCTCTGTGGCTGTCTTAGTCCATTTTCTAATAGCACCCAGGTATAGCACCACTCACCGTGAGCTGGGCCATTTAATATAAATCATCAATCAAGAAAATACCCTCCAGGCTTGCCCACAGGCCAATCACATGAGGGTATTTTCTCAATCAATATTCCCTCCTCCCAAATGAACCTAGGTCGTATCAACTTGCCATACATTTAGTAAGCACAAGGGTCCTGTTCATAAAGTCCTTCCCTGAGCCAGTGATTTCCAGTATATTCCTCCTGTCAGATTCAAGGTATCAGGTCTTATCAAGGTTGAAGTCCTTGATCCATTTGGAATTGAATTTAGTCAAGGGTGAGAGATATGGATATAGTTTCACTGTTTTACATGGAACTATTCAATTTGACCTGCACCATCTTTGGTTGGTGCTATGACTTCTTTAGTATGTATTTTTGGCCTCTTTGTCAAAAAAACAGGTGTTTGTAAAAACATGTTGTTACATACAAATTTTTAATTCTATTCTATTGATCAAAATGTATGTTTTATGCTAATACTATGTTGTTGTTTTTAAAACTAGAGATCTGCTGTACAGTTTAAAATCAGAACTGATAATACCTTTACCAATTCCTTTATTTTTTAAGATTATTTTTAGCTATCTTTGTATGTGTGTGTGTCAGTGTGTGTGTGTGTGTTTCCATATGAACTTTAAAATTATTCTTTGAATTTCTTTGGAATTTTGATGTAAATAGTGACAAATCTATAGATTGATTTTGGTAGGATGGCCATTTTCACACTGTTAATCCCTAATCAATCCATGAGCAGGGAAGGTCTTCCCATCTGCTGTTATTTTCTCCAGTTTCTTTCTTCAGTGTTGTAATGTTTTTATTATACAAGTATTTCACGTCCCTTGATTTATTCTAAGATACCTTTCTTAATTATTTTTAAGGCTATAGTTAATGCAGTTGTTTCCCCTGTCTATCTTCAAAAATAGCCACCACAATAAGTCTGCCATTTGTATATGGGAAAACTAGTGATTTTTGTGTGTTAATTTTGTACGCTACCACTGTGCTGACTGTATTTATTGGCTGTTGCCTGGTGGAATTTTTAGGATCTTTCATCTGTAAAATTATATTATCTAAACATAAGGATATTTTGACTTCTTATTTGTATTCCCTTGATCACCTCACTTATTGATGTAAATACAAATTCAAGCACTCTGCTGAACAGGGATAGAGAGAGTAGATATCTTTGTCTTATTTCTGACTTTAGTGGTAGATACAGCTTTGAATTTCCCATTGTTTAGAATGCTTTCTGTCAGCTTGTTGTGAATTTCTTTTATTATGTGGAGATACATCTGTCATATTCCTAGTCTTTCCAAAACTTTCATCAAAATGAAATGTTGGATTTTGTCAAAGGTAGTTCCTGCATCTAATGAGATGATCATGTGGCTTCTGCCCTGTAGTTTATATATGTGGCAGATGACAATTATTGACATATATATCGAATCATTTCTGTGGCTCTGGCATGAAGCTAACTTGATCATTGTGTATAATCTTTTTCATGTGTTCTTGAATTTAGTTTCCAAGAGTCTAATTAAGTTTTTGAATCTATGTTCATAAGAGATATTGGGCATTACTTTTCCTTTTAGGGATGGGTATTTGTCTGGTTTTGGTATCATGGTTAAATTGAGTTCATAAACAGAATTTAGGAACATTCCTCAGTTTCTATTTTGTGGAATAACTAAAAGACTACTGTTGTTAAATCTTCTCTGAAGGCCTAACAAAATTCCCAACCAAATCCATGTGAACCACACTAATGACCTGCCTGGCAATATATCCCACTAAAGAAATAGTGGAACTAACCAATCACCTTTTAATTAGGTTTAAGGGCTGCTCCATGAGCCCATCACTGACACTGTCAATGAAGCCAAGGACCTGTGTTCAGATAGTTTGTGCGCCTTCAGGGAAAACATATTACTTTTATTCTGCTAAATGGATATAATAGTAACATGACTCCTAATGATTTGGTATACCAATAGATCAATACATTGGTCAACTCTCAGAGAAATTTCTTCTTACAAAAGATGCACCAACACAGAAACCCAGAAGTGGTCAAAATGCAGAAAATAAGGGAGTTTGGAATGCTCATTCATAAAAAGAGGATGTCTGCTGTCACATTCCTTCCCTCAAGGCTCAGGGATTGATGAGGAAGAGAAAGCAGATTGTTAAGAGCCGGAGGTGGTGGATGATTTTAGGGAAACTGTTTTCCCAGGGCAGTAGGATAGATGCACATATGAACTCACAGAGATTGTACAGCATATACAAAACCTGCACAAGGTAGGGCCAGACAAAATTCCAGCATGAAGAGAGGAGGTGAGCATGGAGTCCCATCCTCTAGCAGAAGAGATATTGGCATTTGATTGCTGCTGGGAGAGGAAAGTCAGTTTTATTCAATGGAGTGACACGTGGTACTACACTCCAGGGTAGGCACTATGTGCCTAAATAGTTGTTCAACACAGACCAGACTTGATGGTTTTTGTTGCTTTTATTTTTTAATTAATTAATTTTTTTTTTTTAGAATTTGAGTCCCATAATGTCTAAAATACAGACCACAACTTAGCTGCTTCCACAACTCAAAACCAATTCTATGAAAATATTACTGTCGACAACGTAGAACATTTTCTCCTTAGCTGAGGAAAGAAGGTGCTGATCACACACGTGCTCTTCAAATGGTTTCAAACTCCGCTTCTCAAAAGGCAGTCCACCCCAGCAAACTTCTAAACATGTGGGTCTTGGAAACTTTCTTTCTATTCTTGACATTTTTAGGGAAGGGGTGAATGTGTTTGTTTCTGTGTGCTGCCACCGTAGGGCTCATCTGAAACTCCTCTGCTGCTGCATGAGGCCCACACTGTCATAGCCCTGAGCGCTGTCCTCCCTCATTATCAGACACACATCCTTACGAAGTTGGAAAGGCAGCAGGGGCCTCGAGTCCTGTGCCTTCTGGAGTGTGGATGGAGGGAAGATGGCTTGGAGGGCAATGAAGGAGTTGGGTCATGTTTACATGGATAGGAACTATGGCCCTTTCCTTTTGGTCTGATGGTTTTTTTTGTTTCTTAAGAGGTATACAGACAGAAAGACAGATGAGTGGATGGCCAAACAGATAAAATATGAAGTTGTGGAGTAAGGATGTTGGGGACGTTGGAGAGGTAGGAAGGTGGGGAGAATCTGGGAGAGGGTGGGGGAAGAGAATGAATGTGATCAAAATCAACTGTATGGAAGTCTCAAAGAATAAATTAAAAACATTCTTTTAAAGATGAATACAGGGCCTTGAAAGAGTCCTGTATTGTTAGTTTTCGTCACTACCTCTCCAGGTTGGACATTCTCCACAGTTGAGTGGAGAGTGGGGTATGACTTTCACATGAACTCTGGTGCCTCATATTTGATCATGTCCCCTGGATTGGGAGGCCTGGTGGCACTCAGAGGAAGGATAGCAGGCTACTAAGAAGAGACTCGATACCCTATGAGCATATACAGGGGAGGAGGTCCCCCTCAGTCACAGACATAGGGGAGGAAAGTAAGGGGGAAATGGGAGGGAGGGAGGAATGGGAGGATACAAGGGATGGGCTAACAATTTAGATGTAATATGAATAAATTAATAAATTATATTAAAAAAATAAAGACAAGTACAGAGAATGTTCTTGGGATTTTGCCTAAAGGACAAGAAAAAAGAAAATAGGGAATGCTAGAGGTGAGGGGAGAAATGGCTCATTTTATAGTGGTTGGTAAGTATGTCACTCCCTTATAAGGAGATTTCTAAACAGAGACTCAAGGGAATCTTAATGAGAAGTGTTCCAGTTAGGAGAATAAAAGCAAAGACATATCAATAGGTGTTTGATGCTGGAGGAAGAGAAGACAAACAAGGCAAGCTTCTTCAGGGAGATCACAGAGTAAAGGAGGGCCAAAAGATCACTAGCAGGGTAAACCATGCAGTGCAGTGAGTGAGGAGAGAGGTCCAGGGAAGGCTGTGTCAAAGGAATAACTTGGGTTAGTGACATGGGCCCAGAACCAATATACCCTACATTCACACGCTCATCGAACATCCAGATCGAGGCTTGGATAGGTTGGATTTGGGGACCATTTTTCTATGAAAGAAAATGGGTTTTTGAAAGAAGTTATTAGGGTCAAGGAAGGAAAAATCAAGATTAGCATGAAACACTTTATGAGGAAATATATCAAAATAGGGTAAGACTTGGAAAAAGGGAGAGAGGTCAGCATAAAGTTCATATCTAATACAATCTAAAGAGCAATATAAATATGATGGAATTAAGTGAAATCCACAAGATATAATATATAGACATAATTATATAACTGAATAAATCTATGGGGTAGCATGAGCTACCCTTCATTACAGAAGAACTCCAATTCATATAAAATAAGGAGCTGCGGGGGGTGGAGGAGGCGGGAAAGAATAAGGGACTCATTGGATAAAGGGTTTTCTGTCTGAGAGTGAGGACCCAAGTTTAGATCCTCACCACTCTTGTAAGAACTAGGTGGAGTGACATGCAGCTGCACCCCTAGCACTGAAGACCAGAGAGAGGCAGGATCCCTGGGGGTACTGGCCAATCAGTGTACCCAAAATGGCAAGCTCCACATTTAGTGACAGAACCTGTCTCAAAAAATAAAAAGGATACCTGACTTTGTCCTCTGTTCAACACACACACACACACACACACACACACACACAGAGAGAGAGAGAGAGAGAGAGAGAGAGAGAGAGAGGAATATTCACACACACCAACTAAACTGAAACAATGAATGCAGAATGAAATATAAAGTCACCACTGGAAAATAAACAGGAAAGTACATTGCTGCAGCTTCAAAGTGTATCCTCCCCATTACTGGCCAGTTTCAGTGACAAACTGATAGAAGCACAGGATGTGCCACTGTTGATTAATCAAGGTCAACAATAACAATAACACATGTCAACATTAAGTACCCTGCATGTGTCATCTTGAGAACACAAACTGCATCACTTTCTTCTGCATCATACTTACTAAAACAAGCTCATCTGTAACTGAGAAGGTAGCTTATTTGATAAAGTCCTTGCCACAAAGCATAGATCTCCAGAACACACACAAAGCCAGGGCATGGGGTGACATGTGTACACAATCTTAGTGCTGGGGGTCAAAGACAGTGGTTCCCTAAAGCTTATTATCAGCTAGTCCAGCTGAATTGGTGAAGTTCAGGTCCAGGTAGAGACTGTCTCAAAACCAAAATTGACCAAGGAAGATACCTAATGTTGACCTTGGGCTTCCACATATATGTACACACATGTACATGCACACAGATACAATCATACATGTAAAAATGTACATAAATGTGCTACATGCATACCATCAAAAAACCTACATAACCCCAATCATGGAAAAAAAATCACACCATGCTGTTAGAAATTTATAACACAATTAACAAATACTCTTCAAAAATTATCAAGATTAAAAAGCAAACAACAAAACCAAAACAACACAAAAAGCAACAACAAAAATCTATGACAAACTGGAGGAGATATGAGAAGCAACAGTTTGGTACAGTGCAAGATCCAAAACTTTATCCAAGAGCAAAGCCACACATACACAATGCATTAGGGATGTGACAGACACCATGCAGGAGCTGTGGCCAGTGATATGCCACCTGTACGCGTGGCATATGGCTCTTGTCATTATAGATCAAAACACAGTTATGATATCTCTAAGTAAAGAGCGTATAGGAACTTACTGCACTATCTGTGGAACTTTTCTAAAAGTCGTTATCATAAAGTAAAAAGTTAAAACATTAAAGGACAGAAAAACTCCAAGACAAACATTTCCCTGTATTGATGAATAGACCATATGTGGAAAGATGGAAATCAGGCGAGCAGTTAGGGGACTATCAAAGAGAAGAGCCCGCAGAGAGTGGAGATGGAATGAGGTGAGGAGTGGTTGGATTCTGGAAAGTTTTGACAATAGAGCTATTAATATTTGCTAGCTGAATAATTTGGGGATGAAAAATAAGGTTAAGGATGACTTTTCAATGCGTCTGATCCAAGCAACTACACATTTGACAGAATGCGTTTGTAAAGCACTCGGCACTCATTATTTCTAGCACTCTGGGTTCTATAATGGTGCCTGTTTTAGCTTTAGCAGCAGCAGTAATATTGTCCAAGTATTTGTGCTGGGCCCTCAATGTGTACCATCCCATATGCTCTCTGCCTGTTTGGTAGGTGTTCCTGTTATACCTATTTGACAGATCAGAAATGGAGACGGAGGCTAAGCAGCTTGTTGCCAGCTATTGAGTAATAGATTTTTACATAGAAGTATAGAGCCTGACTCTGGGGGCCACATAGTTAACTGGTGCACTTCTGTTGCCTAATTTTACAGTTGAGGAAATCGACATTTAGGAGGCTGGATAATCTGCCATGACTCACACTGTTCCAATGTGGCAAAGCCAGGTCTTGGTGCCAGCTCTGATTCCTAAGTCCAAGCTCTTCACCCCTCTGCTCTGCTGTTGGCACAGGAATATTAGAATGGAAGGTGTTAGGTGCGCCCCTGGCACAGCCTGCATGAAGCCAGGGGCTGTTGGTGAAACACTACTTAGGAGTAAATTCATGCAACATGATGCCGCTGTAGACCAGGGACTTGATTAGTGTTCTCATTCCGTGTTTGAATGGCTAAGGCTGTTCCACGGCCCTGAATGACAAGGAGGGGATGCTATTACCAGGCTCAGGGCAGCAACCTAGCTCCATATGCTAGAACCACATGTGCCCAGAAATCCTGCTATGCCCATCAGCCTCTCTGGTCAGCAGCCAGCTGGAGAGGAAAGAAAAATCATGCACTCATTTTAATGGGCCAAAAGGTCCCTGTTTTTATCTTTCTACTCTATTAAAGGCATCTATCGTATACTTTTGTTCCCCAATCATAGAGAAATATCTTCAGCTTCTGAAAAATACTTTTCTTACAATAAATAAGGGGATACCCCAAAGTAACTAGCCCTGAGCACTCTGGAAATAACTGATGCTGAGTGCTAAAAAAGTACATTCTTTTCTGCTTGCTAAGTTATTTTATGTCATTTCTATTCTATTTTATAATGAGTATATGCATTTTGTAATTATCTAAAATACTGCTGATATGTCAATTACTTGAAAGAAAAGTTGGATTGAGACCTCTGAAATAAAACTCTCCAGGTATAAACTCTGGCTCTACCACGTTCTCTCTGTGTGGTCTTGAGCATGGTACCTGTTTCAGTCAGAGTCACAATCTGTGGAAGGGGTCACTGTGTGCATTCCCGTCATAGATAGCTCATTGGGTTAAAGAGAAACAATATATGAAGAGAACTTAGTAGTAACTCCTGACTATGTTGTGAGGATAGAGGTGATAGAGATTTGAATGAGGCCACTCCCATTCTCTCTTGTCCTTTCTGGGTCCTGAACTCATACTGTTGGCCAACAAAATACTCCTGGGAAAAGAGGCACTTCATTAGTTTGGGGGGCTGAGGAACTGTGGGCAAGAGGAAGGTTTATCCAGAAAAAAAAGTGATTTTTTTTTTTTTACAGTTTGTAGCAAATCAGTCCAAGAAAGGCTGATGTTTTTGTTTTTCCCATTTCTCAAGGGGATACATGTTCAGAGTCTCCAGTAAATTGGACTTTCAAAGGTAAATGTAAATTCTAGTGTTAATTTATTTAGAGTAAATTATTCAAAGAGTCATATGTCAGCAAACCTCATTTTGTGGCACTATATTAATGTCTTCCTTAAATACAGCTCACCCTTTCTAAAAGCTGTTTTATGGGTCCAGGAAATCTATCTATTACAAAGAAGTGTTTATTGTAAAGGATGTTTTAGTTCTTGGGTTCAATTAGGGAGAGAGGCAGGGTCAATGGGAGCCCTATGTGTGAAGAACTTTAATAGCTGAGCTGTAGTAGAAAATGCGAAGCCCACTAAAGCGCATGAGTGTTTTTTTTACCCAGAAGGAAGTGACTTGAAGAAAGATAAATGAGTTTTATTCACATTTCATCAGCCTTCAGGGATCTTAGTGACAATGTCTGACCAGTCCACTGTAGTGAAAAAGAGGGCAAGTTCAGAATGGAGGTTTCTGGGTCCTAGAGCCTTCTCTATAGTTCTCACAAGTCTAGAGTTTCCTCCGTACAGAAGATGGGAAAACAATATGTGTCTTCCTATATAACCATTTCTGATTGGCGCCAAAGAGCTGAGAAAGGATTTGAAAGATTCAAAGACTAGAAATACAGAGCAGTATATGATATCATTACAATTGTTAACCACTGTTTTTTATTATCAGCAGATCTCAGGTGCACACGATAAAGTTACTTTCACTCCTTGATTCCTAGTTCCTTCACTAAGAAATGAGTTAATACCCCGTACCTACCCCCTCTGATCAGCTCTGCTAGCTGCTAGAGCATTAGTGAGAACTCTGACGTGGTCTCTGCCCTTACAGAATAAGACACATGGAAATGCTGCCTCATCTCTGTACCCCCAGGACCTAGAAGAGCTCCTGCTTCTCTCTAGGATTTCAGTTGGTTGAACAAATAAGGGAGGAGCAGTGGACAGCAGTGACCGCACTGCTTTTCAATCTTGGCATAATAGAGACAATTCTTATCCCTTAAGGGGCTCCCCAAGTAAAGATTTTTGGTGTGTTTTTGTTTTTGTTTTGTTTTGTTTTGCTTTTATGTACCCCAGCATGTTCATGGTCTCCAAGGCAAGTCTTAACTGTCTGGAAAAGTTATTTGTAATTAACATTTATTATCTTCCAAGCACTTGGCAAACTTCCTTTATCCTCTAATCCTCATTCTGTGATGTGAGCACTACAGCATTATTATGCTTATTTACATACGGGGGAAACTAATCTCAGAGCTGTGGTAGGGCTGGCCTCAGATCTCAGAGCTGCAGAAGTGCATTCTAGGCAGTCTAAATAATGTTCGCCCCAAGGCTCATATCCTATCCACTTTACATTTACCTCGATGGAACTCTTCAGCACTTTACGTATGCCCATTACCTTCTTGACCAATACCTGTTGAAGACCAAGACACTTAAAAACTGATGGCATTGGTTTATGGGAGAAAAAAAAAAAAGACTACCATACTCCCTCCCCCCCAACAGCACTGCCTTCAGTAACAGAAAAGGGCTCATTAGAATGAAACCCCAAACTTTACCTTGGCTCCTCCCAGAAGCCTCAGCCAGTCCCTTTCCAAATGAGTCCATGTTCAGGGCTAAGATTTATAGCATCCTTCAGCCGCTGACGATGTTTCCCTATTGATCCTGCTTCCGGAGTTCTGCTCAGGGGACAGGGAGTGACCAAAATGCTAAATTTTTTACCAGGCTCACTGGAAAATCAGCCAGACAGTCTAAGCCTCCTTTGGGACCCAGAGCTGAAGGCGGAGAGCCACTGAGTCACACACTTCCTCCTGATGCACAGTGGGCAAATGCTCTCCCTCCCCTTTGTACAGGGTTTCAAAGCCAGTTTCCAAATTTAATCTATGTTCTCTGAATAATGTTTCCACCTCCCTCCCTCTGGTGAGATACTCAGTTCATCACAGCCCCAGTGCCCATCCTTATGTAGGCACAAAAGTCCCTCTCACTGCTAACTTGGATTAGCCTAAAACAAGTTTACCTTTCTTGCTGGTACTTAAATGCTCTAAGAGCAGGGGCTGCATAACTCCAGTACCTAGAACAGGGTTTGATGATGAAAATGTTGGGTTAAAGGAGACACACTGGTCAGTGTTTTCAGCAGGAGAGGAGGCTTTGAGAAGATGATGTTACCAGGTAAGTTCTACCCATCAAATTTCAGTTTTAAGATTTTTACAGGCAGATACATGACACGTTTCATGATTAGATAGAAGACATTTTGTCCGCCAACAAGACTTGTGTTAGAGATGGAAAAAATATATGTGCATGCATCACTCTTCCTATTTACCATACCCATGACAGACTTCATTAATTGCTCAGCACATACGATTCCGTTGAGTATCCAGGAAGGCATCACCAGTGAGAGGTGTGAGCTATCAAGCTAGCTAGGAGCAGTGCACCACATTGTGCGTTGCACCATAGATGATGCCATGGTTTCTTGCAGTTGGAAAGAAAATTCTTTTATACATGTGTAAATTATCAGTTTAACTTCTGATGATTTGCCACCACAATTTATTAATTCATTTAAAAAATTTATTAAGCATCCATTTTATACCAGGAACTATGGTACAAACACATACACATATAGTGATATATATATATATATATATATATATATATATGTATATATATATATATATATACATACATATATATATAGCTATAGATAGTATTGTAGTTTTTGTCTTCATGAATATATACATATATGATGTACTCTTGAAGACATTTCTTATGTAATAGAGGACATGGATATATACAGATACATATGATACAATGATCTACAAAGAGGTAAGACATTTTACAAAAATGTAGGAAAGTTTCAGAAAGTCTAGGAAGTGTCAAGAAAAAGAGTGTTATAGTATTTTCTGATAATCACCAAAAACTGGTAGCTTGAAACTCGGGAAATTAATTTTCTTGCTGTTATGGAGGCTGAAAATGCAAAATCTTATCTGGACTTAAATTCAAAGTGTCAGCCAAGGCCACACTTGTCTTAGAGGCTCCAAGGAGAATCAGCTATTGCCTCGTTCAGTTTCTTGTGGCTGCCAGCATTTCTTGGTGTGTGGCCTCATCTCTCGCTCATCCTAAACCACAGATCTTCAATCCTTTCTCTGTTCCGTCTTCCAACTCCCTTCTCCTGCTTGGCACATTCTTTCCTTCTCACACTGTAATGACACACATGACTGCATTCCACGCTCCTCTAGCTATCCGAAGAGAGTCTCCTCATCACAGAAGACTTATCACAACTTGCAGTCTTTTTTTTTTTTTTTTAACAGTTTAAAATACTACTTATAGACGCCAGTGTTTTGGACGTAGATATATCTGGCAGAACCCAGCACTTGAGCCAGCACCTGGTTCATTGTATACACTCAACAGATGTTACTTGAATTTATAAAGCTGAAACTAACCTGGGAACAGAAGAGTGAGTGGGTAGAGGGGAACACCTACTTGTATGGACAGTTCATGGGGTGGGGAGGGGGGAATCTCAAGGCAACTGCTGGGCAAAAATGCTAAAAAAGAAGAAAGTGAGGACTAGCATAGGACTAACCTCTGCAAAGGCACAGTTCCCAGCCATCCACTACAGCCATTGCCTTCATCCTTTGCTTCATCTAAGATGGTGCCTGGGCATCATTCAACTCTGTGACATTCTCTCCGTTCCTCTGTTTACATTTTCCTTCCATTTTCTGTTCTCTTTGCCAGTGTCTGGACATTTTTTCTCATCTTATTTAAATATGTCTTCTTGACTCCGGCTTTCCTATGGTCTTGCCTCTGCCTACAGAGCCCAGGTGACCACTTACAGATGGGGAGTAGTAGTAGAGCACAGTGTGGGAGATAGGATGCTACTAGAATTGGAGTTGTATCAGAACAGGGTATTCTGTGTGTTAATTTTGTGCATTTTATTCTTCATTGCTGCGTGTTCACAGCCTTCTACAGGACCTGGCATATAGTCAACATTCAATAGATGTTAGGTAAAAGAGTGATTGCACGGAATGATTGCGTTAGAGCCCTGCTCATGTCACCACCAAGCCTAAGTTAGTAAGTGACTTAGTCTCTGTGACTCTAGCTTAACTATAGAGTCAGCCACTATTGTCTGCGCCTGAGGGAGACCAGATGAGTGGATACAGGCAAATCATTTAGAATTTTCCTGGAGCAAAGATGTTTTTCAAACTGTGTTGTGTGTTTAATCAAAATATATTTTAAATTATTTTTAAAATTGTAATTTTCCAAAGCACATACAAGGAAACCCATAATTACAGTGGCATACAATAAAACACAATGTTCCAGTTTACCTTCTCCAAACTAACTTTAGTTTTTCCATATGATGTTGAGAATTGATCTTCCAATGTCTTTAAAATATTTTGGTAGGTATTTTGATAGGGATTGCATTGAATCTGTAAATTGCTTTTGGTAAGATGGCCATTTTTACTATGTTAATTCTCCCAATCCACAAACAAGGGAGATCCCTCCACCTTCTGATGTCATGTTCAATCTCTTTCTTCAGAGATTTAAAGTTTTTTTTTCAAACAAGACCTTTACTTGCTTGGTTAGAGTTACTCCTAGATATTTTATATTGCTTGTGGCTATCGTGAAGGGTGTAGTTTTCCTAATTTCTTCCTCTGCATGTTTGTCATTTGTATATAGGAAGGCTACTGACGTTTTAGAGTTAGTTTTATATCCAGTCAATTTGCTGAAGGTGTTTATCAGCGGTAGGAGTTCTTTGGTGGAATTTTGGAGGTCACTTATCTACACTATCATATCATCTGCAAATAGAGATAATTTGACTTCCTCCTTTCCCATTTGGATCCCCTTGATCTCCTTTTGATATCTTATTGCTTTGGCTAGAACTTCAAGAACTATATTGAAGAGACATGGAGAAAGTGGGCAGCCTTGTCTGGTCCTCAATTTTAGAGGAATTTCCTTGAGTATCTCTCCATTTGATTTGATGTTGGCTATTGGCTTGCTGTATATAGCCTTTATTATGTTTAGGTATGTGCCTTGTATTAACTTTAGATTCAGAAAGTGATCTGATCTGAAAATTTAACGTGAAGCAACAATAACAAAACCATTATCTGTTCATTATGTTGTGGTTTGTGGGGGGACTTAAACTGAAAACAGTGCCTCTTCTGGAGAATAATTTTATATGTGTTCACACATTTGCAAAGAAGAAAAAAAATCACCTTGTTAGAAAAAATACAAGTGTTCTACTTGAAGAAAGAACATTTTTGGTTTGTGGAAATGTAGTACTTTTCTCCTAGTATTCAACTACAATTGCAAAATGTGTGCTACAAAGACAGGATCAGCCCTTTTCCACTTGTACAGTAGAAAGCTGACCCAGAAATGGCTAATTAATTCAATTATTCCCTCCCTCCCTTCCTTCCTCCTTTGGTTGTTTCTCCCTTCATTGTAATATATCTTCTTATGCTAGATTTTTAATTTAAAATTTTATTTTATTAGTACATATTTATTGTATATAATAACAGCTATCTTCTTTATGACTTTCCATGTGTGCCTATCATGCATTTGGCTTCATTCACCCCTCTTACCCTATCCTCTTCCCTCCCACTTCTGCTATCTTCTTTCTCTTCTCACTTAGTCTCTCTTGTACTTTTGTGTATTTATTTATTTACTCAATAATTTTTATTATGTTTTTTTAATGTTTTTGCAGTGTCATGGGCAGCGAGTTACATACAGGAACATAGCCAGTTGCTATACCACTGGAGAAAAGAGCTCTCTCCTACAGCAACCATCAGATGTCTACAGGTGCTCAAAGAGGGAAAAAAAAAAGCCTCATGAATCCCTCCTAGATACCACTATCATCCTAGACTTGTTGTAAATACTCAAGAATGCACACACAGAGACACATACACATATGACAGGAAAGCAGAAGGGAGATTGAGTGAGAGAAGAAAAAGAACAGGAGAGGAAAAGAATAGATAGAGGTGAATATGGTTTAAATGCATCACATATTAGAAAACAAAATAATCTCATTGCAATTACCTCTATATCTATAAAAAGTAAATAGAGAACTATAAGGGGATCCAGGATCCACTTTTCCAGATGGTCACTACTCTCTGCCACATGTCCAGTCCACCTTCAGGGTTTTGATCTTCTCCTGCATCCCTGGTGGAGCTTTCTCATCCTGACATAAATGACACCTTCCTGTCTGGTGGCTACCCCAAAGCTTTTCTTGTCTGCCTTTCTTGGGACTCAGGTTTCACACCCACAGATAGAAGTCTTCAAAGAGAGATTGACCAACATAATAAAGTCACTAGTGCAGGTGTTTTTGCAAAAATGAAGTAAGTCTTTGATCCCTTTCCGGTTGCCCCTTAGAATAAAATGAAGTCTTTGAAGTAAAGATCAGAATGCACAGAAGGGACAAAACAGGACCAGGAATGTTGCTAGGTTAAGACGAAGATGGTGCTGTATCTTGGTTATTTTGTGAAGGGAGGACTAGGCTCAGGCTGCTAAAATTAGCATTAGGAACCAGATGATAATTCAAGCTGAAAGATATCCTTTCTATCCTGCCTGTGTGTAAGAGTGTGGCAGCTCCAAACCATTACACATTCTGCCCCTAAGAACTTTCCAGAATGGAATCCAGATGCCACATAAATCAATATCCAGATTCACTTTGCACAGTCTACAAACATACAATACCCTGCCTTCTAGAATTACACCTTGAATTATACTACATTTGTCACTGAAGCTCTGTGCCACAAGTCCAAATGCTGGAATGATCTGAGGCCAGCTCTGCAATGTGAAAGCCACGTGATTCACACCACAAGAGGAGGGAATTAAAAAAAAAAATGTCTACCAGGCAGGATGATTATGGGTTGCTTTAGGGCCTGGAAAGAAGCCTCCAAAAATATTCAGTGTTCACTGCATTTTCTCTCAGTTAGCTCCATGTACTGAAGGTCAGTTGAAGTTTCAGAGGAAGACAATTCTAGTCTCCAACAGGAAGCGTGAGTACCCTGTGCTCAATTCTACCATTTCAAGTTGCCAGTAGGTGGCAGAAATTCAAAAAAAAATTTAAATTGTGCTTTGTTCTTAAGAAAGGTACAAGTGTGTCAAACATGGTCCTTGATAATCTTGCCACATCTGTATGAGATTAGAGGCAGTGAAAGAAGGTGATGGGCAACCAACGTGGATGTACCATGCTTTTAAGTCAGTTCAGAGACTGCCCTGGAGGACGTGGTGCAAAGCCGCCTACTGTATGATGTTTACCCTTCCTCCCAGGAAACTGTTCAGAGGTTTTACCCTCTGGGTTTTTACCCTCTTGCCAACTCTTTGGAACTGAGTGTTTTCGTTGTCTGTCTACTCTCGTTCCCCTTGTATTCTGAGCTATTGTCGTTCAGGTTTTTCTAAAGAAGATGTAGACAACAACTCGGCACATCATCCATTATCTGCTCAGCTCACAACAAAGGGTGCCTAATGGGTGTGAAGACTTTTTAACACTTAAAAGGTGTTTTAAAAACACATTGCTAGCATGAATTCAGTGGACACTGTGAAAGCAAATCGCGGCTAGAAGTTGTGCAGCAAAACCGTGTCAAGCCATGGAGAGGGAAAAGTCTGAAGGAATTTCAGTTTTTCAGGTGATGGTTTTTGGCCCCTCAGAAGGGACTGTTGGAAAGCAACAGGAACCAGACAATGCAGGAGGCATAGTCTAGCATTTCCTTCTCCAAAGGATCTAAAAGAAAAAACCAAGTGTCCACTTAGTTTACTTTTGAAAGACAGATAAAGTATAACCCAGGGGGTCTTTGCTCAAGGAGCTTCCCAGGTTATTGCTGCAGAGTCCCTGAGGCCCCCAATGATAGAACAAGTTTTATTGGGGTGGGGGGATATAAAGCTGTTTCCTGTTAGTTACTCTGAGATCTTAAAGCATGGTGTCTTCCCTCTAGCCTATTCTTTTCCCTATATAGTTTTATATTCTCAAGCATTTTTCTTCTGATTTTGGTCCAACTCACCCAAATCTGTTGTGAGTCACATCTTACTATCTAATAGAGACTAGCAGAAACGTCTCTTGTGCTCAAGATTTCTAATAAAGTCTGCTCTGTGGGCATGGCTTGTCTGATTTGCTCAGCCCTGTATCAATCCCTGATACAACATTTGATTGTGTGGTCTATGGCACCTCTCCCCTTCTACTGGAAGAACACTATTTCTCTGGTTAGAAATAATGATGTTATTACTTGGAAAAATGGGTAAATATTCAAGGAATGAGGAAAATGTTTCTTTTTTTAATTTATACCTTTCTTCCTTTCTCCCATTCCTCCTCCTCCTCCTTCTCTTCCTTCTCCTCCTCCTCTACCTTCTTCTTCTTCTTTGTCATTTTTTGCTTTTTTTTTTTTTTGAGACAGAGTTTCTCTGTGTAGCCTTGGCTGTCCTAGACTCGCTTTGTAGATCAAGCTGGCTTCGAACTCACAGCGATCTGCTTGCCTTTGCCTCCCTGAATGCTCAGATTAAAAGTGTGGGCCAACACAACTGGCTAACCAAATTTCTTAATAGTATGTTAGTGGTTTTATTTCAAATTCCCTTTGTCTTGTTTAGGCATTACTTGCTGACATGAAATGTGAAGATTGTGACTTTTCCCCACCCTCACCCCCTGGCACATACTATCTCTCATCCTTTAATTCTTCACATGTAGCCACACCACACATTTAAGTTATACAAATACTCAATGGTTACTTAAATATTAAGCAAATGTGGTCTGTTATGATAATACATCTTAACATATATAACAAATGCTTATTATGAGTCAGGACTGTGGCATTTATTTTTCCATCCGCTATACCTAGTTGCTGAATAGAACCTGGAAGGGGAGGAGAGCAAAACTGGGTTTTTATTGTATTATTTTACTGAAAATAAATTACTTTCATGAAATATATTCTGATCACAGTTCCCCTCCCCCAGCTTGTCCCAGATCCTCCCCATATTTCCATCCATCCAATTCCGTGCCTTCTTTCTCTTTCTTTAGAAAACAGGCAGATACAAAAAGAAAACAAACCAGAATTTAAAAAATAACAAAGAGAAAAACACATAAACACACACAACCTATAAAAACACACAATTGGAAAACACAATGTACATGAAGAAGACCAGTAGGACCAAAATAAAAATGCCCAAACACAGTAATATGAGATACAAAGTTTACAAAAATCATACTGAATTCATTTTGTACAATAGTTTTTTCTTTTCAAATAAAAGATGTTTCTAGGTACTCAAGCTTATCAGTTTTTCAACTTTGCGTTCAAGTGACCTGGACAGAGCCCTGTGTCTGTTTTGTTTTATTTTCATTGATTTTATCTTTTTATGGACATGATTTCCCTGTAAGTCTTCATCACTTAAGTTTCTCAGAGCCTTTTCTGACAGATGACATGGCTCATGTCCCAAAACGAGGCTCAACAAAACCACCAAACCTCTATACTATTGTCAGGATCTCTGCTGAATTAACTTCTTTTCCTTTTAAACTCTTCTGTAAACATAGTACTAGCTGGCCCAGTTAACTTGGCATCATCTATACCCTCTTTACTGTTCAATAATGGTTGCTTTTCCTCCATTGTATTCTAGACCCTGATATTTCTGGGCCCCTTTGTGGTGACAATCAAGAAACCCTAACTGCTCATTCTATCAGATACTGATAGCCTTCACATTGCCTCATTTATATCAGTGAAAGAGAAGTAGTAATATTATTTCATTTCTCGGCTTCCACAGCACTCAGGCTGACCCCTCATATCACATAGCCTCATCGTCTAGGCTGTGGGAGGCTTTTTCATTTGCTGCTTAAAAGTCTTTGCCAATTCAAGAAATTCTGATGGAATTATTGTTTAACTACCATAGTTTTCTATACTAAATATCATTAAGGCCTCTGTTTTCATATTGAACTATGGACAATTCCTTTTTCTCTGTTAGGAGTTGGGGCTGAGGAGTACCACCTATCTTTTTTACACCTGTCTTCATTCTCCAGTTATTTCTATGGAACAATTTTACAGGTGGAATTGGACACCCTCTAAGTTGCTGACACTGGGAATCAAGTTAAGTCATCTCGTATCTTCATCGTTGCATACGATGCCACCCAACTTTTCCCACCCATTGCCATAGGGTGTCTTTTGAATCCATCTGTTTCTTCTCGGTTTCCATATTTTCCTCCAGATTTATTCAATGTCCTCTCAATTAATATTTTCACATATGCTCTTTCTCAACTTGTCCATTTTATAAAGAGGAGTATTTGAGAAATAAAGTCTTAAGGTGAAAATTGGATGTGGTGGCAGGCACCTGTAATTTCAGCACTCGGGAAGTGAAGGCAAGAGGAACAAAAAATCCTAGGTCATTCTAGGCTACAAAGTGAGCGTGAGGTCAGCCTTGGCCACAGTGACCCCATCTGCAAACAAAAGGAAAAGGAAAGGAAAACAAAGAATGACCCCAAAAAAAAAAAAAAAAAAAGAAAGAAAGAAAGAAAAGAAAGAACGAGCATTAAGAAGATAACTCAGTTGATAAAGGGCTTGCCTTGAAAACACATAAAACTGAGAACTTATATAAAATTCTGAGCATGATGGCACATGTTTACAATCCTAGTGCTGGGGAGTGGGTGAGCAAACAGATCCCTGAAACTCACTGACCAGCCAATCTATCCAACTTGAGATGTCCTAGGCCAATGAGAGAGCCTGTCTTTAAAAAAGAATGCTGGGTCTAGGCCAATGAGAGAGCCTGTCTTTAAAAAAGAATGCCGGGCCAGCGAGATGGCTCAGAATGTAGAAGTGCTAACCAGGAAAACCTGACAACCTGAGCTTTATCCCACATCCCATGGTGAAAAGAGAGAGCCAGTTCTTGAGTGTTGTCTTCTAATCTCAAAACACACACCACTGTGGCACACTTCACAAATGTACGTGTGCACATCCATATGCACATGTGCGTGCGCACACACACACACACACACACACACACACACACACCACTAATTACAAATTAAATTAAAAATTTCCGATGTGGAAATAGTCAGATGGGACCCAGGGCAGAACACGTGACATCTGCCATTGTCTTCTGGCCTCCAACTACATATGTACACATAAGCACCTACACACAGATGCACAGACATTTACACTGAAAGTGTTTATTTTCTTGTATAGCCTCCTGATAGCTTCAGAATGCATGCAGAGTAAAATTTAGTGTCTCTGAGGGCCCCATAAGCCTGGTGTTGTGGTCCCTGCCAACTTCTCCAGAACCAGCAACACTGCTCTCCCTTGTCTTTTGTTTGCTATAGCCGTACTAATTCTGGGGCTGCATCAAAATTCTACCTCAGGAGTGCTCCTATTTCTTTCACGTGACTGCTGTGAGTGGCTGTCCTTAGAGTTAAGCAACTGCCATCTTAGGGAGTTCAGCTGTGTCCCCTTGCAAAAGAATGCTCTCATCTGGGCCTTTGAACTATTTACATGAACTCAGAGAGGACTGAAGGCATCATGAGACTCTCACTTAAGTTTCCAGCCTCTCATCACTGCATGTTATAGGCTACTCTGCCTGGATTGCACATGTCCTCTCAAAGTGGCTAAAGTTTATATGCTGCAGGAGACTGCTGTTGGAGTGGCGTGAGCTGGCTGAGCATATGGTACTACAGGAAAGCCCTCCTCCCTGCTAAGTGAAAGCTTTCTGGGTGCTGCCTATTGGGAGAGGAGGGCCTACACCTCCTCTGAGGAGTAAGTAACTCCTCACTGGAACCCCAATAAATTCATTGGTTCCCCAGAGTGAACTTTGGTAGAATCATGTCTCAGTTTGTTGTTGATACAGTAGTAGATGCTGCTTATGACCTTGACTCACGTAGAATTCAGCTGCAATTAACCCTCCATGAAGGCTTTTTCTAATCCCTGCACTATAAACAAAGGTCTCTCTCCCTCTATCTTCCTTTCCTTTCCTTTACAATAACTGCAAAATTGGATTTGTTTTCTACTTTTCCACTTGTCAGCAAGCTCCACAAATGTGAGGACTGTGCCCTCTTTAGCACCACCTACATGAACTGACATCTGTTGATGAGGTACATCTATTTAATTAATGTTTATTTGTTTGGAATTTTAGTAACCCAAGTTGAGTCCTGGCTCCTGTACTTCAGTAACTGTGAAAAACTGGGCAAGTTACTCAACCTTTTCCTCAGTTTACCTAATTATAAAAAGAGGGTATCAGGAAGCTGCTGGGAAACTTTAAAGGGGAGACTCTCTGGGGGAACAGTTTACACCACGTGGGAGATATTAAGTGCTCCGTGGTTTTAGATGATAGTCATATCAACTAGGGGCTTCTGACTTGACGTGTAAGAGTGTTCAAACTTGAGAAAAGTCAAATAAAGGGTCTTTATCATTTCTACACAAAGCTACATAGTTACTTATTGACTGTGACAGTAATCTTATAAACTTGCCTTTTCCAGAATTATACTATAGAAATTCATGAGTACAGAGGACAGTGTTGTTGCATAACCCATTTCCTCTCTTCCTCTGACTGATAACATGCTTCCATCCCGTCCCACCACGAAGGACTCATTCTCATCTCCGTCTAACTAATGGCAGACCGCGTTCCCAGCTCAGTAAGATTCAGATTAATTGAATAGTCATGGAAAATCCACTCTATTTTGCGGTAATTGACTCGGCGCTGGGCATAAAGCTTACTTCTTGTCAGTGAATAGAAGGGAGCTTGCATGAAGGTTGAATGGAGCTGGGGAATGTTTGCTCTTATAAGAATGATCACAAGAATAAGCCGTCCTTCCTCTGTCCACACCTTGGCTGGAGCATGCACCTGTGCAGATGTTCTGTGACATAAAGTGGAGGTAGACTTAGAAAGAGATGCCCCTACAGAGGTACCACCTAATTACTATTATTCTATGTCTAATAGTCACTGCTTTGGTTTGGGCATAGTCTGTACCCACTGAAACTTGTTTCTCCTTCCAGATCCTGGCAGTAGGAGGTAATTTCCCCTAAGATTTAGGTCTAAGGCAAGACATAGTGTGTTATGTAGCATTTCAACCAAAACTCAATGGCTCGTTAATTCTTCAAAGGCTGCATGGCCCTGAGGCTAAGGGCCTTGGACTGCCCTTTCACCTTTGAGAAAACATAATGACATTTAGTTGTTTATTAGAGAAAAATTCTTGGGGGGGCAAGGAGGGGGAAGTTTGAAAACATTTCTGCCAGTAAACAGAACTTTGCATTTGAGTTTTTGTAAGTGGGTGGAGTGATGTAAACTCACCACTCCCAGCGGCAGGACTGTGCCACAATGGGTCCAGTGAATAGGCTCTTGTTTCCACAACAGTATTCTTCCACTGCTTGCCAGTTGGAAAACATCAAGTGTTTTTCCTCTAGAGAAAGGGAGTCAGTTCATTTCTCCAGTGTACCACAAAAACATCCATTGCCCTGGATCTGCGGCCCTGCATTGGACGATTTCTTTTACTCAGCCAATAAGCCCAGAAGTCTTAGAAAAGTCTGAAAAGGATGTAGGGTTATCAGGCCCACCTGAACAGCAGAATCAAAAGCCATACTCTATCAAGGCTGAGGGCAGTGCAGTTAGTGGAAGGCTGAATATTTGTGGTCCAACAACATTCCTCATATAGTTGTCTTTCTTACGCTACGCTGAGGCCTGTGTTTTCTTCAGTTCTTCATTCACAAAGTTATTACAAAAGTTTATGTTTATAAATTTTCTCTGTGAATTTCAAAGTATAATATGTAGTATTTCAAAGACTTATACATAATATTATATGCAAAATATAATATACAAACATATAGTTATATATAATATATAATATATCTTCCCATCAAGGCCTGGAATATAGGACCTTGTGCAAACATAGTACTACTGAGCCTCCAATATGATAAATTTGTGTTATTTTAAGAAACAGGAACAGTTTCATGAGTCATCAAATTGGAATATGAAGAGTTGTGGACGTAGACTTTGTCTATAGCTTCTGAAAGCCTGAAGCTTTCAGGGTTTGGAAAGAGGTTGTCTGAGGTCCTATTGCTCTGAGTATTCTGTAGTATTGGTGGATTGGGGTCATACCCACTGGAACTCTTTCAGAAGGCATAGAGGAGGCTAAATCTGATGTAGTACTCAGTTCTGCTAAAGAATTTACCCTGGATGAGACAAATTAATTTCATTTAAAAAATGGTACCCACTTGCCTGATGTTGTAAGTAAGCTGTGGTAAGGTCACCAAACTCTTTCTTCTTACTATTCCACTGACTCCTTGATAAAGTCAGGGGAGAGAAGAAACTTTAGAGTCTATTGTGTTTTATGTATTTTTAATACTCAGTACAAAACAATCAGTTGTGCTTGATTTATAGTTACTTATATTTTTGTGCTTGTGTTTCTCCACTGTCTCCAACAAGAATTGGAAAACAAGGTTTATAGAATGGACTTTTTATTTTATTTTATTGGTTTTTAAAAAAGATTTATGTATTATTATGTATACAGTGTTCTGCTTGCATGCACACCCACAGGCCAGAAGAGGGAATCATATCACATTACAGATGGTTGTGAACCAAGATGTGGTTGCTGGGAATTGAACTGAGGACCTTTGGAAGAGCAGGTGGTGCTCTTAACCACTGAGCCATCTCTCCAGCCCCCTAGAATGGACTTTTTAAAAGCTTTCTCCAGCCTTGTATCTTACCATACGTTGGATAGACACGTGCAAGAGCTCACCAGCAAATGTTCTTTCAGATCTCTTGATTCTTTCAGCTGACCTACCAGCAGCTAGCACACACATTTGTTTCAAAACATACACCACAGCAATGCAAAAAGAACCCCAGTGTGATCTACATGCATGAACTTAATATGCTAGTAGCCCTGTTAATAAAAAACAAAAGAAAAATGTAAAAGTAACTTGAATAATATATTTATATAATGCTTTATGTTTTTGTAATATTATCAACATGCAATGTAAAGCAGCATGTGATCAATGTGGAAAAAAATTAGTAAGGTGTTTAACACTCTGTTTTTCATAGCAAGCCTTTCATATCCACTACAAATTGGTGCTTAAAATGCATCTCAGGGACATCTACGCTTCAAGCGCAGGTACCCATATATTTCCATTGACACACAGAATGGACATGGCAAATATAATTAACAAGACATTCTTTGCTATAACCCATTTCCCATGGCAGAATTTTTTCCATCTGTTGTGCATTATTTATATGTAAATTCCGTGAAAGCAAAGATTTAGGCTACATCTCTAAAAGCAAGAATAGTGCTTATCATGCAGCAAGAACTCAACAAGTACTTGTTGGGCATGTAGCTTATATGTAAATGAAAGAGCATAGAAAGCGGTCCACAAGGAGCTGGGGCAAGATGGTACAAGATATAATTGTGGTACTTGGAAAGTGGAGGGAGGAGGGTCAGAAGTTCAAGGTCATCTTCAGCTACGTAGAGTTTGCTGAAGTCTGCCTTGATTACTTAAGACTATCTCCAAGAAAGAAAGAAAGAAAGAAAAAGGAAGAAAGAAAGGCAGAGGTTACTTTGCTGTCTCCCTGATAGGTCTCATATGCTCAACCAGTGCCTGTTTATCAAGATATTTGGTCTTGGAGTTCCCATTGTGTATAAGGCATTCCCCTCAACATCCGAACAGTTTGCTTCTTCAATTCCAGCTGTTCTTTACCATATTATTTAACACTGAACCCCCAGACCCTTAAGCAACTCTAATTTACTTTTCCCATGTTACAAGTGAAATATATTTCTTACTTACATTACTATCTTTTATTCTTAATTAGGGTTTATACTTTATAAGGTCAATGGTTTTGTTGATAATGGTCTGTTTGACTCACAGCTGTATGACTGCTACTTATACAAATATATGGGCTTTAGTGGACACTCAGTAAATATTAGAATTAAATAGTACTTAGGAAAGAATATTGATATTGAGGAGTCCTGGCTTCTATTTTGACCATGTCAAGACTATCTCTGTGGCTCTAAGCAAATGCAAAACACTAGGCAAAAAGTTATAACTGATGGGCACTATCACTGACTAAGTGCTAATTTGTGTCAATTTCATGTTTTCAATTATACTAGTTATGCCCACCGTGGGTATTCTTACTCGTTTCTTTTGGGGGGTTAGGTTGAAGAAGGCTGAATTTCATCATATGTAAAATGAATAAACCGGAGATGAAGAACCCCCCAAGGTTTCTTTCTCCCTCTAAAATTCCAAGATAACTACGTGTTTCTGTTAGTACAGATCCATTTACTTACTCACCATGACTCCAAGGAAGGCAGGAGAGTCTCAGAGCTTGTTCGCCAATGCATATGTCATCTGACTGTTAGGTAAACTCTCTTCTACATCTTGGAATTCTGTAATGCTCATCTAGTGTACCAAATTTCAGGTAAAGTCTATGGAGATCAGAGACCCCACAACACATTCATTATGCCTGTAAATAACTTCAAATAGGGAGCAGTGTGGAGAAAAGGCCTTGCATTTTGCCAGAAATTCCATGGCTAGTTATTTCCCGCAAAATGGAGTTTGAGGCACATTATTGTTTTTATAGTAGGGGTGGGGTGTGGGGCTGTTGTCACCAATGTTCTTTGCCTCCAGCTCAATAGTATTTCTTTAGCAGCTGTCACAAGAAAATTGGGTTCTGATAAAGATTCACAAGACTGTCCTCATACCACAAAATAGTCAAGTGGGCACTGAAAGGACAAGAGTGATGACCTGAGACAACTCTCTCGTTTTGCAGAACAGAAGGAAGACTCAGAAAAGGTAAATCACATACCAAACACACCCAGCCAACCACTGAGTGGGTTGAAAATATGACCAGCAGTTTCTTAGTTCCAAAGCCAGTACACTGTCCATTTTATAGCTGTTCCTCACCGTGAGCCTGAGGAACAGGTTCCTGTTTCAGTTTTTATTTAGAGTCTTCTTTTCCCTCATAACACATGTGGTAGAAGAAACCTAAATGTATAACATATCCTCATGGTATATTAGTTACTTATCTCATTCCTGTGTTCAAAAACCCAACAAAAATAATCCAATAAGGAAAAGTTTTGAATCACAGTTTAGGGTATAAGAAAATCACGGTGCGAAAGTCTTGGGCCTGCAGCATCCATCAGCTGGTTGCACTGCATGCTCAGTCAAGCAGGTGCAGGAATGCTGGTGCACAATTGGTTCACTTTCTCCTTTTAATTCAGTCCAGACCCACGTCTAGCACATTTTGGGTAAATAGTCCTATTTCAATTAACCTAATCTAGAAGATCAGATATTTGTCTCCCATGGTGATTCTAAATACCATCAAGTTGACAAGATTAAGCACCACAAATGGCATATTCAAATTTGATAAAAATCAAATAAGAATTTGCACACAAATAAGTGAATATTATCATAGGGTTAATTGCATTACCAGAATTTGTAAATGGCACAAATATGCAAAAGAGTATAAGCAACAGACTGAGTTATAAGTGTTTCTTTGCATTTGAGACAACATAATAGCAGTGGATAGCTCTGGTTGAGCCCATTTACATATTTTTAGTGTTTCAGGGAACTGTGTGTTAAGTTTTAGGCTATAACTCAGATGCAGCCATGTGTTGTGGTTGCTGGTCTCTGTGCCAGCTGTGTGTCAAACTTGGGATTATTGTGCATTGAGCTTCTCCATGAAACAGAGAATACTGTGACACCCTTTAAGAAAAAACAATATTATTTTTAAGGATTAGGCTTTTAGTGTTATGTTGCTTCCCAAGCTCCATTATGAGTCCTGAGTGAGGATATTCTCACTTCATTTTTACCTTTACTGAAATACATCAACAATGGCTCTGAGATGCTTATTTTATTCACTGCCGTTGGCACAGTTATGCCAAGGATAAAGCAATGGTGTCTGGAATATTCTAGAATCTCAATAAATATTTATTTAATGAGTCAACTCCTTGAGCCGTGTGCCTATATTGTCCTCATTCTTCAGACTGAGAAGCTCAGCACTTGCCTTTGTTCTCAGAGCTCATGACTCAGACATGTAATTTGGTGGCATATTAAAATGTAGGATAAACATGCTCATTACCTTGGTGCTGATAGTTTCACTGTGTAAAGCCAAAGCTCCTGAAAATGCATATATTCATCTTTTTAAAAATAAGAGTAAGAAAATCTAATAAGGCATCACAAAAGCCAGGCATGATAGCTTATTCCTGTAATCTTAGCACTTGCAAAGGTGAGATGGGAGTATTATCATGAGCTTGACATCAGTCTGGACCACACAGTCATTTCAAGGTTATCCTGGACTACATAGCAAGACAAAGTCTTACCCCCTCCATTATATGCACTTTAACTAATATTCAGCTATTCAAGAAGCCAAGGCTAGAGCTCAAAAGTTCAAGGCAACCCTAGACAGACCTGTCTCAAAAAGGTAAGAGTACTTGAAATACTTTATTCCCTTTATTAACAACAAACATCTTTGTAGCTTTTAAGCATGATTTATTTCACTTTTACATAAACCATAATGTATATTAAAATAAACTATGGTTGATTTTGTTGAAAAGATGAAGTAGTTAAACCTGAGACAATAAAGAAGGTTCTAAATCTGTGCTAATTAATTTTAATAATGGTAATAATCATTAAATTTCCCAATGTGGCTACTCTTACCATTCTAAGGTGTACATTACGGGAGACATACTTGATACCTGGTTGGGATACATCAGTGTGCTAGAATAAACTGTGCACCATGCAGAACACTGAAGGTGCTAGGCCTCGAATAATGCATTAAACGAGTTTAAGTAAGATGAATATGGCATAAGTGTTGTACATAAAAGATTGGAGGGATGTCCCATATTAGGATAGGTTGGAACAGTACTGAAACTACCTGAAAGTTACCCAAAACCATTAGATAATTACCACAACCCTTGATCTCACTCACCAGGACACAATGAGTGGGAGGAAATCTAATCCAGGCTGGTAAACTCCAAGTGGCCTCCAAGCACCCTCGGCCCAGGTAGGAAAGGCTAGATGGTACATCTGCCTGACCTCAGGGATATTGATAGGGTCCTTTGCAGGGGAAGAGAAAAATTTGATCTGGCATTTGCCTGCGACTGTCCCAAGGGATGGTGTGTATTCATGAATAATCCAGAGGGAATTCAGAACCCCAGAGTGTCTGCAGCTCTGAAGTCCGCTGGCTTGGTTAATGAAGCAGTCAGGCTGGAGGCTGGTGGGAGTGACCTATGGGGTCAGCTCAGCCCAACACAAATGTCCCTACTCCTGTTCTGCAGTGTCTTTACTCTATATAAACAGAAACTTGGGAGATTCTGGGAGCATGGTAGAAAAGGGGAGAGGGAGAAGGAGAAATAGTCAAGAAGAATTCAGATAAGACCTTTGGGACACAGGATCTTTTTTGGTCTGACGACAAATCACATGGTAGTGGGCAAATGCGTCAGACCCAGTTACTGGAAAGAGCCAAACAGTATGGTCTCAATGCATACCTTATATTTCCACTAATAAGAATCATTGGAAATCATCAAGTGAAAAAAATGGTGCTTGTTTTAAAAACTGGGATATGTTAAGATAAGAATGGCATAGACCACAGGACTTACTCCCTTTTTGTTGGTTTTTGGCAGTTGTACCCACAAATATATGTCTACATGTGTAGATATACTTACAGACAGACTAGAAATGGGTCCTGACTCAGTAGAATCAGTGGATATGTCTAAGACTAAAGAAAGCAACAGTGCAGCAAAAGGAGCAGACACAGAGAGCTGAGTTCAGATCTAGCAAAATCCCTTTCTGATTGTGTGTCTTTGAACCGTTTATATCACTTAGATGGGCTTCAAGGTGTATTACCTGTCAAATAGAGTTGGCAATGAGTGGTTTTTAGTGATAAGACATGCTGGGATTATAATTATATAGCACAATGTATACAAACTACACCTATAGATTCTATTGACAGCGACTAGCTACTTATGCAAACATGGCAAAACCAACTTTTCTGTTTTCTTATTCATTCATATGTCAAGGGGAGCTAGTAGATTTAAATAAGAAAGGCCTCATGAATATGAGTGAGTGTTGAGAGGATGTCATATGATAATATAAATATAAAGCTACACTTAGTGTTTGGCACAGAAAATCATTCAAAAATATTAGCCGTGATTATCAGCTAACAATAGTGAGTAAATGGAAAAACATGGGAACTAACAATCTATTAGTTGTTGCTTGCTCTGTTTTTAGTGTCCAAGCCCCTCACATAGTTTGTTTTTCCAGCTGGCTATTACTGGGAAGTCAACATAATGTCCGTTAGTCCGGTAGATCTGCAATGTGGGTGCTTGGTAGTGGCATATGGCCTTGGTGCCAGGAGACCCTCTTCTGGATTCACACTCTTCCTTCCTGCTGTAATCTACTCTGCAGACCATTTGACCATCTCACTGTGCCAGATGTTACAGGAATTCCAGGCCCATTTGTGAGGTCTCTCTCTAGCTCCCATGTCATGATGTTGTTGCAGCTCATATGCACCATGTAACTCAGTAAAACATGGCAGCCTTCCTATGCTAACTGCAGCAGCTCAGGTGAAGTGAGCCTGTCACAATATGTGAAACACTTTCATGCACTCTGAGCCCCCTAGAATATGTGTTCTCAGGAGAAGAGATCAGTGTGTTCTGTTTATTCCTGCTCCCCCTCCCCCGCCCCTACCCCCCAGGCTCCTAGGAGAAAGCCTGGCATACTTGGTATGTGAAAGTGCTGTGATTGTCACTGCAGCTCAGTGACATGAGAAGGGTGGTTGTGATCCTTACCTTCCACATCTCTAACAACGCGGAAGAAGGTTCAGTAGTAGAGCTAAGAAAATAGCCTTTAGCTTTTAAGTCCATCCTCCTTCCAAATAACCCGCCTTAACCATGAGCGTTATTTCCCCAACTGTGTTTCAAGTTTGTGAGCAGTCTCACTGAGACTCCCCACTCCAGTGGATGTAAATACTTCTCACTTCTCTCTGTCATGTTTCTTATGTGGGCTCTATACTTGAGCATCTTGCTTTGTTTTTGGTTCCAGGCCACTTTGGCTTCAGAAAGTGACTTGGCCTTTAGTTTTCCCACATAGACATTTGCTCATGCTCTGTTTCTGGAATATTCCCCTACCAATGCCTGGCTCTGCTGGGATTACCAACTCTCTTAACAACCACAGGTCCAGTGTTTCAGTGCCAGTTCTCTATAAGGCACACTGTATCTGGCCTATTGGACAATGTATATTCACAAATATGTTAAAGGCATATGTCTTATGGTTGGTGGTTATCAAAAGTTGAAAGAGAATTTTACATTCTGCTCTTCAAATTGTGCATTGAAAAAAAAAACCAAGCCTGTCTTTTTATTTTTATATTCAGCAAAAATTATTTTTATATTCAGCAAAAATATTTTGAATTGAAATAAAAAAAAAAACAATTGGTTTTATCAGCTCAGTGAGACACCCAGAACACACTTCAGTAGGCCACGCAGAATGCCAGGCGGCATTGTCTCTGAATTATCCCCTCAAGGTGGTACCTTCGGTGTCTTCAGTCCATTCCTGGTAGCTTCGCTCCCTCAGTGGCCCTTTCTCGTCACCAAGCTCTGCTCTCCTGTCTTTCTTGCGTCTGCTGTCTACTGCTTGCACATTCCTCCACGAGGCCCTGGCTGCTCAGTAAGTAATGTGAAAAAATGAAGTTCAGATTTGTCAGGGGAGGATGAAGCAGGAATTTGGGCTGCAAAGATAAGATGGTGGTAATATAAAGGGCACGTCTACAACACCACGGTTTCTCTTTTACCCTGAAATGAAATACTGGGTTTTCTGTATCATGAGGTAAGTGTCTCAAATAATGGCTTCTTGATCTTACTTAGAAGAAGTTAAATATGTTGTCTGTGCCCTGGATTTAGCTTCCTCCTTTATGTAAGGGGTATTCTCTGGCAATATTTTACAGAAGAGATCGCCTAGGAATTTCTTGCTGATAAAGGCTATCACAGAATGATTTTTTTTTTTTGCTTTTGATTAGTGACTACAGTCAAGCTATTTATTCTCACGAAACCTTTCATAATGGAATAGCAAACTGTGTCACTCAGCTAAGCTTGCATTTTGCTCACCTCTCCTTAGCCCAGTTTCCAGTAATAAGTAATCTCTTCACTGCTACACGAATGTAGCCTTAGAATCATTGTTAATCGCCACTTTCATTGTGTTTTTCTTCATGGATGCCATTGCCTGTCGTGTATAGAACACCCTCGCTACACTGCCTGCTGAGTGTGTCTGCCTTACCAGCACCCAGTGCTTTCTCCATCATTTTCCCTTTTAATTCTTCTTACTTTAACGCTATGATTCTGCTTCTCTGTCTACCTTCAAGTAAGACGTGCCATTCCTTTTGGGGTATCTCTAGACGCACCCTTTATAATATCTCAGTTGGTACCCAATGCATGTATGCTGAAGGAATGCATAGGCACAAGATAGCAATGTTTAGGTAGTTACCTTGATGGATTGGATGCAGAGTGAACAAGGAAAGAAAGGGGGGGGGGAGCTCATTTTACTGGAAGTCAAAAGGATTAGCACTTGCATCATGCAGTATAGCTGACCACTCCCAGAAGGGAGACATCCAAATGTAAGATGCAGAACATTAAATATTGAAAGCAAAAGTTAAATATTAAATTTTAATATGAAACATTAATGCCAATAAACAAAACCAGCCAGAAGGGGGACAAAATTAGGACCAGGCCATGGCCAAAAAGGAGAGACTCATGGATTAGGCTGAAAGCTGACCGTGACCTAGACTTTCCCAGCAGGGCTCATTGGTAACAGTCACACCCATCAAATTTCCCCGGGAGAAGCAAAGGAGGAGGGAAAAAGCCTTTTATAACCCACAGCCATAAAACTCAAGTCTTTCCTACAAAACAAAGTACAGTAAAGTGTTTCAGGACCGCCAAGGCTTCAGAACTTATGGTACACTGGAACAAAAATAGAGGCAGCAGTGAGGAAAATATGAGATTGCTGAACCCTTGGGGCAGGAATCCTATCTTTGTTTGCACTGTGTACTATGAGGCTTGTGTGCAGGCGCTTGGACAGAATGAAAGAAGAGCCCTGAAAGGGGCAAGAACAATGTGCTTGTTCCTGCTGCTGCTGCCAATGGTTGTCTGTCTGAATGAGACAGAGCCAAGAGGGCAGAGGCGAAACCAAAGCACAAGACCTGAACTTGACAGAGCTCAAAACTTAGGACAACTGAGGATGTAGAACATTTAAGTCTACCTCAACTGTTCAGGGGTCAATGGCCTACCAACCATAGGGGGCTCCAGCAAAGCATGAAGTCTCATAAATTGTATTTTCCATCAGAAAACCCATGAGGTTAGCCAACAAAATAGCCTTGAGGTTAGATGTCAAAAATGCCTGGTTAACTTACTCTCACACCAAGATCCAAATAATACCTTTTATTTTTCTTATTCTAGATTGAAAACTGGAGCTGAAAGACCAGATCATATTCTTTGGTGGCTACTGTGGTGAAGTATTAAGAATCAAAATCCATGAATTACTTTGGCGCTGAAGAGTTACGTTGAAACAGATGGCTGCTTGTCTTGTTTTAACCCTTGGAGGTGACTAGGGAAGTGAAGGATTCTGAAAGACAGAAGCCCCATCACAGCAAGTGTCATATCACCAGTCACCCACATTATGGGAACTTTAAGAGGACACTGAATAAAGCCCCTGTCTCTGCCATGTGGTCCTTAAGCTTTGGAACAAACATGAACGTGTACAAGCCATCAAAAAACACACTAACAAGCTTCCCGTTCGTTCCCCAAGCTCCTTTTAGTTTCTGGGGAAATATGGATACAATGGTAATGAAGTGAGGCTAATTCAGCTAGAAGGATAATCTTCACAAGAAATTAGCAAGCGTAAAAGGGGAAATGAGCACAGATTGGTGGATTAATTTTAACCATATGGAGGGACTAACTGATCGGTGCTATCCAGTAACCCTATCGCATGAAAGTCAATCAGGAGACAGCTTGGGGGAAATTGGGTTTTCTGAAAGGAAACAAAGTAAGAAAATGGAAGCTGAAGTAGCAGGGAGCACACTATGTGCTGTCTTATTCCCTCTGGGCTTCTTTATTCCGTATATTTTGGTGGTTTCCTTTTCTTCCAGATCTAGGCCCCCACCTCTTTTCTCCAAAGTTTGTCTTCTTCAGGATAGTCATGTGACACTGACAAAAGTCAGTCTTGGAAGTTAGGAAGTCTGATGAGTTTGAGAAGAGAACAAGGAGTGTCAGGATGGGCAGCGTTTACTTTTCTCCGTGGCCACAACCTCGTCTCTTTCCCTACGTGGGATGAACAGTGAGTATAAGTGGACGACTTGTTGAATGGTGCATTTCTTGCAAGTAAGAATGAGCACATTTTTGTAGTGGGAAAATATGAGGTATCATCACACTATATCAGTGACACTGAATCATTTTTGATGCCTCACAAAATGCAGGATAAAAAGATTAACAAGCCACAGGGTCAGAAGCAGAGGCCAGTTTTCATACTGACTCATTGGATGACTCTCAGGTGAGGTCTCAACACTCTCAGGCTTCGATCTCCGTACCCAGAATTATGAAACCTGACGGATGATTCTCAAACCATAACCCACAGGTCCCGGTGGCTCATGGAAAAGTGAAGCAAGTGCCCAGGGAGAGTGAAGGCAAATGTGAATACCCACTCTTAATCAAACCAGTTTCAGTTCAATCATCTTACGTACAGTTTGGGCCTTTGTATAATAAATTATATTTAAAACTGAGTTTATGCTTCCACAAATTCACCTCACTGGATTATAATAAATAACACCTAATATTTAACACATTTCCTCTTAGCAGTTACTGTTGCATACAGAAAGCCCACTTCCAAATGTGAGGGAATTGTGACCCCCACCCCACCCCCGGAAACTTCTTTTCTTGACTTGTCATCAGTGACTGAACAGATTGCATTCTGATTATTGAATCAATGGTGATGAAATCCAGGATATTAAATGCTAAGACTAATGAGAATGACATCACAGACTGAGTAGTTTAAACACCAGAGAGCTTTATCCACGTGGTACTAGAGGCTAGAAGTTCAAGAGGAAAATGGCAACAAAATTGGTTTAACTTTGAAGTCTCCTTTTGGTCATCAAATACACTCCTCTCTGCCCCATTTTGGTTGCCACGTGTTCTTCCCTGATGAGTGCTGTGTAGTCTCTGTTGTAATTTCTTCTTCACATAAAGTCACATATAAAGGTTAAGAAGGCCCTATGACCTCATACAACCTTCCCAATCTCTTTAAGGACAGCATTTCCAATACAGACATATTTTGAGGTTCTGAATTTGCAAGAGGAATGCCGCAATTTAGCTCATAACACCTGGTAGTCATAGAGACCACCCAGAGAGCTCTCTGCTTCTTAAACTGCTTTAATACTTTTGAAATAGTAATATATACACTTTCCGGAGATCACGTGATTCAGAATGGATGTATTCTTCTGGTCTTTTGTCTCATAAACAACTACTATCAGTTCTTCTTATCATTCTGTTTGGGGTAATTTGTGAATATTCAAGCCAATAGTGTATCTCTCCCTTGTATTGTATATACTGAAGAGATTTATGACAAAAAAAAAAACTTTCCCTGGCTCAACTCCAGATTAATTAAATTAGATTGGAGTATGAGGCCTCCCAGATGTCTGCGAGGATAGGGGAGATTTGAGAAGCAGCCCTGGGATCCTGCTGCTTACCCTGTAGCCTAAGGAGCAGATTCAGCACCAGCTGAGCAGCGTCCGAAATGCTGGCTCTCAGGCCCCACACACAGCCTCTTGATGAGAATCTACATCTTAATAAAATCTTTCCATGTATTTTGAATGCAGGCAAAATTTGAAACACTGAATAATTTGCCTTTTTACTGGAATTGCTGCTGGATCTACAAATCGGTGAGGAAAATGATACACTGAATAGGTCTGACCAGAAGAGAAGGCAATGGCTGATACCTCCACGGGGAAAAGACGGGTTTTCATGGTAGCCTGTCGTGGCCAACAAGTCCTGGGACTCCATGTCTCTTGGAAAGAAGAAGCGACAACCTCCACAGCTGGTTTGTGTGCCTTTCTCCCGTAAGTGAACAATGCCTATTTTCAAGCTGGAAATTAAAAAGCTTTCTACGTCCTGTGACTCTAGTTCTGTGACAGGACAGTTGTTTGCTGGAGAATAAATGTGTGTTTACTGTGAGCTGGAGAACGGCTCCTGTAAACCACAGTGAACACATTGCTGAATTGGCAGCATGGCATTTCTCTGGCCTGGTGTAATAAATTACTGAGGCCATCATCCGTGGCAAATAACCTAGCTAGGCTGCCTTGCAGGCCCAGGAGGGAGAGAATAAGGCAGGCAAGTGTCATTTAGTCAATTAGCCACGGAAGCAGCATTCCTTCCTGGAGGGTACATTTTCCTCTCTTCAGCACCACTAACTCAAATGTCAAACAAGTTGTAACTGCCACGGATAACAGGCTAACTACAGCATTTGCTTTCTGTAATAGAGAGAAACAACTGGGCCATTTCAGTGTTACTGTTGGGGCTCAGGGATTTGGAATGGGGCCAGATGGGCTGTTTGTTAGCAAATTCTTTACCGTCTCCCTGCTCCTACACCACTGCTGCTCTTAGGCAGTGAAGTTTTCAAAGCCAGCGCTGGAGAAGAGGAAGTTTTGTGCGAAGTGACTGTGGTTAGATGTTGGTCCTAATTAAATTAGAGCACATTTCCAGCATCTCTAAACCCACCCCAAAAAGCTAATGAGGACTTGGATTCCGCCCAAGCCTGGAATGAACTGAGATGCCCTTCATGGTCCCGTAACGCCAGGTGTTCGCCTCAAAGAGGCATTTATGAGAGACACCAGTTTTGGCAATTCCTTTTGGCAACAGCAAATGATCCATGGGAAGTGACCACCTGGGGGGGAATGGTAGGTGCCAAGAGCTTCTGTGAGTTGCCTAAGATCACTTGGCCTGCAGACGACTAGGATCACAGTATCTTTGACACACGAGCTTCCAGAAGGCAAGGGCAGGTGCCCCAGTTGGTGGAGTGCCTTAATGTGGGGTCTGTCGGCCTTTTTAGAGGGGAGATATAGAGGAAAGCCTGAGAGTCCTGGGTAATGGCAATGGTGTCCAGGAGTGGACTCTACTCTTTCCGTTGCCCACCAGAGCACATCTGTCCCCCCGTAGGATATTACAGGAGGCAGGTGATCCAGTCTAGGAGAAGACAAATTTCTAAGCAGTTCTCAATTTCCTTCATTGAGAGGATGGTCATGAACATTAGACTTCTTCCCAGAGGGGATGGGTTAGGGTTAGGGGAATGTTGATGCCCATGGACTGGGAGGTGTTTGAGCTAAGGAAGCCAGGAATAGGAGCACATGTTCGATGAGTAGAATTTGACTCCTTTGAGTATGTCTGTCTGAATGACAGAAGCAGAATTATTAGACTGAAGTGCTGCCCACTGTGCTAAGGAGGCAAGCCAGAAGCAGAATTATAATAGAAAAGGGCATGATGAGAAACAGAATACAGAGTCAGTTAAATGTATATATATATTGAGTTGAATCAGACAAGAACATGGAGACCAGAAGTAGGAACAGAGAAGCCAGAGAGGTGGCTCAGTGGGTAAAGTACTTGCCAAACAAACATGGAGATCTGAGTCTGATTTCCCAAAGCTGGGATTGGTAGCACATGTCTGTGCTCCTATAGTGAGATGGGAGGCAGAGATAGAAGAACCCAGAGAAGCACCCGAGCTAGCATATGTAGCCGCTAGCAAGTGAGAGGTAGAGATCAGCTCCAGAGTGTGGCCTTCTGAACCACACAGGGACACACATACCTCCTCTCACACATGAGCACACACACCACATACACCATCCACACACATGCACACCCGCATGCTGGTTTCTGTTTTTCACTGGCTTCCAGCTGATTAGGGCATGGTTTCTATTAGCTTGTTTGAGGGGCTAACTGAGGGGTGAACATAGTCTTGGGCACAGATTGCAAGTGTCTTACTTCCTCTTTTTGCCATTAACTCAGCTAAACTGTGCACAGAAGGCTGTGGTTTTAAGTAGGTCCCTCTTTACAGCTCTGGCCATTATGGACCAATAATGCATTAATCGAATACTTGGGCATACGCACAATGGCTTGCCAAAACCACTCCTTTTATTTCTCAGAGATGGGCAGAAGATTCATAAAGTGTGACCTTCACTGGCAGCCTGTTTCAGTTTCTTCACTTTGGCAATCAATAACTTAGCATGCACCATGTTTCAGGTATCATTGTAGGTACCATAAAGGTATTTACTCATTTAATTATGGCAGCAACACTCTAAGATGGGCACCGAGATTATTCCTAATGAGGCAGCAGAGGTATACAGAAATGAAGACATTTTCTCAAGGTCATAACCTAGTGACAGATGCTAGAAACCTGACACACTTAATACAGAATTTTCTCTTGGCTTAGTTTCCCACTATCAGTTAAACCTGTAGTAGTTATCCTTAAATTGGTCCAGGAATTGGCAAAACACTTACACAGGAGATAGTTTATAAAAAGCCCTCCACATGCATATATGAAGAAGGTAATAGGGCTAAGCCAAAGTCATCTTGGCCGAGATTCTTGTGGAGCTCATGGGTACATTTTCAGAAACTATTTTGTGTAAGAAACATCAATGCTGATTCATGTGAAGGCTACATAGCAAATGCCTCAAGGAACAAGACTGCAACCAGAGGTCCATATGGCCTTGGTTGTACTTAGACTCTTACAAAGAAAACCAGCCTGAATCCAGAAGAAATTATTAGTGAACTTTGATTTCTTACTTGTTTATTTCAAAGAAATATTCAATGAAATTCACTTTATAAATCACACAGATCTTTTATTTAAACAAAATTCTTTTTGTCTCTCATCTCTAATATATTCATACCTTGAAACCCTGGAACTATTTTCCACTCTCCCAGTTTCCTCTAAAACTGCTCTTGATGCTCAGACAGTCCTTTCCCAGAGAAGGGTCTGGAAATACTCTACTGTAAAGAGATTATGCAGTGCTATGTTCTTGAGAAATTTCTAAGACCTTAAAACTTGGTGTTAGGAATAAGTAAAGGTCAAAAATCCCATCTCCAAACCAAAGGTGTTACAGGGTTGTGAGAACTGTGTGTGAGGACCACACTATACATTCCTCAACACATCATGACGTCTCCCCCTTTTACTATATGTTTACTATGCGGCTGCAACTTTCCTTTCCCGCATCTACCCTCCCCAGCCAGGTTTCCATTAGAACCCGCCAAGCTTCTAGCAGCTTCTAACAACCACAGGCCTTTTTTGGTCTCCTCCCCTTCCTCATAGAAGAAGGACTAGAAGCATGCGCTTGTTTCCTGTTGGGTCCAGTTGGTATTTTCCACTTGCAAAACAGTTTTAAAAAAATAATAAAATCTCTCCTTAAACTCTCTAAAGTGTGTGAATAGGGCAGCCAGTCTATTCAAAATCAGAAACAACAGTTCCTGCAGGCGGGATCCAGGAAGGGTGGGACTCCAGATAATTCTAGTGAAGGGAGAGGCATAGGTCTGGGATTCAGCTTGAGAGCAAAGGACACCTGGTGGCAAGGTCGTCTGGCATTTGCAGGAAGCACCTCAGAGAGCAATGAGTGACCCAGCTCCTAGCGCTTTTATGTCACTGACTACTCAGGGGTCACTGCCTTCTCTAAACTCTATCTCCTTTTGCGTGGCCAGTGATTAAACTCCCCAGCCAAGAGCCAAAGACCCCAGAAATGTTGCCAATTAGACGGTCTAGGAAGCATCCTATGGGAGAAAAAGTGAGGTGTGTCTCATTTCAGACTCTGGGTCATCCTAACCAGTTTCCTTTCCTTCTCCAGCATCACACTGAAGAATAGTTCACTTTTACTTAAACAGGGTTGAGGTGGTTGGCTGTAGAGTTTACTTGCAAACCTGTTGCAAACGTTCATGCAACGTTTCCTATTTGCTAGGAACAGTGCTAGATACCTGTGATACAGCAGAGTACACTCTTGTTGGCTTTGTCATATGTCTAGTGTCCCTTTAAACACTATAACAAGTTCCTAAAGTAGATAGTGAGTAATTATTACAGTTATGGGGGGAGTAGTTTCGAGACAGGGTTTCTCTGTAGCCTTGGCTGTCCTGGACTTGCTTTGTAGATAAGGCTAGCCTTGAACTCATGGAGATCTGCCTGCCTCTGCCTCCCAGAGTGCTGCGATTACAAGTGTGCACCACCACATCCAGCTATTATCAGCATATTATAAACAAAGGACTTAGCAACCAGAGGAGGTGGGTTAGATTTGAATCTGGGTGACTTTCCCAGAGCTGTCCCTCTCCTGCTTTTTCCAAGGTATAGACTGTGAGCAGGTCCTTCCTTCTCTTCCCAAGCATAGTTAGACCCCTGGTGTCCTTGCCTCACTGAGCCATGTACTTTGAGATCTAACCTCTGCTTCTTTTGCTCTGGGATTTGGCTGAGTCCTTTCTTAGCCCTCTCCTAGATTACATTCAAGATGCTTACTTCTTTTCTATGGAAACTCACTGCTCAGCATTCCGGGACCTTCTCTGCTTTATCCAGAAAGAATGAGTTGTCTCCTTCTTTTCCAGCAGGTCAGTCAAGCAGGGGACCAGCACCCCCCCCCCCGCCACTGCTTCTAAAGTTCCTGTTACATTAAAGTGCAAACTTACATTCCAGACCCACCACACCCAGGACTCTGAGTACCCACATTGATGTGACACTCACCTTGGAGCACAAACCTAGAAAGAAAAGAGACTATGGGGCTTGACATGCTTCATGCAGTCTTTGTTCACAGTAATCTGGCTGTTGTTCACATTTTATAGAAGCGGAAAGAGAAGTCAGGCCAACATCAAGCAACAGGTCCAGTTAGAGTTTGAACAGTTGCATGGCTCAAATTTCCTGCCTGTTGTGGGCATTTTTTTTTTCTTTCTGTCTTTGTTCACTTTTGTTTAGCTTAGAGGTTTGTTTTGTTTCAGTTTTTGCTGTTTTGAGACTGGGTAGCATAGTCATCTGACTTCGTAACACGGCAAAGCTCAGGCCTCAGGTGTCAGGCCCTTCATTGGTGGCATGACACCTCCCCCCCCCCCACCAGACTCAATGCATGGACGTTTCCTTAATTTCAATGATCTGTTCCTTAGTTTCAGTTATTTCTTTCGAGTTTCCATGATTTGGGAGGCCATATTCTTAGACATAGGCCTAATGAATTTTTTCTTTCAACTTACAAACTTTTCTAACTTGCATATAATTTGTAAAACAAAAAAAAACATGTAAAGTAATGGTTTGAGTGTTCTCTGTCCCCATTGTGTCCTTCTTTAGGCCTGGGTGCAGCCAGGAGCCGCCTTTGAACACCTTCTTGTTTAGTTTATCCTAGAACCATCTTCCTATGCTGCTGCTGCTGCTGTTGCTGCTGTTGCTCTACTCATAAGCTTTAAGCCAGACCCCGGTAGGAGCGGCATCCTTGGTCTTTTTGGTTCAGTCAGTTCTGAACCCCTAACCAGGCCCAGCAGGGAGTTCTATCTGCTCACACAATTGCCCATACTGACCCAGGACCCCCACTTTCTTATGACCCACCACCTCAAGGTCCAGCAGGAGCCAACAGGTTCAATCTCTCTCTCTCTCTCTCTCTCTGAGAGTCCAGCTTGTTTCCTTCTCGCCCTCATTTCCCAATTACACATGCTCTCCTAAGTCTGATCCTTACCTGATGCTGCACCTGCGCAGCCCCCCAGCCCCTGCCAGTGTCCCTCTAACCTCAGGTAGGAGCTATGTCTGTGAGCACCCTTGTTGCAGGCATGCCCATGAGCATCTTTCCTTTCTAAGTCTGACGGAGATCCGCACTCCAGGCCTAGGCCCCACCGGGAGCTAGTTTCATGTGAGTTTTCAGAGCCAACATGGTCCCTGACCACACTATGATTTTCTATGCCGGGACCTAGCTTTGGAACCTCAGCACTGGATTTTCATGCACTTACTCAATCTCATGACCCTCAAGACATGTGCATCCTACTGGTTAGCAGTGACCGGGAGTCATATCAGTTTCTCCAGTCAATAATCAACACTGCGTATCTGAAGGATTGACTTGTTCATGTCTTCTATCTGTCTTGAAATAAAACAAGTTCAGGCAACGGGGAAACCTGAACCAAACTTCCACTCAACATAGGCAGGCTAGAATATGCTATGAGACATGCAACCAACCTTTTTTTTTTTTTTTAATGATTTGCTATATAGATTGATTTCATAACATGATCAAATGAATAGTTCATACACTTGTGTAGGTCCCACTGTTGCCCTCCTGTTTCCTTACCATTCTCCAGATGTGATATGAGTGGCAGGGATGATGACGGCCCAGCCTGGGAACTAGAAAGACAAGGGTCAAAGGGAGGGAAAGATGGATCCTTTGCTTTGCTATAGCTATCTAGCTACAAAGCCACCTGACTTTGGGAGCCAAGACAATAGGGCACTCCTGAAGGACTAGTAGAGAGTATTAGTTAGTTCTGTTGCCACATGTCTGCAGCCAGGTGGCTCTAAGCATCCCCTCTGTTTTCCAGATCTGGCCTGAGGATGTGGTATGTCTTGTATTCAAGGCATTCATCTTAGTGCCTGGCCCATTACAGCACAGTACAACTGCTGAGTAAATACGGACTGTCTCTCCCTGACAATGCTGCTGCATTCCAGACCCCCCTCCTAGAAACAGCCTGAGTTAGAGAGGTCAGACGTCGTAGAGGAGAGAAGGTAATTCCTTCTCTTTTGCCTAACTCTCTGTCCATCCCCCAACCTTTATCCTACCTGCCTGGATCAGGGAGGAAGAAGGAAACCAGAGAGGCAAGGCTGGTACAGCTGGAAGCAGCGCGGGATGTAAAATAATCAGAGAGCAGCAGGCAGGTATCGCTTTGCAGTGAGTGCCCTGGGAGGTTGGGTGGAAGTGAGAGACTGGGTCGCAACCATGAAACATTAGCACATTGACACGCGTGGCCTTAGCAGCGGAGGTTTCTCTGGTTACAAGAGAGCTTGACCTCTGCCCTTGTGCCTCAAAGCTGGTCAACAATGACCCTCAGCAGCAGATCTGGGGCCACCCTTTGTGTATAGGCCCCATTGCTCTAGAGAAACTTTAAACCTTTACTTAGCCATGACCTATGACCCTGGGGATACTTCAGGGGACCTACCTCCATGATGAATAAACTTCAGTGCTCCTGTCACATGCTAGGTGGTGAGGGCTGTTGATGTCAAAGCAACAGAAAGCTTCTTTCTTAGTCTTCTCTGCTCGGGCTTCACATCCAGCTGCCTAGAATAGCATCTCTATGAGATTCTAAGACTTTGTGCAAAGTCAAATTACTCTCTCTGAGTCAGTTTCTTTGTATGTAAGTAATGATAAATAAATCAAGCTGTCAAGGTTATAGGAAGTTTAAATAAATATTGCCTATAACGGCCTTGGGTAAAGTTTGTAGATAAGATCAGTAAAGAAAGAGAAAAAAATACTTTGAAAAATCAGGGCAGATTTGAAAAATCTATTAGAATAGTAAGGGAGGTGGTATGAGGCTCTTCTCTGTTAACGGGAGTGCGATAGTATCTCAGGATGCCTGTGGCTGTAGAAAAGCATGCATCAAGCTCCTGCCTTGTTCACCCTAACAAGGGCTGTGCTTGCAGATGTAAGGTCCTTCCCACTAGGAAATATAACTAAAGTTAGAAGGCTGATACAGGTTAGGGGCTTGGGTGCGATCTTTGAAGGATGAATAGACATGTGAAAGGTGTGGAGATGTTCAGAGCTCAGAGAGAAGCCTGGATAGGTTTCTCTAGCCTTATCCTTTGTGGCCACCTGTGCACTGAGAAAGTCCTGTTTCTCATCTCTGGCCTGTCCTTCATCAACATTGTCTATGATGCTTCCCAAAAATCGTCACCTGCTGACAGTCACAGCCTATAAAACTCTTTCCACACCGAACCAGACATGATCTGGGTTAGAGGGTGTGACTTTCAAGGCTTCGTAATACAAAGCATCCTGGCTTCCCCCTGGGTTGCTTGAATCATTTGTTCTCAGGAAGTGCCGCAATACTGAAGGGCACTCAAGAACCCCCGTGGAGAGGCCTGTGCAGAGGAAGTAGGACAACAGCTGTGAGTAGGCCATCTTGGATATGAAGCCTCTCACACCAGTCAGGCATGCAGATGACTACAGTGTACATCTTGATTGATGCTGCACAATGAATGGCTCATGAGCCCCACCTAGTCATTCAACATCTCAATTTCTAAACCATAGAAACTATGGGAGAGGATAAGCATGTGCTATACTCCTAAAACTACTAAGCTTTGGGAGGATTGATTATCACATATAACTAATATAGACGGTATCTAGAAAACTCGGCATAGGCCTCTATGTAGGTGGGAGGAAATTGAAGCTACATTTAGAGAGCCCATGTGTTGCCAAACCCTGGCTCACAAATATTGGAATCTCTTGAGACAACTTTTGAAAATATATATTCCTGGGTCCTGCCCAAGAAAATTTTGATTCATGAAGCCTGAACCCAATGAATATACATCTTTAAAAGTCCTTAGTATCTTTTGATGAATCGACAATTTAGAATCTCAAATAGCATCCTTATTATCCATATCTGGGCTGAGATGGGAAGTGATCTATTAAAGCAGGAAGGCAAAGCCTGGGCAGAGGAAAGAGCAAATCTCAAAGGTCCCAGCATTGAGTTTGTGACGCTTGTCCCACAGTTGCGGGCTTACAGAAGAATTGAGATATGAACACAGGAGGGCAACTAGGGGGCAATTTATTTCAGGTGTGGAGACAGAGCACAGCCTGTTTCCTCTGAGGATGCATTGGGTGGGCAGAAGCAGACAGGCAGGCAGGCTCCACTGTCTCTGTGGCTGGACTAACCACACCATCTCTGCACAAATGCACATAATAGCATTGTAATGAGCCTGCTGTGCTTTTAAGGTTGCAATGGAAGAAGATGGCTGTTTGGTTTAGGATGAACTTCCATCTTATTGTCTCAGCCAAACTCCATAGTACAGTAGCAACTAGGGTTGTGGTACTCATGTGTGTGTGTGTGTGTGTGTGTGTGTGTGTGTGTGTGTATGAGAGAGAGAGAGACAGAGACAGAGACAGAGAGACAGAGAGAGACAGAGAGACAGAGACAGAGAGAGGAGAAATGAATGTGACAGTAAGGCTATAACAGGAGGATAAAAAAAATACATGGTCACATGCTTATGAAATATATGAACACACACACACATCTGTTTGTGTGTTCCTTGCTAGTATTATATCCTGTACTGCAGAAAGCCTACATGGTTTGTAGACACAGGAAGGATCTTTGATGTTATGCATGTTTTCTATCCATTCTTGGGGCTACGCATGGTGACTTACAAAGATGATGTCCCATATTTGATCTGAATTAGGCCTGACATGGAGCCATCAATCTGGTGACTTGGTAAATATTTTCAGTATTCTAGTCACAATGAGCGCTGAGAGCTCTACACAGATCAAAGGCCTCCCCATGCCATGGTATTTGGGAGAAGAAAGCATGCAGCCAAATAGGTGCCCTGACAATGCTGGAGATGATCACCTGCCAGGACGAGCTGCCTTCCCATTGCTCTCAGCTCTCTAACTTTGGATTCTGGCTGCTCTCCATGTGGGCTACTTTCCAGCTGGTGTGGGGATGGGCTGTTTAAAGGAGATCTGTGTAGTGTTGGCAACTTGGCTACTCATCAGTCTCTGGCTTTAATGCCCTAGTTCTAGCAACTAATTGCTGGGGACGCCAGTGACTGACCCTCTCTCCTGCTTCCTGAAGTTTCTGATATATGTGTGTCTAGGATAGCCATTTATCATGTTGTATTACAGAAATTTGTTAATGTGCCTGGTTCCTCTGCCTCCTTGTCCTCAGCTCATTGTGACAGCCACTCTGCCTTCTTTGCTGTGATAACCTCATCCCCTGGTCCTGTAGCTGGAATGTATGTGATGATGTGAGTAGTTTTTCTCATGACAGTAAATGTTTTCCACCCACCACGTCAGGTCATGGTGAGCATGGCAAGAGAGAGCCCTGTAGAGAAGCCATTACTCTAAGCAAACAAATCCCACACAGATTTAAAGGGAGTGATTACAATAAGAACAGGGACATGCTTTATTAGGAAGAGATTATGAACTCACTCTTGTGGCTAAACATGTTCTTGAATGCTAAAGCATTCACATTTTGCCTTCACCCCAATTTCCTTCTAAAGTCCTTGCTCAGGAAATTATTGCAAATCCTGCCATTTAACCAGAAAGTATCCCCCTTTCGTATTACCAGTTCCAGAAGTGGCAGACCTCCTGGCCCCTGACTTCTAGCCTGTGCTCAAATGCAAAGACAAACCCAAGTGAAGGTCTACATAGGCCTGTGCATGGAGCACTCCACCTTCTGCCTCTTGTGAAGCCACTGCCTCTCTGCTCTGATTCTTCCTGCTGGTTCTATCAGGGTGGAACAGCCAGCTCTTGTCCTAATCAGTGATAAGAGCAATAGCTATCCACAATGGCATTATAAAGTTACTATGAAGCAGGAGCCAAGTGTTGAAGACTCTCCCTTGTAAACTGAGGCTGAGATGAGTTAAATAAGTTACTTAAGGTCACAAGACTTTTCAAGTCAGGAAGCAGCACAGTGGGGTTGGGAGAAACTCAAGACAGTGGCCTGAGAAACCTTGATCAGGGTTGGCTCACTCACGTAACAATAAGGAAAGCAATATCTGCCCCCCTGACTTATGATGACCCCCGACAGTGTTCCAGTCTCCGGCAGGACTTGCATATTGCAGTCTCTCCTCTTCTGGTTCTCTCTTGAGTTCAGGAATCCTGACAAAGAGGAAGCACAATGACGTAATTTCTGATCAGAACTGTCAGAGCTGTGCTTTCTCCTTGTCACCTCTTTATCTCATTGTCTCTAGAGGAGCATAATGAGAAATCTAGTATTCACTCTTCTTAAAAAAAAATGTTCCTCATGACAGTAAATGTTTCCTCCCCAAAGCAGGTTAAACTACCGTGAGCATGACAAGAGAGAGCCCTGTAGAAAAGCCATTATTCTAAGCAAACGAATCTTGCACAGAATCAAAGAGAGCGATTACAATGAGATCAGAGACATGCATTATTAGGAAATTAAAGTAGAAATCAAATAAAGATTGGGAACTCTGAGTCTCAAATATTTAATTGTCATAATTGCCTAATTAAGAATGGTTTTTAAACCACTCCTCCCCCTTATCCATGAGTACTAGGAAGGCTCTATTTCCAGGAAGACAATTGCAGCACTTAGACTTACCATAACGTGCAGGTTGACCCCTGGCAAAGCTCCCTGAAAGAAAAGCTACGCTGTCTCTTCATTCATTTTCTCATTTGGCAAACACGGAGTGTCTACTACTATACACAATTTTAGAGGCAGCTCAAGGGACTGTACTCTGGAGGTCAGTGAGTTAAGAGGAGGGCTCTGAAATCAAGGTGAACTGACCTATATTACTGAAAAGACTACTTATTCATGGCTTACCAAATCAGGAGGGAGCCCATTGGTAACCTACACATGAAGTTGGGTCATGGCCAGAAGGTGGGTCAGGCTGTAGGGAATAACAAGGGCATAACCCCAGTGAGTCAGAGAGCAGAGAAAGGTATAAGAACAGAATATGTAATTGGGAGAAGGGGAGCAGTGCCATTTGAATGTGTAAATGCAGTCACACTTCAGGAAAGCTCTGCGCTCAGTGTTGTCTGTCATTCTTGCTAGACAGCCTTTGGAAGATAAGTGCTTCCATCTGACTTGCTGTGTGCTCAATGCCCAGCAGATAACAGGCTTTAAAATGTGACGTTTCTCTAAGCTAGATCTTGATTCAAGTTAGGAGGACCTTGTTGGCATTCAGAGAAGATGGGCACCTACTATGCCTGCCACATAGTAAATGCTCTCTAAAATGTCTCCAGCAAATGAATGTCTGACTTCCTGAATGAATGAATGGTGAGCACTGTTGTACATTCTGGAATAGAAAGATGATTAATGTATGGTTCTTGCCCTTGAATAGCTTTGAGATAAATGAGGGACATAGATTTTGGACCAGTTAATGAGAACCAAACCTGCTCTGAGATGAGTCATACCATTTATCAAGCATGAGAGCTGGCATCTCATTTTCATTAATGTAGGTACTGCTGTCGGAATCATTTTTGTGGGTCTAGAGACTTTCTCTCCCCAACCTGGGTGTCAACTTCCTGAGGACAGAGGCCTATAAAATAGTAGCTTATCAGTTTGCTTTTGCAGGATGAAGATGTGAAGGATAGGGCCGTGGAATGTTCTTGAAATGGAAGACTTGTCTAATGTTGTTTTCATGTTATATCATCCTGGCATCTACATATATATGGTTGTGGTATCTATATCCACATTTATCTCTTCACTTGACCAGTGCTTTTTCTCTGACATCACAGACACGTCTAAATATTCCTGTGGAATGCTTTTGATAAATCTACTGTAGACCCTGTACCAGGCACTACACAAATAAGCAAGGTAACATGTAACCTTATCTCTATCCTCAAAAGTTTTATTTTAATTGTGGGAAGAAAGGCTAGACCAATGGAAACAACTCTCGTACATATCAAAAGAAAATGCTAGCTCTCATGATTGACAACATAGTGATCCACCGCTCTCATGTCACATCCCATCCTTGTGTACTACTGCTGTACTAAAAGAGTTGGCTAGACTCAAAACAGATTTACTGGATGTATCTACCTTCCTAACACTCTGGATAATAGCCAAAAACACCATGGCCCAAGACCGTTTTAAAGAACCTCAAGGCAGCATGGGCAACAGGCTACATGAGATGTGGGTGGTCTGACACTGTACGATGTTGGAAGGTGGGTCAAGGAATGATATCATTTGAAGGGAAAGACTTAAAGAATGTCTTGATGGGTGGATAGAATTTTATGCAGAGCTAGGGAAAGTGAAGGGCTATGGTAGGGTTGCACAAACCTGCCTTAGATCAACATCACAACCTAAGGAGATTAGTCCTTTTGCATAGAGAAAACTGAGGTTCAGAGAAGTTGATTCATTTGCTCACAAATACTCTGTTCCAAAGTAGTCAAGCCAAGCTCATTCCTTCTTCACCCCGCTCCACACAGAGAGGGAGCACAGGTCATAGAGCCAGAGCATGAGCTTGACTGCCTAATATCAATGAGGTAGGGCATGTATCAAGATGGGATTGAAAATATTTTTTAATACTAGCTGTTGCATTTGCTTTCATTTGGCTGAATTCTGCAGTTATTTTTCAAAGTGAAACCTCTGCAGAGTGAAGAAGAAGTCATGTGCCTGACGCCTTCAGTTATATTCAAACTGCAGGTCAGCTATTTACAGTTTCTGTCTTCTGAAATATAAAAGAGCTTCTCTTAAGAGAAATTACGAGAGAAACAGTAGAAACACAATTGTGCAGGAAGAAAATAGTAGCCCTCTCCTCCAAGTCTATGAGAAGCATTGCTTTAACTTTTAGTAATCTAGTCAATGTGATGAAGAGCTCCCTGTAAACCAGGCCTAGTGGCAGTTGTCTGTAACCCCAGCACTCTTCCAGCTGAAATAGGACCTTAAGTTTGAGGTCAGCTTGGGCTACACAGTAAGATCTCACCTAGGAACTAAGAAACAAGCAAACACAAAGGAATTCAAAGTTCCTATAACTCCTATAAAATCCTGGAGAAATTTGAACACATTTGAACACATATAAACATAGCAACTTGAAAACAGGGATATTCCTTTGTCTCCCTAGTCCTGTTGTGGGGGAACTGTTGTGAGGAGAACATTTGCAACTACTAAGCTAGCCTCTGGCATTTTCTTGAGATTAGCTCTGGTAACAAATATGACAAATTATTCTGCATGTCTCCCATAAGGGAGAACATAGAGAAGAAACAGAGTCAAGGTTCAAAAGAGACTCCATGTTTTTAAAAGTAGATACAGAGGTACTGAATAATTTACTTCATTGCAGGATCCGAGGTAACACTTGAAAGCTTCAATAAATAAACATAATGGGCTCCCTTTAAAAATGTATTGGTTGGCAATTTATTTACTCATGTATATGCACCGTATGGTATGTGACATGTTGTTCTTCCTCTCTTCAAGGAAAAGTACTGCTAGTATGTTTTAATAGGGGCTGACAGCTAATGCCAAACCATATCTGTTCCGTACTTAGTGTCCTCATTCTGCACAGTCTTCCATGTCTGTCTTTCCTTCTCCTGTTTTTTTTTCTTTCCTGTTTTCCTCTCTTTCTTCTTTCCTTCCTCCCTTCCTTCATCTTTCTTTCCCTTCTGTACCCTTTTTTTTCTTTTCATTCTACACTCTAATTCATTCATCCATGCCTCAGTGAATGACAATAAATTTGGTAGCATGAGTGAAAATATGTCCAGAGAAGGATGGTAGGTGATGTATGTAAGAGATAATACATATTAAGGTCATGCAAAATTCATGGCACATTATTATGTTAGCGGAAACTTTCTGGAAACTCAGTAGAAAATGTACAACAATTAAAAAAATTTTTAATGAATAAATTCACCCAACAATCCAACAATCCAATGGTTCTGGGTAATTATCCTAAATGGTGTGAAGAAAATAAATCTCTCTCTCTGAATATGGAAGATTGCTCAAAACAAATTTCACCATAACATTATTTGTTACAAAAGCAATAATCATCTATATTTGGGTGCAACCTAAATTTTTTAAGAAGTAGTAAAGTTACTATTCAGCTCAATTGGTAGAAAGTCTCCAGAAATTCTCCTAGAGAAAGTTAAGAAATAACCAGTGTCAGGTCAACAAAGAAACAATTATGCAGAAACCAAGCTGATAAATCATGTTGAGTAACTACCAGAAAACATGCAATGAAAAGTATTATTTTGATCTGTCGGTCTTGTATTTTATTTTCCATTGTTGAACACCTACTACACACAGGTTTGCTAGATATTTAGTTTTTGTTTTGGCATAAATGAGTTTATTCAAGCCCCTGTGAATTCCAAAAGCTTAATTAGGTTATCAGAATCCTGTTAAATGTCATTGAAATGGAACTCGGAGAAGAAAATTGAGGTACTTAAGATATTGGTGTCTAGAGACTTACTCATTGTCTCTCAGCCAGTTTGTTGTTTGTTTTATGATACCTGAGCTGAATTGATGTGAATTTGGGTATCAGCACATGGCACATAAAGTATTCAAATTTCAGGACCATGATACATGAAAGTAGAGGAAGTGCTTATTTCTAGGTTACTGTGTTTATTTATTTCTCAGTAGGAAAAGGCTCTACACCATGAGAGTGGAACAGTAGCCATCAATACAAAGGCTGCTCACTGTGGTGTGTCTGAAAGGCAGGTGAGGACTATACTGCACCTACAATATTAACCCTATTGCATTTTTCGATCATTTATACCAAGGCAGACTCAACTGTGCGGAGGATTGTCATGTATAGAATACTTTCCTTGCCTCTAATGCCATTTAACCAAGTCAGAAGCCGCCACTAAAGAGAAATGACCATGAATATATAGCTCATACAGGTTTCAAAGCATGTCTGGATGCTTTTTGATTCTCACCATAACTACCAACTAGACTAAGCAAGTTTCAGTCGCCTTACTTGACTGGTAATGTGCTGTCTATCATAGAGCTGTAAACAGGTACTTCGGTGTTGAAAAGTCAGTTAAGTACACAAGACAACAACTTGAAAATATGTATACTCTTCAACCATCTAATTCCACTCATGATGAATTATCATCTGGAAAGAATCTAAAAACATGTGAAAAGCTGTGTGCACAAAGTCATGTAAATAATATTCATAATAACTGTTAATTATCAACATATCTAACAGTACAACAAAGATCTAGGTAATTATGGAATAGTCATCCTATAGCCTATATTTGAGCAAATAAGATAGTTTTTAAGAAAGATTTATTGACTTAAATGTGTATGTGCTTGCAAGAGTTTATGTGCACCCATGCATACACAAGCTTATGGAGGCCAGATGGGGCTGTCAGGTCCTCTGGATCTGGAGCTAGAGCCAGTTACAGGTTCCTTGGTAGGGGTACTGGGATCTGAACTATTATTGTATAGAAGAAGAGAAAATGTTCTTAGCTGCTGAGCCACCTCTCCAGGTCAAGATGAAAGACTACTCTGTTTCCTAGGAATGCTATGGCAGACTGTACATGGTATGTCACAGCACCTGTCAGAGCAAACCATCACACATTCAACTTGGAAGCAGGGGGAGGAAGAGGAGGAGGGCCAAGGGGGAGAGGGAGAGGGAGAGAGAGAATCTTACAATTCTTTTTCCAGGCATGTTATAGTTGACTCAAGACTGACTACAAAGTTTCCAAAGAAATATCCTACTATCTCTACCTTCGGGACCAGGACCATGTTCAACCCAAGAGGTAGCAGCCATTAATTCTATCATCAGGGCTTTATCTTCAGGACCCAATTCTTTCCAAAGGCCTTTCTCTTAATATCACATTAATAGTTATGATTTTAACATGCGTTTGGTGGGGCTGGGAGTGGGGGAATGGATGACATGAGCATTTAGCCCATTGCATCAAGTAAACACTTTATTATTATTAGCTATAAGAGAGGCATCAGAGCATCATGGTGAGTATGGCCACAAGGGAACAGTTGAGCAGATAAATTTGTAGAGAATATTCTAACCATTTCAGAAGTTTTCCATTAAAAAAATACAGCAAATAGACAGACACACTCTATTTTTTCTTTTTTTCTTAATTTATTCAGATTATATATCAATTGTTATCCCATCACTTGTATCCACCCGTTCCTTCCTCTCCCCGCTTTTACCCTATTCCTTTCCCCTAGGTCTATGACCAAGGGGGATCTGCTGCCCCACTATATGGTCATAGGCTATCAAGTCTCATCTTGGTAGCCTGCTTATCCTTTCTTTGAGTGCCACCAGGCCTCCCCACCAAAGGGAAGTGGTCAAATAAGAGGCATGAGATTTCATGTCAGAGTCAGTCCCCGCTCTCCACATAACTGTGGAGAATGTCCTGTCCATTGGCTAGATCAGCAGACACACTCTCTTTAATTAGTAAGGTAATTTCTTTTTTTCTTTTCTCCTTTATTAATTTATTCTTGTTACATCTCAATGGTTATCCCATCCCTTGTATCCTCCCATTCTTCCCTCCCTCCCATTTTCCCCTTATTCCCCTCCCTTATGACTGTTCCTGAGGAGGATTACCTCCCCCTGTATATGTTCATAGGGTATCAAGTCTCTTCTTGGAAACCTGAGGTCCTTCCTCTGAGTGCCACCAGGTCTCCCCCTCCAGGGGACATGGTCAAAGGTGAGGCACCAGAGTATGTGAGAAAGTAATATCCCACTCTCCACTCTACTGTGGAGAGTGTTCTGTCCATTGGCTAGATCTGGGTAGGGGTTTAAGGTTTAACGCCTGTATTGTCCTTGGCTGGTGCCTTAGTTTGAGCGGGACCCCTAAGCCCAGATCTGCCTATCATAATGTTCTACTTGTAGGCTTCTAGGACCCTCTGGATCCTTCTACTTTGTCATTCTCCCATGCTTCTCTCATCTAGAGTCCCACTAGAATGTCCTCCCCTCTGTTTCAGTTTCCTAGTAAGTGAAGGCTTTCGTGGGACATGCCCCTTGGGCTAATATACAGATATAAGTGAGTATATACCATTTGAGTCTTTCTGCTTCTGGGTTAACTCACTCATTATGATCATTTCTAGCTCAATCCATTTATCCACAAATTTTGGGAATTCCTTGTTTTTAATAGCTGAATAGTATTCCATAGTGTATATGTACCACAGTTTCTTTATCCATTCTTCTATTGAGGGACACTTAGGCTGTTTCCATGTTCTGGCGATTATGAATAAGGCTGCTATGAACATGGTTGAGCAAATTTTCTTGTTGTGTGCTGGAGCATCTTGTGGGTATATTCCAAGGAGTGGAATAGCTGGGTCTTGAGGAAGCCCTATTCCCATTTTTCTGAGATAGCACCAGATAGATTTCCAAAGTGGTTGTACTAGTTTGCATTCCCACCAGCAATGAAGGAGTGTTCCTCTCTCCCCACATCCTCGCCAGCATGTGGTGTCGCTTGAATTTTTGATCTTAGCCACTCTGATGGGTGTAAGATGGAATCTCAGAGTTGTTTTGATTTGCATTTCCCTGATGATTAAGGAGGTTGAGCATTTCTTTAAGTGTTCCTCAGCCATTTGATATTCCTCTGTTGAGAATTCTTTGCTTAGTTCCAAGCCCCATTTCTCAATTGGGTTATTTGGTTTGGTGGTGTTTAATTTCTTGAGTTCTTTATATATTTTGGATATTAGACCTTTGTCAGATGTAGGGTTGGTGAAGATCTTTTCCTGGTTTGTAGGCTGTCGCTTTGTTCTGTTGACAGTGTCTCCTGCCTTACAGAAGCTTCTCAGCCTCATGAGGTCCCATTTATTAATTGTTGACATTAATGCCTGGGCTGTTGGTGTTCTGTTCAGGAAGTTGTCTCCTCTGCCAATATGTTCCAGGCTCTTCCCCACTTTTTCTTCTAAGTGACTTAGTGTCTCTGGTTTTATGTTGAGGTCTTTAATCCACTTGGATTTGAGTTTTGTACAAGGTGACAAATATGGGTCCAGTTGCATTTTTTTACACATAGATATCCAGTTAGACCAGCACCATTTGTTGAAGATGCTATCCCTTTTCCATCAAATGGATTTGGCTTCTTTGTCGAAAATCAAGTGGTAATTTCACTAAAATATGCCTGAGTGGCATTGAAGTTTCGAAGAAAGTAGGAATAATACTAAACACTCTATGAAATGAATCAAGGTATCTATGGGATTAAAAGACAGACATTACTGTGTTACTAAAACTAAGACACTGAGATATTAATACATGAAAAACTGAAACTGACTCAAGTTTGTTACTAGATTATTGTTGGCCATCTCAGAATACAAAGTTTCTTACAGCCACAGAAATAAATGGAAAATTATCTGAAAGGAAGCTGTGTCTGTTGGCACATACCTGAAATCTCAGGATTCAGAAGCAAAAGCAGATTTATCCAATTTAAACCTAGACTAATCTGCATAGTAAGTTCTAGGTCAGCAAGGGTTGCATACTTTGATCTGTTCATTTTGGAGGAGGAGAGATAAAGGGGGATGAGGAAGTGAGGATGGAAGGTGGGACAGCACTCCTTATTGAGTATAGGGCATGTTTTATATACAACATAAATTGTTTGCATGCATCATCTCATACTTACTTATGCACTCTCCAGTTTACAGACTCAGAAACACACACACGCCTGTCTCAAACTCATACCATTTTGAAATTTATTTGTTTGTTTATTATTATATATACAATGCTCTGCCTGCATGCACACCTGCAGGCTATAAGAGGGCATCAGATCATATTATAGATAGTTGTGAGCCACCATGTGGTTGCTGGGAGTTGAACTTAGGACTTTTGAAAGAGCAGTCGGTGCTCTTAACCTCTGAGCCATCTCTCCAGCCCTCAGGCTCATATCTTTAATAACAATAAGAACAAGTTAATGAGAGTTGCATAGTATAATAGTTAGGACATTCTAGGGTCAAGATCTCACAAGGCCGAGAGTCAAAAGCAAAGAACCCAACTCCAAAGTTGACTGCAGACCACATCACTAAACTGCATTTATATAGCATAAATGTAAGTCTATCTCCAATCTCAGATATTTTTTGACAAAGTATCGTCCTTGGTTTTGCATCTTCGCTTGAAGATATTCCATCATGGGAGATTCAGAATGGACCTCAGGACTCAGATCTGGCTTATCCTTCAAATTACTGACACCTCTACTATGTGTCCCACGCGTGTCCTGGAATCAATGAGATATTTCAACCCTCTGAATCTGTTTCATTTCTGAAAATATAGTGAGAGACCAGGCTAGCATAGCTTCCAGCTGGGCATTTTAGATGCCTTCATCAATCTCTGAGAAAAATATCATCTTGAAACGATCCATGTAGAAGACATGGAAATTCACATATGAGGAGAATGCATAAGACCTTTTTGACAGTTTGTTCAGGCTGCCAAACAAAGTACCGGATAATTTAAACAACAGAAATTGATTTTTTCCTCATTGTTCTGGTGCAAAAGCAACCAGGATCAAGGTAGCAGCAGGGATGTTTCTCCTGAGGCCCTTCCTCTGTGAAAGGAACAGTATAAATAAATAAAGTCAACAAAGAATATCAAAGAATAAAAGAAGTATTATCATCAAAGACAAAGGAGAGTTAAAAGTGCTGTAACACATTTGGACCTACAAATTCTTTTGTTTCCTTAAGTAAAAGGGAAGATGAAATTCTTTGGAATCCCTGTCCATTAAAAAATTATTCATTTTATGTGTGTATGTATTTTTCCATTTTTATTAATTTTTTCATAGACTATATTATGATTATACTCTTTCCCCTTCTCCAACTCTTCACAGATCCTCATCACCTACCTTACCCATTAAACTTCACATGTTTTTTTCTCAAAAACCAATCCAGGAAAATTAACAATACCAACCCCCAAAATCAACATAGCAAACGATTCCTGGACATAGGTAGGTGAGTGTTTTGCATGGTTTTGCATGACATGCATGCTTGGTGCCTGCTGCAGCCAGTTCTCAAGCCTCATCAGAAAGGTGTCTTTGTTCAGTGGATGGTGGTTAATGCAGAAATTCACGAACTGGCCAATGTATAGAGTATGAATTGTGGAGTGCTCAACTACAAAAAAAGGATATCTCTATCACACTTGCTGCTAGCTTGATTTTTATTGCTGTGATAAAATACCATGACCAAAAGAAACTTAGGGTGGGAAGGAAGAGCTTATTTGAATGACACTTCCTGATTACAGTCCATAACAGGGAGTTAAAAACTGAAGGCAGGAACGGAACATAGAGGCACAAACTGAACAAAGGTCAAGGAATGCTGCCTACTGGCTTGCTCACCATAGCTTGCTTAGACTACATTCTTATACTCTCTAAGACCACTTATCCAGGGTAGCACTACCTCTAGTCAGCTGGACCTTACTACATCAATAATTAATAAAGACAATGCTCTATAGACTTGCATACTATCAATCTGATAGTCATTTTCTCAGTTTAAATTCCCTGGTCCAGGATGATTCTAGTTATCTTAAGTAGGCAAAATAAATAAAATAAAATAAAACAAAACAAAAAATAACCAGCATACACTCGAATCCCAGAGGTCAGGGACATTTGTCAAAGAAATGGTAGAAAGTCGGTAAGAGCTAGAGGTTCGGGAGGATCAGAGATCAAAACAGTATATTGTAGACATGAACCGACCAGTACACCCATGAACTCATGAGAAGCTGAAGATATTTTCACAAGTTCTACATCAGAACTAGTCAGTCAACGGTAAGTAGTTCATGAGCCCTCACTCCCAGCTGATGAGCTCTATACAGTTGATGGCTTCTATGTGGATCCTGCTGGGTCAAATCTGCCCTGGTGATCACTATACACCCAGTAGTGTATGGACACCAGTGACTGGAGTTGGTGGCTTGTTAAAATAATCTTTAAAAAGAGAGCATGGCGTTATAAGTGTGTGGGGAAATCGGGGAGTAAATCCGAGAGGTGTTAAGAGGAGGAATTAGGGGTGATTACGATCAAAGTATATAATGTGGAATTCTCAAAAATTTAACAATATTCTTATTAAAACAAGAACAGGTCAAGGCTTTCACAGGGCAGAATGAGTCTTGGAGACTGCTTAGAACATATCTGACATCAAAAGTCCTCAGAGACACACATTTGGGCCTCTTTTCTTGAGTTAGTAAGTTTTGTGTACTCTTGGGAAGTCTATACCTTTGACTTTCTCTCAGAGTGATTTTTACCTATGCCACCTTACTACAGTCTGTGGTTAACATCCCCATTTCTCTGATAAATGTATCTATTGTCTCATAGGAATGCATGTGTATCCTTCATACAACATTTTTCAAATTATACTTTAATTTTGCCATAGCCACGATTTAGCAATGTATACTCAGATGGTAGAGTCTGTTTTAGTATCATTTTGCAAACTCCTACAGCATTTACCACAGTGCCTAGCACATACTATCAATATGGTTTTGAGAACATACAGAAAGTGACATTAATATTATATTTTCCACTCTCCCAACTCTGGTAGGAAAAGCTACTCAGAATGTACCTAATTGCTGTGCGATTTGACATAGCTGGGTAGTCAGGCTGGGATGAGGGTGATTAATTACAAGCAACATGCTGTGCTGCCCCAGAGGCTGGTAGCCTATGTTATAGTCAATTAGCTACCAGACACAATCATTTACCTTGTTATTTATTACTGGGAATGTCTGAGAAATGAATCCTGTAAGACAGAGAACAAGTGAGGGGACCCGTCACTGCAGACCTCCAGGCAGAAAACACAGAGGACGTGGGGGATCACTAGGGGCCATTCTCCTCAAATAAGGCAGCTGGACATGGTCCAGATTCTCTCACCTACAGCTTTCAATACACAAGATAAGAGGGAACTGAACAAATTCTCTTTAACCAGGGGCACAAACCACCAGGGAAGCCTCTAAGGTAGAAAATATAGACACAGGAATGTAAGGTACTGGCTGAGAAAACAGCATGCACCAGAGAACCAGAGAGATCATGGCTAGCAGCTTCAAATAGATTCACATGACCCCGGTGAACAGGCTGGGAATCAAAAGCAGACTCTGTGTAGTAAATCACCATTATTGGAAGAATAAAGGAAGGAAAAGAGGCTAGACCAGGAAGGAGGTGGGGATCTTAAGAGTAGAAGAAAGGAAGTTTCGGGAAAGAGGGAGAAAAAATAGTTTGAACATCACAGACACCACCTCTCAGATATTCTACCAGACATTGTGAAAGACAACGCTGTGTAGTGGAAACAACATCCATGTTGGGACCTGATTCAACCTGACTTTGAAGATCCTGTTTCTGCCACTACCTTGGGCTAATTTCTTAGGCCATCTGGAAGTGTTTCTTAATCCATAAATAAAAGGGGGGGAGATAGTTATCTCAACATGGTTTTAAAGATGGATTGAGATAATCATGTATGTGGAACACTTGGCAGGTTCTCAACAATTGTTTCCTCAGTACATATGCTACTTACAATGGGCCCAGAGTTGGCTTCTGCGGTCTACAGATGAGAAATCCAAAGCTTACAGAAACATTCAGTTTATACACAGTCGTAAGTTGGTAAGTGGCAGAGTCATAACTGAAGCCCATGTTTGAGGCTGGGGAATTAGTTCAGTGGTAGAGATCAAGCTGAACATGTGTGAGACCTTGGGCTCAATCTTCAGGATCGATAAGAACACAACAGAAAAGAAGCTCATTTTTGTTTGACTCTGAAATTCATGCCTTTCACTTGATGTTTTGAAGAAGAGTGGTGTAACATGGATTTCCTTAAGGCAAGGTGAGTACAGCATTTTGTGGTGAAATAAAAGTGTTGGGAAGGGGCATGCTTACTTCTGCTTACAAAATGTAATGGTACAAAATGGCATCATCACCTCTAACCTCCTCTTTCTTCTTTTTCCTCCACCTTTCCCTCCCTCTCCTTCTCCCTCTCCTCCTCTCTTCCTCCATTGTCCCCCACCTCTCTCTCTTGCTCTCTGTCTCTGTCTCTCTCTCTCATCTGTCATCTCTCTCTCTCTCTCTCTCTCTCTCTCTCTCTCTCTCTCTCTCTCTCTCTCTCTCTCTCTCCCTCCCTCTCTCTCCACCTTCTTTCTGCATCTCTGCTTTGCTCTTGCCTCTGAATTCTGCTACTCTGAATGTCTGCGATGGCTAATACTGACTGTCAGCTTGACAAGACAAGTTGACAAGTCTCTGAGCATGTCTGTAAGGTGATTTCTAATTAGGTTAATGAGGCTGGGAAGAGTCACATAGTCGTGGGTGGAAGCATTTCATGGGCAGGGGGCTTGGGCTGAATAAGAAGAGGAGGTAAGAGAGTGTGTATGTGTGCAATTTGCTTCCTGACTGAGGATGCAATGTTTCCAGCTGTCTAAACTCCTGCTGCCATGACTTCTCCATAACAGAGGGTTCTTCCCACAAACAAAGAGCCAAATAGAACTCTGTCTTCTCCAAGTTGTTTTTGTCGGGTACTGTGTCTCAGGAACAAGACAAATATCTAATACAATGGCTTGCTTCCATTGCTTTCTACCACACTCATTACCATTGTTAATCTTTATTGAAGGTTGAGGGTAGTGTGGAAATTTATTGGAAAAAATATCCAAGAGCATAACATCCCAGCTGAATAATTTGTTAGGTCTCAGAGACTAAAGACGCAGCTCTGCAGTGCCACACTTAGTCTCTTCCTCTCCACAAGGGGTGCTAACACAGGTAGGGAGCAAGGGAAAATGAATGTAAATACCAGTGTCCCAGAGGATTCAGCATCACAGCTCTCCTGAGATGATTAAGCCCCTCCCTCGGGAAAGTGTAGCTCTGAAGGCCCACTCATCACCATATGCATTTTTTTTTCTCAAAAAGTCCCTCCATAGGCAACCATGGCCACGTGAGCTCGAAGCCTGGTAACTAGGAATGCTTCTCTACAACTTCCAATCAGATTATCACTGGTAGATACTACGACAGAAGATTTGCTTAGACCCACTTTATAGTTACTCTGAAATGTTGATGTTAGTGTAGCTGTTTGCTTGTTACACTTTTCAATCTATAAAAGTCAAGTTTCTCAGCCAGAAAGCCCAGATGAAGATAGTCCCAGAGTCTGTGGAAAATGACTTGACCTCAGCCAAAAAGTGTCTTCTTTGCCTCTCTACATTTTCTATGGGCTAGGATTTCCTAGCACTAGTTTTTCACAAATAATTGAAGTATTTGCTCGAACAGCACAGAAATGTGACAGATTCCTCTCTCATTCTCTGTTGTTGTTATTGTTGTTTTTTAACTTTCTCCCTTCTTATTCTGTTTACCTGCTTTTCCTTCTCATCAAACTTTTCCCTAAGTTATAAAGGCAAGAAATATTACCAAACCTGCACTAATACCCAAACTAGACAAAGGTACAATAAGAGCAACAAAACTATAGACCGACTTCACCTACAAATGGGATTGTTTGACTCCCTCCTTTACCATCTGTATCCTTTTATATTTTTTCTTATTTCTGTAAATAAAATGACCTACATTGGGTAAGAGTGGGGAGACTAGGCACCTTGTCTCATTCTCATTTTAGATTTGGAAGAAACTGATCTCAATTTATCCTCATTTTGTATATAGCCTTTATTATATTAATGTATGCTCCTTCTGTTCATGTTTCTTTAGCGGGGCTTAATCATCAAGGGATGTTGAACTTGTTCAAGGCCCTTTTTTAAAAAAAATCAAGCTAGATCAGGTGTGGTGGTGCACCCCTTTAATCCCAGCACTCAGGGAGGCAGAGGCAAGTGGATCTCTGAGTTCGAGGCCAGCCTGGTCTACTAAGTGAGTCCAGGACAGCCAAGGTTACACAGAGAAACCTTGTCTTGAAAAAAAAATCAACCGAGATAATGGCATGATTTACATCCTTAAGTGTATTTACGTGCATATGTAGATCCAACCCTGAATCTGTAAAATCAAATGAAGTGATGCCTGTGTAAGGCCTCCTTAATTTGTTCTTGGATGCAACAAGCAAGCCTTTTATTGAGAATTTTTGTGTCAGGTTCATCAGGGAAGGCATATGTTTTTCATTCTTTGTTGTTCCTCTAGCTAGTCAATGCTGATACAATAAATGAGTTCTGAAGCACTTCTTTCCTTTTTCCTTTATGGGAGAGTTTGAAGAACATTGGTGTTTTCTTTTTTTTAAAGGTTTGGAAGACTTGTGGTCATAGCGCTCACGTCCTGAAGAACATAAAAGCAGCATTTGTACCTCTTTGCCCTCCACCTGGCTCCCTTTCTTTTGCTTGTTTAGTCCATGGGCAGCATTTTTCACTGGATTATTTTATTTGGATTCATTGCATTTTTGTTGATACCATTTTTATTTATTTTTGTAATATAAACAAACAGCCTTATTTGATTTTTATTTTGTGATTCTGATTTTTTACTTACATTGTTGATTTTCTCATGCCTTTTGCTACTTTCCCCTCTACATTGTTATTTTGCCTAAGGCCTGGGTTAAATCCACCTACTAGCTTTTACTACTACCTTCCAGGTCATTCACTGTTTTTACCAGAAGGTGTTTGCTGTTTTCATTTGGCATTTCATCTGTTTCAGTATCTTTGGGTTCAGGAGTTATAATCATTTGGAGGAATCATGTTGGCTTTGTGTTTCTGTTTCACTATTTGCATATTTGTTGGTTTGGATATTTCTTCATGTGTGTACATTTGTATGAGTGTGTGTATATGTGTGTATGTTTATATTGTGTGTTTATATGTGTGTATGTATGTTTGTTTATATGTATGCATGAGTGTATGTCTATATGCGTATGTGCATTTGTGTTTGTGTATGTGAGAGTATGCATATGTGTTTGTGAGTATGCATGTTTATTTGTATATGTGTGTTTATATGTATGCATATGTATATGTATGTTAACGTGTGTATATGAGTGTATTGCATGTGTGTCTGTGTGTGTGCCTATGTGTCTGTATGTGTGTGAGTATACAAATGTTTGAGTGTATATTATGTATGTTTGTACGTGTGTTTATATGTGTGTATGTATATTAGTGTGTGTCTATGAGTTTGTGTACACATCTGTCTGTGTGAGTTAGCATGTGTATCTGTGTGTGCTTATATGGATATGTACATGAGTGTGTGTGTATGCATGAGTGTGAACATTTGTATGAAGGGTGGATTATATGTTGGTAAGGAATTATTAGTGTCTGTCTGTGTGTGTGAGAGAGTATGTGTATGTGTGAGTGTGTGTGGATGTGGAGGGTGGGATCTTCCTATCACACAGCATACTCTTGAATGCTCAATCACCAGTAGCACTAAGAAAAGAAGAAACAACATTCTATAGCAGTAACTACAAGCCAAAGAAGATAGAGAAATACATTTGAAGTCAATTATATCCCACAGATATATTTTTAGAGAGTAGTACTGAAAGTGAGAAAAGTATTTTAAAATGTCCCATGAAGTTTAAAATTATTTAGAGTAAGTGTGGAAATAGTAGATGAATGGAATAAAGGAAGAAGACGAGAAAAGGAGTTAAAGTCGAGCAGTATTAAATAGACGGAAGAGTACAAAGTAACATTGTGGAGGGAAAGAGATAACATCAAGCAGTTAGAAACACAACTGGTAAAACCTGAACACTGAACATATTTCCCGATAGTGAAAATGCTTAAATGACACTAAAACCAGAAGGGCATTTTTAATCTAAAGATATAAAGTCAAAACATTTCTAAATGTATGGGGGTCGGGGGAGGACCATGTGCAAAAATGAAAAAAAATGAAAAATACGTTGTCTCTAAATGGAAAATAATTTATGAACACAATTGGATGCAGGTATGAAGGAGAATAATAAAATTTAAAAATGGGAACTAGAATATAAATCTGCTAAACTATAAGAAACATAAAACATGGCTAGGCAGATGACCCAGTGCCTGGTCTGTAAACACATGGAACTGAGTTTAATTCTCAGAGCTCTAGTAAAAGGGCTTCAAGTGGCAGCTGATAGATGTAACCCAGTGATGATGAGGGGAAAACAGAAGGATCTCCAAGGCTTGAGGACCAATTATCTGGCTAGACTGATGAACTCCAGTTTCAGTGAGAGACCCTGTCTCCAAAATAAGGTTGAAAGCAGTTGAGAACTCTGCACAATATCAATCTCTGGTCTCTACATGCATCACACACGTGTGCACATCTACCTGTACATGCACCTATACAAGTATTCCAACATGAACATACATGTGCAAGAAAGTGATGGGGCAGAATTATGTCAAAGAAAGAAAGGAGGAAGGAAGAAAGGAAGGAAGAAAGGAAGAATGGATGAAAGAAAAAGAAAGAAAGAATCCTGAAACTTTTCTATCCTTCTCGAGATGAGAGCTCTTGTTTGCTTTGTCCTAACTCTGTGCTTCACCAGCTACCACAGAGGCAACCACTAGCTGCTACCCTGCCTGGAAGATCACAAAGAAATTCTGTCCTCGTGTCTATCTGGAGTGCTAAATACCCTGAGTTTCAATGTCCGTTTTTGTCCTCAAGATTTTAGAAAATTTTGGCTACAATTTCATTGGCCAAATTTTCTAAGGTTTGGTCTCTTGACTGTATTTTTGGAAGCTTTGGCCGTGCTTGTTAATTTTTTGCTTATATATGTCTTTATGTATTATGTATCAGACTTCTCTTCCATTTCTGAGGTCTGTTCTTCTACTTGCTCTTGCCTGTTGGTGATGTTTTCCCTTGAGTTATTTATTTGATGTGTCTGACTGATCTTTCATTTCTGCTCAATTTTCCCACCATATTTTTAAACTTCTCTGTAGAGTCATTCATCCCTTCCAGAAATAGAACTCTGAAATAAATCCTTTTTGTAGCAACTCAGCTATCTCAGTGTTTTCCCCCCCTCCTCTAGTACCTAGATATTGGAAGCTTGAGTAGGTGTCAGAGAGGATTTCTCTCTAACATGTTTTATGTTTCTTTGTTACACCTTGCACATCTACTGAGATATATGTGTCCTCTAGTTTTACCCCACATTCCACTGTATCTTTGTTTTATTTTACATGCATACTTTTAGTGAATTATGTTCATTTGAATCGATGCTTTAAAGTAGCTTAAATGCAGTACCAGATATAACAGTTTTACAGCAGCTCCAGTGAAAAGACACTTGTACAGTGATCATGTCAAGGGAGAGCAACACTAGGGCACTAGTTGGAGGGAAATAAGTTTGCAATTACTTTAGAGCTAAGTGTATCAACACTTAAGTAGTGAAGTGAGACGGGAATAGGAAAAGGGGAAAGATTATTAAATCAAACATGAGAAGAAAAGTATGTAGGGAAGCTGTAATGTTGTATATTTGATTGAAAGAAGGAAAAGGAAAAACTTAAAAACATTTCTAGGGAAATACAAGTTATAGCACAATTAAATGAACAATTAAAGAACAGAAATATAAATAATAAAATCCAGCAGAAAGTTGGAAACGAAAGTTAGTAGTAATGTAAAGGAGAAGGTACCATGTCGTCAGTGTTTCTTCCTTTCCTTGGCTTGCCTTTTAAAATCAGCCTCCAGAGCCAGTGATACGGCTCCATGGACGAATGCACTTGATACCAAGCCCGGCATTCAGAGTCTGGTCCCAGGATTCTTATGAATCCTCATTTCCACATGTGTACCCGCATGCGTGTGTGTGTGTGTGTGTGTGTGTGTGTGTGTGTGTGTGTGTGTGTGTGTGTAAAATCACTCTCCAAAGGCTTTTGGAGGTGTTGCTAGTCTCAGTAATTCAAACAAATTAAGTCAGTATTTCCTTCCAGACAGAAGATTTTTTAGACTGAAACCTACTTTGTTCCAGAATTATCCCAGCTGATACCCCAGGTTGCAAATTACAACCCTGCATCTGGTGCTTTGGGAGCCAGTTGTTCTAGTCAAGACTTTCAGTGACTGAGGGAATTGTGCAGGGCCTGCTCACCTGTGTTTACCTTTTTAGGTCCCTTAGGATATTGCAGCAAGTCAGCCAAAACTCCCTGTCCCGACAATGACACGGGTGTGGGGAGGGGCCCACGAGAATCCTTCAGCTTCAGACTCCCTGGCCACATTTCTATGGCTGTCCCCACCATCTGTGCTCCTTGGAGCCTGTTGCTCCCATCAGGATGTTGAACCAAATTCAACAAGCAGTTTCTAGGCTCTGGCTCCCAGGCTCTTCCAGGTAACTGTTGGGGAGAGGGCGGGAGGACGGGAGGGCAGGAGGGCGGGAGGCCAGAGCCTTGAGAATCCCTCTGTTTCAGACTCTCATGTCCGTTTTCTGGTGCTGTGTCTGCAGCCTTTTCATGCACATGCACTTTCATATGTATAGGACAAACCCCAAGTAGTGAAACACATCTGTGTGTGCCTCCATACAGAGTGTGTGACAGTGCTGTGTGCATTTGGAGCCATGCCAAAGTGACAGATTATAAATATTCTTTTCCATTGTAGCTGTAATTTGCATTTTCTTGCTATGAATGAATGAAGATAAATACCCTCTCACATCTGAGACATTTGTGTAGTGTTTCCTGTGACCTCTTTATGAACTTCATGCATTTCCTGTTAGGTTGTTGACTGTTATGTTAAAAAAAAGTTTGTAAGACTTATTTATGTGATAGAAAAATTAGCCCTTTGTCTTATGACCTGAAAAATATTTCCTCGCTTATTCTTTGCTTTGTTTTATTTGTTTGTTTATTTATGTTTGTGGTTCTAAGATCAAACACAGATCTTTGCACACTCTATAAAAAGTTTCTCACCAAAATGCACATATTTAGGCTTTTCTTTGTTTTCATTGTGGTATCCCTACTATCTTGAATAGTTTTAACTGATGAAAATTTTTACTATTCAGATTTCTGGATTTTTATAATTATAGTTAGACATCTTTCTCTGCTGTGAAATTATAGAAGTACCCTATCATTCTTTTCAATACCTGTATTTTCATTTTTATATTTAGACAGATTTTTTTGTGGTAAAGGATAGTGTAATTTATTTCCCTCAGATTATTAATAAATTTATTTAAAAAATAATTGAATACCCCTATGAGTCTATGAGTTGATCTACCACCACTTTGGTTTCTTACTAACATTCCTTTCTTAGGCTTACTTATAAACCTTTACTTTTTGCATGCACATGATTTTAATTATAAGACTTTTGTGATGGTTCATCCTAGTTGTCAACTTGACAGTACTTAGAAGCAGCATGGAAGTAAACCTCAGGAATATCCGAGTGATTTCTAGATTGGGTTGATAAAAGTGAGAAGAGGCACTCTATGTGGGTGATACCATCCCAGGGGCAGTGGTCTTGCAGACTATAAAAGAGAAGATGCTGGGTGGGGCATTTGTCATTCTTTCTTCCTGATTGAGGGTAAAATGGGATCAGCCATTTCACCTCCTGCTGCCATGATTCCCACCATGATGAACTGTGCCCTGGTACTCTGAACTAACATGAACCCTTATTTCCTTAAGATACTTTGGTAAGGTTTTCCCCCCCCCCAACAGCAAGACAAGCAACTAGCAGTTTTACATGTGGCAGTTCTTGTCCCTTTGTCAAGGAATTTGTATGGATGCATATATATCTTATTTTCCAAGAAAACTTTAGTACTAGCACATATATCCCTAAATCAAAATATTTAAAAGATCTAATTGATATATTTATGAGATTTTTTTTTAACCTTCACCTACTGTGAAGTGATGTCTTTTTGAGGCTTTGTTTTTCTTGCTTTTCCTTTTCATTTGTTCAAACCTTTTTGAATTGCTCAAAAAGCCTTTAAACTTTCATCATACAAGTAGCATGTATCTTTTTGAATTTATCTCTAGACATCTTCTTTCTTGTTACTATTATAAATGGTATATTTTAATGCCGCACTTGGAATTTCATGTAACTTGTGGTCTGTGGGAAATTCTATTCAACTTTGAACATCCCCTTTATTCTAAAGATTATGTGTCGCAGAAAAGTAAATAGCATTTGCACCAGACCTCCTGAAAATGTGAGGGAGAGTAGGAGGAAGACAACCCCTTTGCCTTTAAAAGGGGGGGGGGTGAGTTTTAGTTCTATTCTCTGTTTTGTAGAAGCACTCATAGAATATCAGAACAGGATGACTTCTGGTGAGTCAAGTGATTAAATCCTTTGATGTGGAAGATGAGAAAGCAGATCATAAGAAAGGAAAAAAATTGACCTGCAGAGGTTGGGCAGAGTCTGCGCTCTGGTTCATTCTGGGATACGTCCAAGGCTTGATGTAGCTGGGTTTTCTTGCCACCAGTGTTAGTCATTACACTTCTCTTCTGGTCTGAATTTATTCATACATTTTTGAGGGCTGGGGTAAGTGGTCCTTTTTCTTGTTATGGTTGCTGTGATGCTGCCTACATATGCACTGTCTTTTTGAGACTATACAGCCCCATGTGATCTGAGACGTCTGCTAATCTGCCTTCCATCCCCAGCAGGAAACATTTCTTTTTCAGACCCACAAATTATGTTAATTCCATTTGTCATTGCCCCTGCAGTCCATGCTTGACTGTCTAGATGTGGTTCCCATACCTTGGTTAACCAGGATGTGATTGCAGATCACTTAGTGATGACTGCCACACCCACAGCTTTCCCCTATAATCTTGTAGAAAGAAGAAGCACTATCCCAGGGACTCAAAGGCCTAGCTTTAAATTTAGCTCTGATGGTTACGAATTGCATGAGCTAATGGTTACCATACCTCCAAACTGTTTCTTCCTATATACAACAGAGATGGGATATTAATTTAGAAAATATAAAAATGTTAGCCGGGCGGTGGTGGCACATGCCTTTAATCCCAGCACTCAGGAGGCAGAGGCAGGCAGATCACTCTGAGTTTGAGGCCAGCCTGGTCTACAAAGTGAGTCCAGGACAGTCAAGGTTACACAGAGAAATCGTGTCTCAAAAAACAAAACAAAACAAACAAACAAAAAAAAAGTTGGCCAGGAATCTTGATGAGCACTCATAGTCACAGCATTTGAGAGATGGAGAGAGGAAGGTCAGGAATTCAAGGTCACATAGGTCATGTTTGCTTGGCAACAGCAAATTTGAGACCTCCATGGGTTATATAACAACTTGTTTTTTAAAAAATGGTAATATTGTCATTGTAGTTCAATTACAATCTACCACCAAAAATTTCTTATGATTAAGTCTAGTGGTACTTGTGGGATTGTAAAGAGTAAAAAGTAGACATGAGAGTGCTTTAAGATGCTCCAAATATTCCATTAAACACAGGAAATGATTGTATCTCTCTTCAGAGTATTTGTCTCATATGAAACGAGGATCTTAAGAGTTCAAAGAAAAGGAAGTGTGACAGTAGTGTTTCAAAGGGATTAAAAGTTTTGCACAACTTGCACAGCAGGCTGAAGAGGGGCTCCTAACTATGCCCAGTCTTAGTCTACAGGATGTGTGAAGGTTACTTATTGGGCAAAGGGGATCTGTCCACTAAGGAATTTTTCCGCATAGTTAGGCAATAATTGGGATGCACAAGAGGATTGAAACAGAGAAGATGGTGACAAGACTGATGAGGCAAGACCAAGAAATGACCAAGAAGAGGATCACAGGCCAGGTAATAAAAGTATCTTTGAAAACTGTACCTATCAAAGAACTCGATTTTTTCTTCTAGAACCTCGAGAAGGAATCCCTGATGCACACTGATGTCAGCCCCTTACATCTTATTTTAGAACTCCATAATTATAAGAATAACTATGTGTTCTGTTAATTTTCCATGTGTGTGGTAGCTTGCTACAGCAGAGAGCAAACCAAGTTGGCCTGTGACCAGAAGATTTTACTAAGTAAATGACTAAGAGATGCTTACCAATAAGCATGCAATATACTCCTCATAATAACACTGGCCACAATAGAAAAACTGGAAAAATATCGACAATCCCTTGATGACAGTTAGTCGAAGAACCTTAATGAAATGTTATTTAGTGGTCAAAAACATATGAATGATGGTGATCTAAGAAAATCTGGATGAAACTTGACACTATGCTTTTCTATTTCACAGATGTATAAAAAACTAAAAATATAACTTGAATATTTTTAAATTTTCATTTGAAAATAATTTGCCAATCTGTTGTTCCACATACAATGGGCACTTTAGGGTATATTTTCTACAAACAAAGGCATTGTCTGATATATACATACACATATATTTGATCATATATATGTATATGATTAAAATCATAAAATGACAGTAATATATAATTACCACAAAATGCACAAATCTTGTTGAAGTTTTGTCAATGCTTTCAAAATACCTTTTTATTCAAAATACAACTGGGATGTAATCTGAATAAACTATTTAAAAATTTAAAAAATTTAAATGAAAAAAATCAAATAAAAAAGCACATGTTGTACTCTAAAAGATATATTTAAGAATGGCACTTACTTGTCATGTCTCATTAATATCCTTCTTTTAGAATACTCGATATTTATTTGACGTTGTGTGATTTTTAGACTTTTGAAGGTTACAATAGAATATTTCACAGAATATTGACCAATATGAGTTTGTCAGATGCCTTATTATATTGAGATTCCGATTATTTATCTTTAGCAAGAATCTTCCAGAACAAGGGTTATGGTTTTTTGTTTTGTTTGCACCATATCAACACAGGATTTGCTTCAGAGATGATGAAGTTTACTTTGAGCTCTTTATTAAAGTAGTGTGTGCCAGCCTTTTTCTTTGTGAAGTTACCCCATTTCCCTTTGACAATATAATTTTAAATAAAAATAACATATTTGGATATTATAAACAGTATGATATCATTCGTGACATGAAACACAACTAAATTTAAGGAGTGCTAATTACAAATAAATACAGAAGCACTTAAGAATGAACGAGGATGACCAGCATCAGTAAGGGATTTGAGAAAGATGCTTGGGCATAATAAGGCTTTCCACAATGCCTGGTATTTGTGTTGGTAGGTAAGTTTAAGGTAATACTGCTTTAAAAACAAACTGTACCAACGAAGGACAATTCATGCAGTAAGCCTAGACCCCCTATTCAGATCTAACCAATAGACAGCTCATTCTCCATGGTTGTGGGGAGAGCAGGGACTGCCTCTGATATGAACTCTGGCGCCCCCTATTTTACCACTTCCTCTTGATGGCAAGGCCTGGTGGCACTAAGAGGAAGGGGAAGCAGGCTTTCCGGATGACCTGATTGGCTGTGATCGTATGGTGGGAGAGGAAGTCCACTTCTGTCACATGTCTAGGAGAAGGGAATAGGCTGAAAGAGGAAGGGAGAGGGGAATGGGAAGATACAAGCAAGGGGATAACAATTAGAATGTAATCTGAATAAACTATTTAAAAATAAATAAAATTTAAATGAAAAAAATCAAGCAAAAAAGCACATGTTGTACTCTAAAAAAAAAAAAAAAAAAAAAGAAGGAAAGAAAAAGAAAAAGAAGACCACAATTAGATCAATGAGGAGAGTAAATGAAGAGCTATAGATTATGATCAATCCAACTCTACATGCCTAAGATCCACATTTTAAAAACTTAAACCATGAAAAGTAGATGGATAGTGGGAAGCAGAAAGTAAGCACTTCTGAAATCACTCCAGTACCACATCCCCAGCTCAATCTCATACCTGGTAAGGATGTCACAGCTCCCAGTTCTGCTCCCTGGACCGTATGGACCAGTAGACTGTACAGATCCAGGAAAGCAACTAAAGCTCATTTTTGATAGTAAAATGTAGGGAAATCATCTCCTTCCTCGGTTTGTTTTGCATGCTAGGAACAGTTGTGTTTTTCCAAATTCATTTCCAGGGCTGGGTAGTAGCTCAGTGAGTGAGTACATGCCTTCCACCTGAGCAAGGCCCTGCTTCCATTCTCTGCACCATTAAACAAAAACAAACAAAACAAGAAATTTCCCAAGCCTCTACCCGTTTTGGTCCCAGTTCTGGCATGCATATGTTTGGCATAGTTAAAACAGACAGGCCACTCCTGAATAAGTTTTAATCCTGATTGCATCTATAATTGCTGACAATTATAGACAATTATATCAAGACAAATTATTTCCTTTCTTTGGGCCTCAAGGTATCCACCTGGGATTACCCATCATCCTCTTTGCCCCAGAGACTGGTTTAGTAGGTAAGGTTAGAGTCTAGCAGCTGTATTTAAAAAGAGCTACTCAATAGGCATCATCTTACTGTTGACTTTTCCATTGTATCTCCACTGTTTACACTAAGGTTTTAATGCTTTTGTTTCTGGATAGTTTATTATGTAAATGATGCCCATTGAGTTGGGGGGATTTCTATAGCAAATATCCTACTCCAAAGAGATGGAAAGTTGAATTTCTTTCCTATCATAGCACCCTCAGCTGCACTCAATTTGATTAGAAGTTGACACCTACCATAAAATGGTTTAATTTGGTTTTCTTATGCCACTTCAAAGCTGAGTAGAGAAAAAGATTCCAGTATCAATTGAGCTGCTTCATGAAGCTCAGCACAATGTTTTTTTCAGTGTTCTCATGTGAACCAGAACACTTTCAGAATGACATTGATGCACTGAAAGGAAGAGATGGGTGGTGAGTGCAAGCCGAGCTCTTGGCTGTTTTTCTTGGTTCCATCCCCTATGGGCAACCAACATCCTTGTTATCTTTGGGTAGATGAGATGAGGAGATAATAAAGTCTTCTTTTCTTGCTTAAAATGCTTAAGATAGAGAAATGCTCTCCCCTGTCCACTCTTTAGCTCAGCTCCCATCCTTGACTGGGAAAGTTAGATTTGGTCTAATGAACTATGTCCAGACAGACCATCAGCTGGTCTGATGTGGGGAAATCAGTAGGATGTTTAAAAAAAAAAAAAAAAGTAATATTCTCGGCTTGTCAGAGGCAGGCAGGTACTTTTTAACTCTGCGTGTTAAACAAATATATTTGAAAGGATGTGGTGAAATTTTCAGATTGACCATACTCAAAGAGAATTAAGATGAGCATCTTTCAAGGAATAGAATAAAATGAAACAGGCAGAGGGACTTTTATAAGATTTGGTACTGTAGATCTCCCTGTTGGCAACTCAAAACAAGAAGAGGGACAGAGTTTGTCTCAATGAAAAGAACAGTAATATGGAATCAACAATAACATACTGTTCGTTAAAATGTTACTTTTGTCCTACCTAGATAATTTAGATATATCATAAAACAATAGAAGGCGTAGCTTCGCCTAAGATAGGAGAAATGTGCTCCATCAGACCCTGTGGTATGAGTGCACTGTGGCTACATTTTTTAGAAGAATATCTTGCAACATATAACTAAGCTGTGACTTAAATATTTTGACTCAACATCTTCTTCTGGGAATATATAAGGGGGAACTAAATACTTGAGAGCATTCATCCTTTCATGAAAATATTTTAAAACTTGACTGCCCTTACAGTATTGTTTTGTTATTTTCATAACATAGAAGCCTATTGATTAAAATGCAAGAGTTCTTACTAATTGCAGATGGAAAGATAGTTACAGAAGTTTAAACAATAACAAGATATAAAAGAATATAAATTGAGCTTTTATTTAATTAATTCATACTTCTATAGCCTAAAAAAACAATGGAAGGAATCACAGCGTGGTATTAAGGAATACATTTCTTTTCAGTGATGAGATTGTTGTATATTTTTCCTGTTTTTACAATAGCCTTTGTTATGATAATACTTATGATGACCTAAAATTAACTCAAAGCTCTCATATTCAGATTCCATTTGAGGCATGTATCAGCCTATTGAGTTCAGCAGGGATAATATGATTATCCACTTTTACTCATGAGAAAATGGACAGTGTTAGCAAGAGGCAAACTGGCATTTTGCTTGGAACTTCCCCTGAAGATAGTACTCTATCCTCTGTATCATGCAATAATGGCACAGCAGTGGTACCTAAATGCTTGACACATGTTAAGCAATTCAAATACCAGTGTGATAGAATGTGGCACATTAAAGGTGACTCCATGGACCCAATAAGAAAACATGATAAGCAAGAATAGAAGAAAAAGCTCATCCTACAGGAAGAGGGAAATTGTGCAAAGTAATCCAAGAGTTTGTAAGTGAGATTGTATGATATTAAAAAGCTTTTGCATTGTAAGGAAAACAATAAACAAAATGAAAAGGCAGCCCACAAAATAGAGGAAATCACTGCAAACACACATAAATCAAGGGATTACTATCTAGGATATATATGAAGAACTGCACAAATAAAATATCAACCCATTATCTAATTAATATAATAAATGTATAATGGACTGGATATACAGTTCTCGAAATAAGACATACAAGTTTCAAGAAGTACTTGCAAAAATGTTCAATGAATTTAACAAAAATTAAAACTACTTTAAGATTTCGTCTTTCCTTAGACTGAATGGCTATCATTAAAAAAAAAAGACAATTAGTTATGGAGAAGTTATGGGGAAGAGGAACTATCACTCATTTTGAGGAGAATATAAACTTGTGCACTCATCCACTATGAAAGTAAGTATAGAGGTTCCTCAGAAAGCTGAACATATACCTCCATGTGGCTCAACTATACTACTGTTGGGTATACACCTGGACTCTAAGTCAATACACCACAGAGAGACACTAGCACATTCAAGTTTATAGCTATGATGTTTACCATAGTTGGATCCATTCTAGATGTCTGATAATGGGTAGATGAACAAACAAAATGTGGTCCAGCTTGACCCAGATATCCCTACCCATCTGCTTCCCATCTCTCTTCCAGCTCTATTGCCTCCCATCCCCACTTTCCAGCACCTGGTCCCCACCCTCACTCCCCTCCCCACCCCTCTCTCATGCATTTCCCACTCTTCATCTACTTCTGATGTCTGCTTTAGGATAGGGTCCTGGGATGATATTGGGGTGACTCTAGCTGAGACTTCTAGCAGTGCGGGATATGGAGACTGGAGTGGTCACTCCCTATAGCCAGGCAGGACTTCCAATGGAGCAGGAGGACAGCAACCCACTTACAAAGCTTTTGAACCAATATTTTCCCTGACTACAAGAAGGGCAGGGATAAAGTAGCAGAGTTTGAGGAGATACCCAACCAATGACTGGCCCGACTTGGGAGAGAGCCAACCCCTGTCATTATTAATGATACTCTGCTATGCTTGCAGATATGAGCCAAGCTAACTGTCCTCTGAGAAGCTCCACAAAGGAGCAGATTGAAACAGATGCTGAGACCCACAGCCAAACCTTAGATGGAGATCTGGGTATTTTGTGGAAGAGTTGGAGGAAGGATAGAGGGACTGGGAAGGAAGAAGAGCTCTATAAGAAGATGGCAGAGTTAACTAACCTAGGCCCATGGGGCCTCACAGAGTCTGAGCCACCAACCTAAATGAATGTGTGGACTAGACCTAGGCCCCCTACACTTATGGAGCTGATGGACAGCTCAGTCTTCATGTGAGCCCTTTAGCAACTGCAGCTAAGGCTGTCACTGACATGGACACAGTTGTCTGATACTGGATCACTTTCTCCTGGCTGGGCAGCCATGTCTGGCCTCAGTGGAAGAGGATGTGCTTAGTCCTGGTATGACATGAAGTGGCGGGGTGGGAGGACGCGTAGTGTCAGGGGGTCATCTTTCTGAGAAGAAAGGGAGGCGGAAATGAGGGAAGAGGGTGGGAGAACGGGACTAAGGGAAGAGGAGGAAAGAGGTTGCGATTGGTATGTAGAGTGAATAAATAGAGAAATAAATAAAAAAGAAAATGTTGTCCAACATGTCAAAATGCAGGGAACACTGATTGTAAGGTACCTAGCCCAGCTGATATATCTACAACATAACTCAGGGAATATTGTGGAGGAAAGAAGCAGAGGGCCAAAAATATTCTACTATGAGATTATGTTTCCTAAAAAAAATGACAGGGACGTTTCACCAATGTTACCTCAACAATAAGGCTCCCTAAACAAGACCTGAACAATGACAATACCAACAGGCTTGCTCACATGGATGAATGAAATCTGACGGGGGTCACACTCCCAAACAAGGAACTATGGGCAATTAAGAATTTCTTAGGGCAGGAGATATTGATTGTCTTCTGCAGGGATAAGCCTCCTAACCGGTTATTCAGTACAAAGTGATCAGCCCTGTAATTACTTCTATTAGACTTAATGGACCAAACAAATTGTTATTATAAATCTATGCATGTACATGTAACAATAACAATTGAAGAAAAAGAGGAGGAGGGAGAGGAGGGCATGGGAGGGTCTGGAAGAAGGAAACGGAAATGATATAATTGTATTTTGATTTAAAAACTAATAATTTTTAAAGAAAAAATGTGGTTCATATATATTGTGGAATTTCATACAGCTGTAAAGAAAATTGAAATGATGGTATTGGCAGAAAAATGTATGCAACTGGAAATCATTATATTACATGAAATAAGCCAGACTCAAAATACAATGTGTTTTCTCTATGGCTAGAACCTAGATTTGAAATTATGTAATCATCTATCTCTGTCTCTGTCTCTGTCTCTGTCTCTGTCTCTGTCTCTGTCTCTGTCTCTGTCTCTGTCTCTGTCTCTGTCTCTGTCTCTCTCTCTCTCTCTCTCTCTCTCTCTCTCTCTCTGTGTGTGTGTGTGTGTGTGTGTGTGTGTGTGTGTGTGTGCATGCATGTTTATATCTCTTTGTGTCTAGGTCATAAAACTAGTGAGGGGATCACGAGATGGGAGGAAGAGATCTTTAGCAAGGAGAAATACAGAATGTAATGGAATACATCGAACAAGAAAGACAATGTTGGGAGTTACTTGGGGAAGAAAGGAAACAGCTGGAAGTTGAGTGTTGAGCTATGAAGAAAAGAAGTGAGGAATGGAAGCAAATGGAAATAGAATATGAATACACGAAGAAAGATGTCATGATGACACACATTACTAACCTCAAATCAAACAGCAATAATCACAAATGTAATGTATTGGAATAGAAGGTAAAGGTGGCTCAACCTATAAAAACCTCATCTCCTAGCTGGTTGTTAATTTTTAGAAGTACCCTGACCTCTGTTGTCAGTGCTATTACCAGTGGAAAACAAGGAAAAATTAAATAGCCTGTGGACTCTATTGTATAAGATGATTTGCCTTCAGGACCACATGGGAGAATTCCCAGATGATTCCTGTGAACATTAGTCAGACAAACCCTGACAATAGGGAAATGTTAAAGGTGGTAAACGCAAGTAGAAAACAGGATGAAATCTCCCTGGCCTTACGTGGTGTTGAAATAAATTCCACAGAGCACTATTATGAAAGAGCCTTTCCCTGCCAAGTCTCGGTCTTCACTGTGACAGTAAATTATAAATTTCCAAAGGCCTTTTCATTCATTCATTCATCAAATATTTATTGAGGGCTTAGGTTGGCACTGGAGATCTGGGAATCAACAATGCACTGCCCTTTTCTTGTAGGATCTCACACTTTAATGAAAAGAACAGATTAGTAAGACCAAAATGTACACTAAAGGTGTGATGAGTCTAAAGGGAGTTGATTGGTTTTTCATTTTGTGCCTCTGAGACAGAGTCTTACTCTGCAGCTCAGGATGGCCAGGGACTCACTATGTAGCCCAGACTGGTCTCACATTCCCAGCAAAGCACCTGCTCCAGTCTCTGAAGCAGTAGGGTTACAGGCATCAACCACCAAGCCAGGTTGAAATTGAGGTTTTTAAAGAAAGTTATAGGATGGTTGGCATCGAGCCAAACTTCAAATAGTAGCCTGTCAGTTAAGACCAGAGGAAATGCTCTATAAGTGGCCTCAGATGACCTGTGAAAATGGTTCACTGCCCTTTTGTCCCAGAAAACCTTACAAAATGATATAAATCAAGAGAATCAAATCTTCATGTTCACTTTAAGAACACCCATGAAACTTTGAGGCCATCAAGGGTATGAAAACCCATCAAGTGTCTGAAAGATGTTACTTTAAAGGAGCAATGTGTGCTGTTCTGGTAGCACAATGGTGGAGTGCATGCATGTCCAGGCCGAACAGCGGGGCTTGACACAGGGTCAGTGGCTCAAAAGGAGTGCTGAATTTTTGCTGCACATGCTTGAAAATGCAGAGAGTGATGCTTAAGGGTTTAGATGTAGATTCTTTAGTCATTGAACAGAGCCAGTGAACAAAGTACCTACAGTGTACTATCAAATTTACAGAATAGCCAGATTAACCCATATATGAGCCCCTGTCCCTGCCACATTGAGATGATCTTCACCAAAAAGAAACAAATTGTTTCAAAACTAGGAGTCTTCACAGAAAAAAAAATCCCAGGAAAAGATGAAGAAATAAAACAAAACCTCAAGACATGGGAATAAATTCAACACAGACATAGACACACACACACACACACACAGAGAGAGAGAGAGAGAGAGAGAGAGAGAGAGAGAGAGAGAGAGAGAGAGAGAGGACAGAGAGAATAGGAATGATGCTATAGAAAGCATTTTAATAAGATCCAGAACATGGAATGTCCACTGATTGTGCTTAAGATGTAAATATGGAAACGGAAGATAAGAGTAGAGAAAATGGGATACAACCAGCAGGATCATCATAGCAAACAAGTAGAGGACTGTATAGTTTATTCTTTATATCACCGAAATTTAAAGTGTTTTGTCTAGAAAGATTCATCTTGAAAACTTGACTCTGAAATATTGTCAATGTTGAGTTTTACAGGACATAACTGGAATTAAGGTCAGCAAGGAGGCTCTTGGAACATTTAAAAATCATCGATGGCTTAAAGGAAAGCAATCGTAAAGCAGTGACAGTGACTATGAAGAGTGGTATCATTTGAGGCTATGTAACAGCATCCATAATCACGATAGCAAATGATCTTACAGCACTTCTTGTAAGTGAGGCACTGTTCTAACGTTCACAAAACACCTACCTGGTAAGTAGCCGTGATTATTCTCATTTCCTACATCGTGAGACTAAAACCAATGGGGCAGAGAAATTTGCTGAAATCCATCAAGACAGATCTTCCTGGGAGGGGGATATGATTGTACCTGAAGTGAACACTTCATTATCTTGGTATGAATTAAAGCCCAATTGGGGCTTAAAATTAGCTCACTTCCCCAACAGAGCTCAGAAAACTGGGCTCCTTCCAAAATTATTCCGGTAGAAATAGCCAATCAGGATTTGGAGACTAAGACCCAGGAAAGCAGTCTGAATTAAACAGACAGGTTTAATCGTTACCTGGAAACAGATAGCAACTGAATTCTGGTCAGTTAAAGAGGACATCTAAGGAAAAGGAATGTGAAAGAGATGATATGTATTGTATATGTGTGTAATAATATGATTGTATATGTAACAAATAAAAAATATTTAATAAAAAAAGGAAAAATCGAGAGAGAGAAAGATGCTATGAGAGCAAGCTGGAAGGAGTTTATGGACCGTGTGGAAGTTAACATTTAAAGATCCAGTGGAGAAAGAAGTGTCCATACGAGAGATGGAGAAGGACGTCAAGAGGTTGTTTTTGAAAACAGAATTCATGGGAGTAAAAAAAAAAAAATCAATATTGTCATGCAGTTGCGGTGCTTTTATCCCAGCACTTGGGAGGCAAAGCTAGGCAGATCTCTGTGTTTGAGGCCAGCTTGGTCTACGGAGTAAATTCCAGAACAGGCAGAGCAACATAGCCTGTCTCAGGAAGGAAAAAAAAGCTGAAAAAAATGTATTTTTAAGAAGAAGAGGAGTACTCCCAGAAAGATAAAACCTGCATATTCTCCCCCATATGCAGATTCTACCCTTTAATGTGTATATGAATAAAGGTAAAAAGGTATAAGTAGGGATAAACCCCAGCCATGAAGAAAAATGACCAGGAGAAAATGTTATTAGCTCACAAGGAATATATTAGCTAGGGAGTGAGCAAAGGGTCACATGGGACATGAAGGATGACAAGTCTGGGTGAGTGGAGGTTATTATAGCGGAAAAACAGAACTATCAGGGAAGGGGGAACCACAAACACACACTTTGTTTGAATACATCATAATGTTATATAATATGTTCTATGTTTATTTAAAATATAAAAGCATTAAAAAGGCTTAAAACTAAGAGGGCTTCTTTGAAAGATGCATTTCTCCGGGATATGGAGTAAAAAAATGACTAAGAGCCCTTATAAACATGTATGAAAGTGTCAAAGAATAAAAACATCAAAATAGAACATAATTTTAGATTTTTTAAAAGGATAGAGAAGAAAGCATCAGGCCCACAATATACCAGAAAATACTCAGTAAAAATAAAACTTGTAGGATCCACAAATTTTAACAAGTAGAAATCTGACGGTGACCTTGGAAAGGGCACTTTGCAAGTACGATCAAGAGTTTCCATTGGTTAGAGTGATCTGAAAGCAAAGTCATCAAGACATCGAAATCAGATTACTTTTTCAAAATAAGCTTTTTGAGAACACCATAGGTGAGCTCAGGCTCTCCTTTTCTCCTGGCCTTTCCTCCATCCAACTTCTCCCATATCTTCCCCTCCAAAATTCATGATGTCTTTAATTATTACTGTAACATGTATATACATATATATGCATATATAACCATATGCATACATGTATATATAACTTTCCAGGTCCATTTAACATTGTTCATATGTACATGTGTACAAGACTGACCACATACGAGAGAACTCATACCTGGAGGATATAAGTTTTCCCCTTCTTAGCAAGCATTGGCAACCTGTAGTTTTTCATGCTGAGGTCAAACCCTGTGCAATTTCCCCTGCCTACATTGTCATGTCACCTGTGTTGTCATTATGCTGGCCTTGTTCAAGCAACCTATTGTTGTGAGTTCATGACTGCAACTTCTCTGTCATATATAACAGACATTATCTCACAGCAGATGTCTTGGTATTCTAGCTTTTACACTCTTTCTGTCCCCTGTTTTTTTGTTTTGTTTTGTTTTGTTTTTTCCATTTTCTCTGACTCTCAGGTACAGGAGTGGATGAATCAGTTAGGATTAATCGTGCCACAGTCGTTCTTTCCCTGCATTTTCATCAGTTATGGATTTCTGCACTAGTTTCCATCTGCTGCAAAATGAGGCTTACTTGGTAGGGGCCAGAGCTAAACTTACCTGTGGCATACAGATACCTTTACAATATAGTTAGGAATTACATAGGTGTAGGAACATTGTACTCAAAGTTTCTCCTCTAGGGTCTAATGACCTCTCCAGCCATCGGTACCTTCCTAGACTTACAGCACTTGGCATAAATTCCTTTCCTGTTTAGTGGACCTTAAATCCAACTAGACAATTGTTGGCTATCCCTAAGATAACAATGCCACTGTTGCACTGCTGTGGATATCTTGCCAGCCTAGCCATTTTTGTGGCTCATAGGTCTTCTGGTCGAGTAGGAGTGCTGGTGGCTCTTCTTCTCTTGGCAGCTTGCATAACACCCTCTGATATGAGAGCCAGTCCTAGAAGGGGAAGCAGCCAGGTCAGTTCCTGCTTGACTGCTCCCAGACTATTTTTTGAAGGTCAGAAAAACACAATACTATAATTAATATAGAAATTAGGGATTCATTGGAAAATTAATCTCTATACAAATGTGTAGGGAGCTAGAATGTGAGTCTAATGAGAATTTGGAGAGCCAGAGAAATAGCCACTGAATAGATCAGCAAAAGGCTGCAGTTTAATAAGTTGGAACCTTAAGGACTATACCTTAAGTAGGTATAATCTCTTCTGCAGGGCCCAAAGGGGTAGCTCACAGGGATTTCATTGGAAACTCCTACTGTCCCTTGGATGGCTGTTTTCTCCACATAGCTGCCATCTCCATAGTTTTGCTGGTGGTCCTGCGACACTTTTTGTTCAGCAGGGACAGCAGTCATGAAACTGATCTAGACACAAAGCATAGGCAAGTAAGGACAAGAGTGGTCCACTGATTATTTTTTGGCCTGTCCCCTTATCACCATATCAAACTGTGGTGGCCTACTTAGAGTAAGGCTTTCTACTTGGCTTCTGTCCTTCAAACCCCATGTCAGTTCCTTCACAGGGAAGAATAGCTCACAGCCTTACCAAAGGCAGCAAAAACAACAGTTTATTATAGAGTCAGAAAAAAAAACAAGAGGAAAAGCTTTGCTCTAACAAAGGACCCTTGAGAATTCAACAGAGGGCAATGACATGGTATTATAAAAGGACTCAAAAGAGGCGCTGATGATATGTGGACAGACGTGTATGGAAGGACTCGTTTATGACATGACAGCGAACCCTGGGTCTGTAGAGGAGTGGAAGCTGGAAAGGGTGCACATGAGCACTGACAAATTCATTGGAGGACAGGAGTGTGAAGATTAGAGGGGCTTTCCTGCAGAGGGGGGAAAGGGGTGATGAAGCTGAGCTGAGGACTGTTATAAGTAAAAACAGGAGTGTGGAAAATTTTGTGAGGTCAGAAAGGAGAACAGTGTGCTTAAGAAGGAACATGTAGCTTGAAAGCACATGACTGTAGACTGCGTAATTGAATAAAGACTGAGAGCTTGGTTGCTAAGAGCAACATGGATAAGAAAAAGCACGCTTTCCACTTTTCTATAGAAGAGCTTTCACAACACAAGGTGTGATTCAGCACAGGACAGCTGTGTCTGCCTCACGTCTCTGTCCAGAAGGGGCTTTGTGTACTACTTCATGGACTACTGAAAAACTGGAAGTGAGGAGCTAGAGGAAGGAGGACTGTGCGTCCATTGAGGCACAGCTCACTTCAATCTGTAACAATAATTAGATCAATATTTAGAGCAGAGCCACTCGACCTTAGCACAAGTGACAATTTATCCTGGACAGTTCTTAGTCAGGGAAGGTTGCCTATGTCTATTAGGTTTTTAGTGCCCTCTCTGGCCCCTATCCCATAGACAATGATAGCAGACCCCCAACTGTAAGACTTGAATTTTTCTCTAGACTTTTCCATATGTCTTCTGGATAGAGAATCATCTTCGTTGAGAACGCCAATTCAAAATGAAGTAGCCAACACTTTTCTCTTGTCTAAACTGAATTCCCTTTGTCCAAATAGGGAATTACACCTGTAGTTCACAAGGGTCTTCCTAAGACTGGGATTGTAAGTCAGTGATAGAGTGATGGCCCAGCACACAGAAGTCCTTGGATTCAATCTGCTGCACTTGGAATAGTGGTGTGGAAGACAATCCTGCTCTTAGCTACTCCCCACCTGCTTCTGATGGCCCAGTGAATGGGAAAGCAGGATCAAGCTTCTCTTTAGGAACATTACCTCTTTGGCCTGAGTTAGCTGGGACCCTCTTCTGAGCAATGGCCATTCATTGGACTGTATGCATATCTTTAATTACCAACTGGCTCCAGCAAGCAACTCTTCCACTTCCCCACAGGCCATAACCCCTAAGAGGCAAAGCCTTCAGGCTTCAGTGAGTCAGCCCTGACAGGGCCGGAGAAGAACAGAGTCGGGGGAGGGAAGCTGCTCTTTGGGATGCTAGATCCCTGAAGACATTTTAATCAGTGGGCAGAAGTTGCTTGTACCCTCTTCTGTGGCACCTTTTGTTTGGTGGGCTCAGCATGGGGGCCAGGAGAGAAGGCAGAGGAAATGAAGAAACCTCTCAAAAACAACAGAAGTGATTTCTTCTTGTGTATTTATAAAGACAAGTTTTTAAAAAGAGATTTGTTTGACAGTGAGTCATCCCCAACATTTGATGGATATGATTCAGATGACCTTCCCTGACAGCAGATTCTGAAAACACAGGCTAAAGTTTCCTGATTGTTCTGAAACCCTCAAAGTGTTCTAAAAGGCAGTATCGTCAGCTTGGTTTTTTTAATCATCCAGATCTGTGGTAGGGTTGTTCATAGGTTCAAAGCAAATAACCATCCTGGCTCTGTCCAGTAGAACTGATGCTTAGTGTCAGGTCCCAAAGACAGACATAGGGCGGAATTCAAAGGCTGTCGCTTCTAAAACTCCTCCCGCAATCATCAGCATAGTGACTTGACTTTGAATGAGACATTTTAGCAACCCCGACTTTCATTTCCTTTTCATGTAAAAGGAGGGTAGAGTTACCCTTAGACAGTGATGAGGTCCCCACTATCATTCCTTGATGGTTCAATATTCAACCAAGGTTAAGTATTCATTCTCTGAATTGGTATTGTGTTTATCCATTGTCACAGAATATTGCCATTTACTTTCTGGGCTATAACTCTTCTTTATAGTCAAAACCTCTGGCTCATGCACCACCATCTTCCTAAAACCTGGACCATTATGAATAGCAGATTCCTAATTTATCAGTCATTTACCTCAGTTTTTTCTAGATTCAGCTTTCAATCTCATTCTTTATTTAATTCTCTGCTTTCTCTTGCTTTCTCACTGAATCTGGAGTATTAATTTCTGTCCAGGCTTTGGGTAATCAGTGAGCCATTTTGGGAAGACCACTAGCTACATAGATTTCCCAGTCTTTACTCTAAATAGCCATCCTTGTGGTCCTAGGGATGACCCTCTTAAATGTCCAACTCTGAGAGTTCAATCAATAGAGTACTGACTGACAATGACCTAAAATTCTTTGCCAGGTTAATTCTGTCCACATCAACCAAGGGCTCTTTCTAGTTGATGAATGAGTCCAGCAGGAATTCTAAGACAGCCATGGGCCCAATAGATAAATATATGCTTTGATGAGAAACTTTAGCTTGACCATTTTTCCCCAATGGCCTTCTGAGTTTCTCTTAGAATTTGGATTTAGAATAAACATCAGATTTAGAACCAGCCTCTCTCTTCTCCCTTCCTTCATTTTCCCATCCTTTCCTATCTATTTTGCTTGGAGTTAGGCTCATATGTTGGTGGTGTTCCTCCTTAGGTTCCTTTACCCTTCTACCTCATAGGCATTTTTCTCTAAAACACTCATGTCTAGTTTAATCTTGTCTTGGCATTTGCTTTTTAAGAGGATGCAGACAAGCATAGCCAGCTTCTCTAAGAAGATCTTCTACACCCATGGAGTGGGTACATTGCCTATCCTTTACTTCACTACTAACAATTTAGATTAGAAGTATATTAATCACATTTTCTTTCCAACGATTTTGAAATTGGGAGCCATGTATAGTAAGCTAGTCCTTGGGTGTGGCTGTAACTGAAAGAAAGAAATGATAGTCATGGGCAATCTTCTGACCATGATATATTCAAAGATACACATAAAGTCAATCTGGAAAGTCACCATTGTGCTTTGTAGGGTTCACAACTGGGTTAGACTGATGACTACTTTTCTCCTCTAGTAGCGTACATAGCACTTTCCAGCACTATGAAAGATAGCCAGTAGGGGTGAGTTTCCAGGTCAGTACCAGGTTGACTTTTCCACATACTTTGACTCTTAACTGAAATAAATGTGGTGTCTTCGTCATTTGTTCCCATCATGTGCTAAAAGGTAACCAATAGCAATGACAGCAACTATGAGATCTTACTGGCCAACAACTCTAAAAGAAGTAACCCATTTTTGGTGCTGGGGTCTTCATTAGTTAGCGCCTCTGGTGTCTAGAAGAGAGATTGTTGCCTCTTTATGAGTGTGTGTGTGTGTGTGTGTGTGTGTGTGTGTGTGTGTGTGTGTGTTATTTTCTACAGAGGCAGTTTTCCATATGGCTTTTTAGAACCATCTTTGGTGTTATCTCTTCTTCTCTATTCAGCCCTTGTACTCCCCAACTGCTATTTAACCCTTCCTGTTTCTCTATCTTTAAGCACTGAATCTACTGCCATATATCTTGCCTCCACTGAAGTCATTTCCAAGGCCCCCTCTGCCTTAGGGTTCTTTACTAATTTCCTGATCTATATTCTAAGATTCAAGCTAACATCCTCCAGAGTTTGCCTTTTTGGGTCTGGGTTACCTCATGCAGAACAATCATTTCTAGCTCTATTGATTTACCTATGACTTTCACAATTCCATTTTTCTTAACAGCTGAATAATACTCTGTTGTGTAAATCTAATACATTTTCATTTCCAATTCATTATTGAGTAGACATCTAGGATATTTCACTTTTCTGGCTATTGTGAATAGAGCACCAATGACCATGGTTGAGCAAGTATCTCTATAATAGAACATTGAATCTTTTGGGTATTTCCCAAAAGTGGTATAGTTGGATCATACGCTAAATCTAGTTCTCGTTGTTTTAGGAACCTCCACATTCACTTCTTTAGTGGAAGTACCAGTATGCATTACCACCACTGGTAAATAATTGTTCCTCTTTCTCTATGTCTATGCTAGCATTTGTTGTTTTGAATGAAATCTCAAAATGGTTTTAGGTTGTATTTATCTGATGTATAAAGATATTGAACATTTAAACCTTGAAGACCTAAAGAGAATATTTCTTGGGCATTTAACAATATTACTGCTCTTTGTTCTAGATTGCTTCAGTAAGATACTTAGATTTTTTACAGTACCTTTTGACTTATGCTAGTCTAAACTGAATTCCACTATTTGAACTTAGAGATAGTTAGAATGGGAATCATCATTCAGGCCTAAAGGAACTCCCAAATAGTAAAAGTCCATTGTGCAACGCAAAAAACAACGAGAGTCTGATTGTTATAATCACCATATAATTTATTACCCAAGCCATTACCCTTCTGAAAGTGAAAGGTGGTGCTTACGATATTGCATTGACATTACAGGATTAATCCAGGGTTTTTCTGAGCAAACCAGGACCTCTTCTGCCTACACTACATTCATAAGTTGCTTGGCAGAACAATGGGTGTGCAAGATGAAAAGACATGCTGGGATTGGCAGCATCTTGGTGGGCTTTGTGAGAAATTTGGTCAGTTCAGTGAGTGATTCACTGAGGGAATCAGACAACTGATCAATATTCTAAAGCAACATAGAAAACTCAGGTCTTAGACTTTCAGAAGCAGTGTTACTTTCTATTCACATGGTCCATTTGAGATGCACTATTACAGTATGAGTGGTGAGTAAATGTATAAGTTCTGGGTCCAGATCTATCTAGAAGTCTACTTGGACTCCCACTGCTGTGAGAGCTTGTAGAAGACTCCTTAATGTGTATGTATCTCAGTTTTCTCATCGAAAAGGTGGTGGTAATCCCAACATCTACTTGAGGGAGATTGTCATGAACAGAACTTAGAGCAATACCTAATACATAGAGAGACCTAGATAAATAGTAAAATTTAAGAAGTTAAAAAAAAAAGAAATACATAAAGCCTAGAGCTCACCTTGTCAGTGATAAAAGCATTGTCAGCTTTTGCATTGAGAAATTAAAATGGGGAGCAAAGGGTTATTTTGTCTCATAGATTGCCAACTGTCTGGGTTTATTGTTTTGGACCATGAAGAAACACAGCATCTTGTGATAGAACATGGAATAACATGCTGTTATCTCATGGATAAGAAGCAAAACCAAAAATAGAAGTGGGGGAGCAAATAAGTAGATGAGTCCTATAATTTTTGTTGATGGTGTGGCCCCAAAGACATACAACTATACCATAAAGTTCCACCCCTCAAAGATTCTAAGTAACAGTTACCCATAAAAGAACAGGTTTTTAAAACAGGGTTTCGGGGAGACAGTCACAATCCATTTACAGAAGCTGTGGTTAGTTCTCCTTACTGTCAGAGGTTATAAGACAGAGAGAAGATTAAGGCAGAAGTCAAGGGAAAGGTACTGGAGAGTTATCCTTTAGATCAGTTCCACTCGTTATGCAGCACGGATAGTTATTTTGTTCTTAGCAAGCCCTGTGCTAGGAGGTAAGGCTAGAGAAATAGTGAGAGGAGTTTGTACATTTGGAATCATCATACTGCAGGGAAGATGCGTTCTCAAGATCTGGGTTCAAATCTTGGCTCCATCCAATAATTAGCTGAGTGACCCGAACCTTGGAATACTTTTCCTAATACATAAATAATCTAAGTAACAACATCTGTTTATTTTAAATCTTCATGAACATAAGTGAAAACACACACTTATGATACCTAACAGATCTTGATAAATTATGCACAGGCAATGGTTAGAGATCTAGAATAAAACTGATATAATAAATGGGAAGGATAATAAACATGGTACATTTAACACAGCAGTGGCACAAATATAAAGCAAAAGGAGTTAGGGAACAAGGGTAGGTGCTGTGCCTCTCGTTGACGGTAGGGGAAGCCACGGAGAAGAGAGTCATTGGAACTGGCTTTTACAATGCCTAGAAGTTTACCAAAAGATAAAGGAACTATGTAGATATAGGAAGTGGCAGAAACAACTTCAGAGAATCAAAGCATGGGGTACAGATTCAGAGAAGGGATACTCTGTGAGGCTAGGGCAGAAAACTAGTTTTCGAGTTGATACAAAAGGACTCCTTAGGCTGGGCTGCAAAGGAGCCTTTCTTGGCAGAATGTAGCATTTGTACTTTGTACTTTGTACTCTGGACTGATATTTCTCAAAATCTGAAACACTCAGCTCAGAAGTTCTTGGCAAAGGCTGCATGAGTGGGGTCTGCCCTTCAGCAACTTTTGGGAGCAAGTGGTTAAATGAAGGCGAATCTTTTATTTCAAACTTTCCCAGCATTTAAAATACACTAAGGGGTCTCTCTGCGAAAGAAGCAGAAGAGCATGGCATTTCCTGAGAACGTTTGTCCTGTCTCCCTGTTTTGAGTTGTGAGAAACACTATTCAGCCAGTGTTGCATGGGTGTGACGTTGAGTATTCAGATCCAGATCAAAATGGAGTCATTAAATATGGACAATAGAGGTTTGTTAACCGGCATGTGGGTCAACATACCGGAGGTGAGTACCCACACAGGACACATCACAGTGGTGTATATAATGGACCTGGAGGGTCTGAGGTAGGCATTTGTAACCATGGGAGGCATGGATTCTTCAGCCAAACTACCTGTCACAGAGCCTTTCCTCTTCTTATCGAATGACCTTAAGCAAATGACTTTCCATCCTCCTGCCTCCCGCCTATCTCTCCAACTGTAAACTGAGAATAAGAATGTGTTTATAGGGGATATTGTGAGTATTAGATGATACCAGATTTATAAAGCATTTCAAACAGTGCTGGAACATATTAGCATTGAAAAACATTTTTAAATTAAGTATAGAGGACAGTACAAATTTCTTCGGGTCTTGCTAACTTTCTGAGCAAGTTAGGAAGGATTGTGTTCTTGGACACTATGTGTCTCTGCTCTCTTGTTCCATGTTAATTTCTTTTAACTTTCTTCTCCCTTCTTCCACTACTTGTCTTATTTTATTTTTGTTGTTGTTGTTTTTTTGACACAGGCCTTCTCTGTGTAGCATTGGCTATCCTGGACTTGCTTTGTAGACCAGGCTGGCCTCAAACTCACAGAGATATGCCTGCCTTTGACTACCCAAGGCAGACTACCTTGTTTTATTAAGAGAACATGGCAGTCATGTCACTTGAATGACAAACTGAGGTTTTCTTTAAGTTCTTAGTTCAATGGAATGCAAACAGAGTAAATAGTAAACACCTATATTTACGTTATTAAGTATTCAATAGGAATATACTAGCATAACAGACATATAAAATGTAAGTGATGTGATTCATGAATGTGCCCACAATGACACTAAGGAAATCTGCCATAGGAATATGACTCTGTTGTTAGTCCAATGGTTGCCACTTCTGTATGCTGCTGAGAAGGACAGGAACTTATCAAACTAAAGACAATGACTAAGTGGAAAGGTAGGTACTATCTTTGTCACATGGTTTCTCCATGCCAGCCAGAATGGCATGGTGCTCACTTTGAGGAACAGAGGTCTGGGTAGAGGACATATACTGGCTGTATTCGTGTTGTAGAAGCATCCTATAAGGATTTTTAAGGTAATCCTGTGTATGTGCTATTTTTGTTCAGTTCACATTAGACTGTCCCTACCACGGAAGCTGAAACTTGTGAAGTACAGGATGAGATGGTGTCCTGGATCCTCCTGTCTCTGGTGACCTTGCTTTTTCTACTACATAGACCCTTGTGGAGGAGTGCTTGTGATTCATCCACCTGTTAGTTCGTCACCTCTTACAAGGTGTCTGCAACATGCCAAGACTGTTGGCACATGCTGGAGATTAAATGAAGTAAAAACCAGGCCTACTCCCTGCATTCATGGGTCATCCAGAGGCTGAGTAAGATGCTGAGTGGAAAATGAGAGGGTGAAAAACAAGACTTGAACACTCACATGGTACTTTTATCATCCCTAAACCCACTCAGGAAGCCAGGATCCTACATAGGACCCTGGAAGCTGCAGTCAAATCAGATAAAAACCAGTGATGCTGAGGATGGAGCTCAGGGGTAGAGACTTTCCTGCAGTGCATGAGACTCTGGACTTATCCCTACCACTGAGGGTGAAGTGTAGGGTAGGACAAGGTTATTTTTTCAGAGTGTGGAGTCTCCAATAGCATAGTTTAGCCTAGGTCTCCACTACTTGCTAGCTAGCTATGTGGCCTTGCTGATGTTACTTACACTTAGTGTCCAATTTTTAAAAGTTCTGTGTGTATGTGTCTGTATGTATTTATGTATGTATGATGTGTTATGTGCATATATATGATGTGTTGTATGTGCGTGCATGTGCGTGCATGCGTGCGTGCATGCGTGCGTGGTGTGTGTGTGTGTGTGTGTGTGTGTGTGTATGTGTGTGTGTGTGTATGTTCATGCCTGTAAGTACTTCTGTACATATGTGAAGGTCAGAGGACAGGGTTGGGTGTAGGTCTTCACCTTCTACTTTGTTTGGGACAGGGTCTCTTGTTATTTCCTGATGTGAACATCAGTATAGTGAGCTCCTAGGGATGCTCCTGTCTCCACCTTCATCTCACTAGAGGCATGCTGGGATTGCAGACATGTGCTGCCACATCTAGATTCCGGGGGCCTAACTCAGGTTTCTCTCTCTCAACAGTGGCACTTTACCATCTCCACAGCAAAGTCTCCAGTTCTATTTTAATTTGCAGATTAAACCGGTTAGGAGATGTAAACCTTTTGAAAGAAAAATGATACATATTAAATAAATGTTTTTCTTATGAGCCAATCTCAGGAGGTAAGTAGTGCTTGTGTTGTTCCTTCCCTTGGCCTTTGCTTTTCCCCTTTTTTGGTTTAGGTATTACACTGTTTGGGTCTCCTGTTGATCAGGGCTTATGAAGGCCACACTATGTATAATGTCTCCTTTCATTAATGCTTTACTTATTTGAAGTATTGAGTGGAAGCTTCCCATTACTGTTACTTTTCCTGTTAAGGGGTAGGCCTTAACTCCTGTTCCTCTGAATCTGAGCCAAAGTTAGTTCTTACTTGATCAATGGAATGCAGCAGAAATAGTGTTCCAAAATTTTAAGCAGGTGATATGAAACTGCTATCTTTTTTAAAATTATTATTATGCAGTGGTCACACAGAGGAAGCCAATGCCCTTGTCAGAAGCTTGACCCCTGAGGCCACAACACCAGAGAGAGCCCATAAAAGACTCCACAGCAAAGTTCAGAGAGTGTACCAGCAGAGAAACTGCTAGTGAGTTCCAGCACATGCCAACCCTTGGCCCTTCTCTTAGCTGATACCCCATGCATGATAAATCACAAGGAATCATCCTTACCAAGCCTGGCCTGTGGCTCATTCAGAACAAAAGAAATGAATCAAGTTTAACACTGTTTATTACAGTTTATTTTTCTAGCAATAGACAATTAGAAGAAGAATTTTAAACTCAGTCCAGAGCAAGTTCTTTGAAAGTGTAGAGCTGTGTGTAAAACATGGCATAGATTTTTATGACGGATCTGTGTATCTGTGAAGCTGAAAGAAGCTGACCTCAGAGGCTCAGGTGTTCCTTCACCTGTACATCGCTGAAGTAACTTGCATTGAAGCAGTGTTCGTTCCCTTGTTGTAAAGATTGTTCTGGTGTTTCCTACAATAAAAATATATTCTGGAAAGGGGATTCTGAGGATAACGGGGAGTCAGAGCTGATTCACAAAGCCAAAGCCAAAAGAGGAAATGATTCATGTAAGGATGTGATTCCACTCAACAAGACTTTATTGAGCATCTATGATACACCAGTCAAGATACTAGAGATGTATAGGTGAGATCCTTATGGACATGGGGATGAGGATGTAGGACCAATCATTCTGTATCAGCATGCAAAGGTTAAGGTTGTGGGGAGTAATTTAGTGATAGAGCACTTGCCTAGCATATGTACGTCATAGATTTGATCCTCAGAATAGAGAGGGAACTGCATATTGTGGCATATGGGGTCCAAGAAAAGATATACTCAGTGCTATTTGAAGGGTTGAGGGGAAACTTTATGGTGCTTGAATGCAGTATTGAAGAACAAACAGATGTTCACCAGGAAGACACAATATAGTGGTAAATATAGGCAATGTGAAAGTAAGGTGCACACATGTATGCCAGGCTCTGGCCCCATGCAATGCCTAGATTTAAACAAACTACCTAATGTTTTTTGAAGCTATGTTTTATTTTCATAACAAAACTAACCATTTGGTACCTCATAAGAGTATCTGTAAGCTAAGAGCTAAAACATGTAAAGCACTTAAAGAGATTTCTAGTGTAGCATAAGGAGCCAGTCGGTGTTGGCTCCAACAGAAAAAAGAGCATATGCTCAGAAGGGAGGCAAGAAACAGCATGGTAAGATAAAGGGTGATCTAGTTCACCGTGATTGGCATGAAGAATTGATAGAGCACAAGGGATGGATACATTAGTAATCAAGTAGGAGATGAAGCTGGAGGAGTCAGCAGGGATCTGGTCTTGAAAAGCAAGCAATGGGCTTTATAGTCTAGGGCAGTTGTGTCTCAGTGTAGTATGTTCTTAGGAGGGAATAATAGAATCACTGTCTTAGCAGCAATCCTGATAATGTAAACCCTAGTGTTTGCCTCACATACAATCAAACATACAGAAAGGCAAATTTTTTCTTCATGAGCCAGGTAGGTCCTCTGCCTGCAGTCTTGTGATTGCTACTTCAAAGAAAAAAAAGACAGAAGACTCCTTAAAGGGAATATAACCCAGTATTTTGGGGGAAATGTTAAATGCTAAAATTGAGACTATGAACACCTAAGTATTAAGTGGGAAGTGGAAACCTCTGAAGGACTGCTGTTGGAAGCGACTAGGGAGTATTAGCTTGCATTTCAGAAACATTACCATGGCAACAACTGGAAGGAAACACTGGGATGGTGGAAGAGGCCAGCCAATGCTGGAAGAAAACAAATGCATAGGAAAATATTATAATGGTCCAGGTGAGAGATTCTTAAAGCCTGCCTTAAGGAAACAATGGACAGAACACTCTCCACAGTAGAGTGGAGAGTGGGATATTACTTTCTCACATACTCTGGTGCCGCAACTTTGACCATGTCCCCTGGACGGGGAGACCTGGTGGCACTCAGAGGAAGGACAGCAGGTTACCAAGAAGAGACTTGATACCCTATGAACATTTACAGGGGGAGGTAATCCCCCTCAGGAACAGTCATAGGGGAGGGGAATAAGGGGGAAATGGGAGGGAGGGAAGAATGGGAGGATACAAGGGATGGGATAACCATTGAGATGTAACAAGAATAAATTAATAAAGTAAAAAAAAAAAAGGAAATGATGCTTGCAGATGAGAAGAACTGGTAGCATCTTCACGTCAGACTAGACGGGTATCATAAAATGAACTAATGGACTGTGAGAAGGTGATGGAGATACTGAGGTGGAGGGGAGGGAAACAGAACACATGTGGCTACCGGGGTAGCAGGGAACAAGGCAGAAAGTGGGATAGGGTAGGAGAATGAAAGAATTGTGTGTGAAAGGTGCTATAATGAAACCTGACATTTTTATATGCTAATTAAAATGTATTTTTAAAAGATTTCAAATAGCTGAACACGCCTAGATTCGTGAGCCCATTGCAGGACTCCTCATAGTATGTATTTCTCTTCTCTGTCTCTCTGACTACACTGTTCTTAATCACTCTTTGAACTTACATTTCTCCAATAAGTACCCACAATGAAGCAGGCTCAGTTGTAGGCAATAAAAATAATGATTACACTAGTTCTCACCTAAGATTATTTTATTGTACAATATGAAAAGACCACAAGCAATTTTTACTCACTAATTTAATAATGGATTTTTTCAGTTGATAACCAGAGCTGTAGGAAGGCCATTTCTGGCAGATTTCTTCTAGGCTAGTTTTGTATCCCAGATTTCTGAATTCAGCCTGACCTGTGGCACTGGCTTTACTGTGATGCAGAGACATGGAGTCGGGTAGGGAACATGAGGGGAGCCTCTCTTCACACCCAAATCCCGGGAGATTAAATACATCACCATACTATGACTGGGCCTTTAACAGGAAGAGCTGAGATGTAAACCCTCTTCATTGTAAAGCCAGGTGGGGAGTGAGCCAGCCATCTTTGAGTGCCTCAGTCACAACATGGTTCCAGGAACTTCAGATAGCATTTTAATGCCTGTGATTCCCAAGGACCACCCCAATCACACAGCCTAATGGCTGCTGTTGCCTTATCCTAGCAGAGGAGGGAAATGCACAAAGAGATGTTCTGAGTTCATTAGGAGAGCACACCGTCTTGGAAATACAGCATTTCGAGACATATTCTTTTTAACTTTTTTTTTTTTTTTTTAATTAGAACAACAGTATAACTGAGCATTGTGCCTTTAGTTCATACCAGCCAAAGGTAAAATTGGGGTTACATAATAAGTGACAAGGGGGACCCCCCAGCAGGGTTGCTGACTATCTTTGTGTGAGAAGAAGAGGCCAGGGTCTGGGTCTCAGCAGGGTAATCCGTCCTAGGCATGCAGTGTAGGGTGGAAGGCACTGCTTCTGGAGTTAAGTATCATGTTCACTACTTCCCTTTTTCAGACAGAGAGACTAAGCGAAATATTGTGGGGACAAGCCCCCGTGAATGTCCACTTCCAGATCACTCAGACGAGTTATTGAGAAAGGCATAGGCAGAGGTGGAGATGCTACATACAGACATCACTAGGAGGGACAGTGAAAGGCTGGTTCCAAGCAAGTGAGTTTGAAAGCTGAAACAAGAAACCCAGGAAAGCCTCTCTGACCTAAAGAGCATGGTGGCAAGGGCTTTGAACGTGCCTGGCGAGGCGGCTGCTTAAGTGTGGCTCTTACTCACACAGACAGTGAGACTTCCCTTGCCTTTCTGGGTAATCACAGAATTGAAAATCAATTTTAGAGATTAAGAAACTGGGCCCAGGGGAGAAAAACGAATTACTGAAATTCACATCTCTGGTGAATATCAGCCAGGAGGAAATACAGAGCATGTCACTTTCAACATCATACCTTTCCCCGTTACATCCGATGTTTTACAAGTAGCTAAAGTGGAATGCGAAGTCTTGACTCCCCAATTAAAAATTAGAGGCAGCTAATGACAGAGTTCATTCTGACATCAGGTCCCAGAAGCTGGAAATGTGCTGAAGCCAGGGCAGCATTAAAGACAGAGTTCTAAAAAAGCATCACAGGGCAACTGAGATGGTCAAACATTTGCCTACCAGGCAAAGTTTTATTATAGGTTGGGGTCTCAGAAAGGGCTCATAATGTCAACACACAAGGGCAGCTATATAAGAGTTCCAGGGCAAACAAAACACATGGGCTCCCTGTTGAAGGGGCAGGAGAAAAATACATAGTACTCAAATACAACACATTTGTCTGTTTTTCACTTTCCCTCTCAAATCTGTCCTGGTAGTTTAAAATTGCTATTTAATGTGCTATCCTAAGCATAGGGATTCTTACTAGTGAGGTGCAGGTGCACAATGGCTTCCAAGGCTGTGAACCTTGTTAGGGTTTTGAGAAACTCAAATTGAAAAGTGCCCCCTTTCTGCCCCCAGTGTAGTCCTCTGAGCAGAAAGAAAGCAAAGAAGTCATTTTGCCTTCCCACAAGACCAAAGCCAGATCACAGCGCACAGCATACACTCAAGGGCCTGCAAATCCAGCACAAGGACATCGTAGGCCAGCCTGGTCCAAGCAGAGATGGTGGCTGCTGTTACCCCACTATAGCTTGGATTCCAACACATCCACACCTAGACTCCTATCGGAGGCAACAGTCATCATTATTGGGCAGGGTGGCGAAGGGAAGCTATACAGGCTCTAGTCCTTGAAGACAGTGGAGTGGACCACTAACAGTTTACTTGTGCAGAAGTAAAGAAGAAGACAATGAAGTGGGGGAATATAACCTAAGACTTCCACTATCTGGATCATGCTTTATCATTCTGTCAGTCTTTAGAAAATGCAAAATCAAATATAAATGCTATTAAGACTTTTAAGATGATGGCCTCAGGTCCTAAGAGGCCTATCACAGGGGCTCTCTGGGGGAAGGACCTTGTCTATACATTTGTGAAACTGATGTCTGCTTGTGGGACTACACAAGCTGCAACTGCAGAAGTTATTAGCTATACGTGTCATGCAGAAACTGAAAATGGACTGAGGCTCTGAGGCCACCCAGCTCCCCACTGCCTGTTTCTGAGATGTTGCCCGAAGTCATGGCTGTCCCCTGGCCCTGTGTGCTGCAACCTTTAATGCTGTCACTGAGAATGTCTCTGCTTCTTCATCAAAACAGGTGAAGGCTCCCTCTCTACCAATGTTTGTATGTCACTTAGTAAGTGCTAGAAAGTGAGGCACGGGAGCCTTGGAAGATGGCTATACAAGCATGAGGGCCTGAGGTTGGGTTTCCAGCACCCATGTAAAAGCCAGATGCAATGATTCACATCTGTAACCTCCATAGTGGGAAGGGGGACACAGATGGATCCCAGAGGGACACTGTATCAAATACAAGGTGGAGAGTGATAGAAGCATCTCACGTTGATTTTCTGGCCTCTGCATATGCATACGTGGACATACGTACATCCATAAATGTGTATACATATGTACACAACACACACATCATGAGGAAGAAAAAAAGATAAATACAGAGCCTACTCTTTCTATTTTTTATATCACATATTAAATAATATGGCAAAAGTCTACTAGAGCTGAAAGGACTATATATAATCAACACATCTTTTATGTTTGACATGAAAGAAGGTTAACTAAAGATGACAATAGGATAACAGTGTTAAATGTGACAGGCTCAGGAACTCCAGGATATATGATCATACCCTCTGGATGGAATGTTTCATTGGTATTAAACGGTAACACACAGTCAAGATTTCCAGTGATGCTGCCTCTCACCAGCTTTTATACGTGAAACTCAGGTGTTTAATTTTTCTTCCAATTCGAAATGGCTTCCCAAGAGAAGGGTTAGTCTTTTCCTGCTCCTTGTCTCTGATAGGATTGCTATCGTCAGTGTCTGTGTGCTCTACACTCTTTCTCTGTCACGAAGCCTAGCAAGCCATTCTTCACATTCCCAGTGATGTCTCTTGAGACTCCAGGCTTTGCCCTTTGAGCTGAGGTACAGATATGTCTCACTTTTTTATAGTTAAGCCTCTGAAGATAGCAAAACTTCCAAGGCTTGGGATGCTAAAAGTATTCACAATGCCCTTCCCCAAGGTTGTATAAGCAGTAGCATTTGCTGAGGAGGAGACTGTTCAGTGAAGCTGCCTGCAAATTGGCCAGGGAACTCTAAGCATACAGTTTTTGTGTGTCATCAGCCATACTAAGATGGGTCTTTCAGGGAGGCAGCTACTTCTGAGTCACTCTGGCTCCTGTAAATAGGCCCAGTAAAACCGCTGTGTTGCTGAACTAGTCTTGATGGGATAGTTTTGACTGTGTGTCTTCTATGCCCTGTAACAGTTGAATAGACAGGTGTTCATACCTCCCCCGGATGCCGCCATGTTCTTGCCATGCCTGAAAATGGAGTGACTTCTCTCTACTTCCCACACAGCTATGGAGAAGCATGGATACCTTGCATGTATACTGTATTTGTGGAAGCTATTTCTACGGTGCCAGGAGACTGATGTCACCAGCTAGGAAGTCTTAATTGGCCTTAAATAAAATATTTCGGAGTTCAAAAAAATACTTTGTTAATGATTTCAATCTGAAGGTAAGATTCAATGTTCTTAACCTTTATTATAAAGGAAATTGCTCAGCCAAAATTGCTCTTCTGAGAGGGTAAAATCACATGAGCCTCTTCTGAAGAGACTATCAATAGAAGATAAAGTCCCTTTTTATTGCTGTGTCCCAAATCTTTCCCTCAGACACTGTCCCTCTTTCCTCCATAGGAATGTTGTCACAGGAAGTCAACTCAATGGCTCTTCTGCTTGACATCTGAGATGACTTTTGTCTTTGTATTATTTCTGTTGAACAAGAAACACCTTTTTGAAGAGTTCTATTTATGCCATGAAGTGAAAGTGTAACGTTTTCAGTTCCTTTTGGGGGTAAAAAAGAAATACTTCAAGGAGTTATAACTTCAAGCCTTAAGAACCTGGGACATCTATGATTCAGAAAAGGGGTGGGGTTCCCAGTGCTATCTTTCAATAGAGTGATAGCAGAAAAATCTACTCTTAAACTTTCAGGACCTACATTACAAAGTAATTCTTAACACAAATAAGTAAAAACGATTTTCATCATTTTGTAATTTTAAGGCTAAAAGCTTATCATTCTAACAATGACGTTCTTACTGTTCATGCCTCCCTCATCCTCAGCCTCTTTGGATTATCTCTCTTTTCTTCCCTCTTCTGTTTCAGCTATGACACAGAATAAAGACAAGGGTTTCCGAGCAACAATTCTTTAAGAATTCTGTAGCATCCCAGACTAGTCTCACCAGTACTATAATCACCACATATGTATTAAATAACTATGTCTTAGTAACACAAGTATCATGAACTATGTTACCTCAATATTGGTATGCTGAACTCTAACCCCATGGCCTCTGAATGTGACTATAGATGGAGAAAAAATCTTGAAAAGGGTAATTAGGGTCAAATTAGGTAATGGAGAAGGGTCTTAACCCAGGAAGACTGGTGTCTGCAGAAGAAAAAATGAACACACACACACACACACACACACACACACACACACACACACACCCCGGGGTGGGGGCAGAGACAGAAGGAAAGAAAGAGATAAAGAGGCAGAGAGGCAAAGACAGAGAGAGACAGGGAGAAGCAGAAACACAGAGGAGAAAGCAGCCATCTGTGAGCTAAAGAGAGAGGCTTCAGAGGAGACCAAACCGTTTAACATTTTGATTTCCAACATTCAGGCCCTGGACTGTGAGAAAATAAATTTCTGTGTTTAAGCTCCCTGGTTTGTGTACTTCATTGCTCAGCCCTAGAAACCAATGCCACTATGATCTTGTATTCATTCCAAAATTACTAAACTTTTAAATTTCATTTTACATTTTTAATGTGTATATTGTTCAGGTGCACATATACATATACAGGTGAACATATGGGCATGTGGAGTCCAAAGGGCAAGCTTAATGTCTTTCCTAAGGAGCGTCTACCTTGTTTTTAGAGACAGGGTCCCTCACTGGCCTATGGTTTAGAAATTCAGCTGGGATGTGGCTGGCCAGTCAACTCCAGGGATCTGCTTGTATCCCCTTACTTAGCACTGCGATTACAAGGCACCAAGACACCTGGCTCTTTCTTTTTCTTTTTTTGTGTGTGTTCTAGGGATTAAACTTGTGTCTTCATGTCTGTCAGACAATAACTTCCTGAGTAAAAACTATTCTTCCAGACCTTGTGCTTTTTTTTAAAAAAAAAAATCAGGTTTATTGAGGAATGCCTTCATTTAATGAAACACAGGTATTTCATTTGTGTTGGTGGATACATTCTACATGATAGCTGCTTTTATCAATGTGAACAAATGACAGCCAAAATAGGAAGACAATTTTTTTAAATTTACTTACTTTACATCCTGATTATAGCCCCCTCCCTCATCATCTTCCGGTCCCACCCTCTCTCCATCACACCCTTCTCCCCCACCCCTCAGAAAGGGGAAGTCCTTCTCCCCTATCATCTGACCTCAGCCTATCAAGTCTCATCTGGGCTGCCTGTATCCTCGGCCTCTGTAGCTTGTCAAGGCTGCCCCACCGGGAGGTGATTAATGAGTGGACATCAGAGTCCATGTCAGAAGTAGCCCCTACTCCTCATATGATGGGACTCACAAGGAAACTGTGCTGCCTGTCTACTCCATCTGAGCCGAGGGTCTAGGTCCTCACCATTCATGGTGCATCCGTCGCTGAACCTCCATCCCCACCACCCACCCAGATTTGTTGGCTCCACCGCTCTCCTTGTGGAGCTCATGTCCCCTCCAGGTCCTTCTATCCCCCAGCTCTTCCATAAGACTCTTTGCGCTCCAGCTGAAGTTTGGCTGTGAGTCTTAGCATCAGCTATGATCCCCTGCTGGGTGGAGTCTTTCTGAGGACTTTTATGGTACGCTCCATCCTATTCCTTCTGGGTACACACTTTTGCAACACAAAACTTATTTCATTCCCCTTTGCAGTCAGTCTTTATTCCCCATTAATGAACAGAACTATTCTTCCTCTTTCAATGGGTAACAATTGCCTCTTCTAGAATTACACGTAAGTAGAATCACATATTATATATTTCTTTATGTCTTGTTTCTTTAGAGCAGCAGTTCTTAACCTGGGGGGTCACGACCCCTTTGGGGTTGCATGTCAGATATTTACACTGCAATTTATAGCAGTAACAGAATTGCAGTTATGAAGTAGCAATGAAATGAATTTAAGGTTGGGGGGGGGCGTCACCACAACATGAGGAACTGTATTAAAAACTCACATCTTTGGCAAGGTTGAGAAACACTGCTTTCCAACATTTTTGGTATTCATACACATTATGCATATGTTAGTGATTTGTTTCTTTTTATCACTCAATTTTATTGCTGTATAGCATCACAATTGTTCATTTATTCACTTGATGGTGGATATTTTATTTTCAGTTTTGTGTTTTTAATAAAGGTACTGTGAATATTTATATAAAAGTCATTGCACATTTGACTATTTGTTATTGCTTTTGGGTAAATGTGCTGTGTGATTCTTTTTCTAAGGAAAAAGAAAAAATTAAGGTTTTACTTTGTCATTAATTTTATTTTCTGAAGTTAGTTTTCATTTTCATTTTCTACTAACAATGAATGTCAGTTCTGGTTGTTTTATACATTTGCTATCCTTATGGGTATGTAATGTAAGATTCTCTTGGTGTGGTTTTAATTTCAAGTTTTCCTGATGACTAATGATGTTGAGCATCTTTTCATGTCATTTCACTAAAAGGCTGCATATAGAGGTTGGGGAAATGTCAGGCTAAATCTTTTGTCCATCTTTATATTGCTATTTATCATTGAGATTAAATATTATTTTTACATTTAGGATTTAAATGTCTTGTCTGATATATACATGAGATGCATTTTTTAAATTGTATCCATGCCTTGCTTACCTTTTCTGTTTCCTTAACTTCATCTTCCATAAACAGAGGTTTTCATTTTAATTATGACAAGGTTTATCGTTTCTCCTTTTAATAATTACTTACCTCCCAAGTTCTGAAGTTGCAAATGTTTCTTCCTCTGTTTTCTTCTAAAGCTTTTGTTGTCTTAATGTTGGTGATATTAAAGTCATATATATAGTAGGATAAAATTTGCCATGTGCTATTTGTGGTAAATAAAAATTTTAATTGATTTGAGTTTACTTTTCTTTGTGGTAGAGGTAAAGATTAGGTTGGAGTTTTGTTGGTGTTTCTTACACAAAGCCATGTGGTTATTTAATCCCTAATTGTTGTAAAGATTGTAACCAATAAATTAACTGGGTGATATCATCACTAATTTATTAGCTGTCTTAATGAGGTATATTTCTGAACTCAATTGTTCCATTGCTTTACTGGCATGCCAACATATACATTGTCTTGCTCCCTGTACCTCTATTATAAAGCTTGATGTTTAATTTTTTTCCTCTTTGAAATTGTTTTAGCTATCTTAGCTGCCTGTGCATTTCCATGTACATTTTAGAATGAGCTTATTAATTTCCCCAAGCCATCCTGAGACTTTGATTAAAATTATGTTAAATCTATAAGAACATTTGGGTGAAATTGATATTTTACATTTTTAAATTAATGTTTGTATTATTTGTATATAATATGTGTGCATCTGTGCATGAGCATGCTCACATAGGAAAGAATAGAGTGTTGGATCCCATGGGGCTGGAGTTACAGGTAATTGCAAGCCATCCAATATGGGTTCTGGGAACCAAACTCTGATCCTCTGGAAAAGCAGCCAGTGTCCTTAGTCACAGAGTCACCTCTCCAGCCCCCAGATGGACATTTTAATAGTAATGTTTGAGTGTTTGAGTATACATACATGTGCTTTCTCTCCAGTTACTAAAGTTCTTAAATTTCTTGATAATGTGTGTTAGACTTTAGAGTACAGGTCTTATAAAGGTTTGGCTAGGTTTACCCCTATGTATTTAATATACATTTATGCTATTATACATGTTATTTTGAAATTTCCTTTTTTCTTTATTTATTTACTTTTTGACAAGGTCTCATTATGTATTCTTGGCTGGACTGGAACTCACTATGTAGACCAGGCTGGTGTCAAACCCAGATCTGCCTGCCTTTGCCTTTTCTCCTAAGTGCCAGTATTAAAAACATGCATTCCCACTCCCAAACAATTTTTCACTTGCTTGCTTCTAGAGCTTAGAGTTACTGCTGAGTTTAACATATTGACATTGTTTCCTAAAGTCTTGTTAAAGCTCTTACTCTTAGTAGCCCTGTTACACTTTTAATAAGAATTTTAATATTTCTTGTACAATCTATATGTTCTTTATTTTTTTCTTCTTGCCTTGTTTCAATCTCCATATTGTCATTATCAACTTAGAACATCTGTTGAGATCTAAAAAACACCTTAACTCCTAAACAACTAAGCTTCATCATAAAACTTAGCTACCTGGTCTTCAACTCCATCAGAGACTTAAGAAGGATCAAACTTGATTACTTGAGGATGCTGGGAGTGCAGGTTAGTGGCTTTCCAAATGAGAAGATGACAGAGACAGTTTGCTACCTGAATAGTCACCCAAAACTCTCTATTATGTTGCAGCATCTTCTTCAACCTTCTAGCCCAATATATCTGACAGACATATTTGTGAGGCAGGAACTACTGAGGACTTGCTTACCCTGTCTTGGCAGAATTTGGCCATTGACTCTGACTGCTTCCAAGCTTGCCCTTTTTTGGGCAGAATTCTGTCTGTGGTAGAAACAAGGACATTTTCCCCAGTGGCTTGTTTACATTTGAAGCTAGCTCCATAAGGAGTTGCTTTGATGTTTATCATCCTCACTGAGTTAGGCTGGGTGTTGCCAGGAATAATCATACATTTGAGTTCTATACCACTGTATCTAGAATTAAACTTATTTTGCATCTACATACAAAATTCCATACAAGTGAATTAAAAATAATTGTGTGAGTGACAATTGAAGCATTAGTTTGAGGAGAATCATTTTCTTAAGGTTTCTTCCGGCTGGTTTGGGATGAATAGTACCTTTGTAAGGGCCCAAATAAAATTGGTGAAATGGTAGTACAAAATTTGTGGTCCAGTTTCTAAATGTTGAGAAACTCCAGGCTTAATTAGAGTCCTGTGTGGTACAGTTTGCACCAACTGGGATTGGAAGCTTTCTTTGAAAGTGCCCTGAGAGCTGTCTTGTTCTGAAAAGGAACAACAGTTGAAGCACTTGGTGCTGGAACATGAAGGATACAGGACATCAGTGTCCAGCATGCTGAGAAGAATGCATCCTGTCAGGTCTGATCCCATGTCAGTGTCTGGCTCTTTTGTTTCTCACAAGCATTATACAGTCTTAAAATTACAACTGTATAAGGTGTGTGTGATGTACAGAACAATTAAGGCTGGTTTTCTGCTCTTTGTATGAGCAGAAAAAAAAAGACGTATAAATTTTCATTCATGCCATATGAAGAATGGCATCTAATAGTAATTCATAGGGGTTCTGGAGCCAACAAGAAGCACTATCTATGCCTAGGCATTTATGTCTCAGCCAGTCTCAGAGCTCTTCTCATATAGTGGGATGAGTAATATAAGTTACATGCTTGTTCTGCAGTTTAAATTCTTCACATCCCAATTGTATCCCCCTCCCTCATCCCTTGCCCTTCCTCCCTTAGTCCTCAGAAAGGGGAGCCCTCTTCCTTTAACATCTGACCTCAGCCGATCAAGTCTCATCTGTACTACCTGTAACCTCTTCCTCTGTAGCCTGTCAAGGCCATCCTGCCAGGGGGAAATGATCAAAGTTCGGTGGCCAGAGTGCATGTCCAAAGTAGTCTCTGCTCTCTACATTTTGGGATTCACAAGAAGACTGTGCTGCTACATCTAAGCAGAGGGTCTAGGTCCACATCATACATGGTCCTTGGTTGATGTTTCAGTCTCTGTGTTGTAGTTTAGTTATCCTGTATTATGTGGCTAATAATCCACTCAGGAGTGAGAATATATCATGTGTGTCTTTCTGGGTGTGGGTTACCTCACTCAGTATGATCTTTTCTAGTTCCGTTCATTTGCCTGCAAATTTCAAGATTTCCTTGTTTTTAATAGCTGAATGGTATTCCATTGTGTAAATGTACCACAGTTTCTTTATCCATTCTTCAGCTGAGGGACATCTAAGTTGTTTCCAGATTCTGGCTATTATGAATAAAGCTTCTATGAATGAAGTTGAGCAAATGTCCTTCCTGTATGGTGGAGCATCTTTTGGGTATATTCCCAAGAGTGGTATGGCTGGTTCCAGAGGTAGAGTTATTCCCAATTTCCTGAGAAAGCACTAGATTGATTTCCAAAGTGGTTGTACAAGTTTACACTCCCACCAGCAATGAGGGAGTGTTCCCCTTTTCCACATCCCCGCCAGCATGTGCTGTCACCTGAATTTTTGATTTTAGCCATTCTGATGGGTGTAAGATGGAATCTCAGAGTAATTTTGATTTGCATTTCTCTGATGGCTAAGGACATTGAGCATTTCTTTAAGTGTTTCTCAGCCATTCGATATTCCTTTGTTGAGAATTATCTGTTTAGTTCAGTACCCCCTTTCTTAATTGTATTATTTGGTTTGGTGGTGTTTAATTCCTTAAGTTCTTTATATATTTTGGATATTAGCCCTCTGTCAGATATAAGGTTGGTGAAGATCTTTTCTCTGTCTGTAGACTGTGACTTTGTCCGGCTGTCAATCAGACAGAAGCTTCTCAGCCTCATAAGGTCTCATTTATTAATTGTTGGCCTTAGATGCTGAGTTGTTGGTGTTCTGTTCAGGAAGTTGTCTCCTGTGCAACACAACAAGGACATTTGCTCAGCTATGTTCATAGCAGCCTTACTCATAATATCCAGAATCTGGAAACAACCTAGATGTCCCTCAGTTGAAGAATGGATAAAGAAACTGTGGTACATTTACACTATGGAATACTACTCAGCTATTAAAAACAAGGAAATCTTGAAATTTTTAGGCAAATGGACAGAACTAGAAATGATCATCCTGAGTGAGGTAACTGAGACCCAGAAAGATACACATGGTATATACTCACTTAAAATTGTATACTATTCCAACATGGATGTCCTCTGAGAGTCTTTACTCAGTGTGGGGACTGGGAAAGATGCTGGGACTTGCTATTGTGACTCCAGTTGTATGAGAGAATGGGGAGATAGAAGGATCCAGAGGATCCTGGAACCCTACAAGAAGACCGTCAAAGCTCGGTGATCTGGACCTGGGAGGAGGGGCTGCACAAATGACCGCCCAACCAAAGACAATGCACGCAGTAAACCTAGACCCGCTATTCAGATCCAGCCAATAGACAGCTCATTCTCCATGGTCGTGTGGAGAGTGGGCACTGCCTCTGACATGAACACTGGTGCCTCCTATTTGACTACTTCCCCTTGGTGGGGAGGCCTGGTGGCACTCAGAGGAAAGGGAAGCAGGCTATCTGGATGAGACCTGATAGGCTGTGATCATATGGTGGGGGAGGAGATCTCCTTCTGTCACAGACCTAGGGGAGAGGAATAGGGTGGAACAGAGAGAGGGAGGGGGTAACAGGAAGATACAAGTGAGAGGATAACATTCAGGATGTAATACTTTGGAGTGGGCCCCCCCAAAATTGGAGAGAATGGTTAAACAAATCTAGTGATTGCATTTCTGGTTCAGTTTCTAAATGTTGAGAGATTCCAGGCTTAGTAGGAGATTGAAATGGTGGTCCAAATTGGATCAGAAGTTTTATACATGTGTAATAAAATAAAAGTATTTAAAAAAAAAACAATCAAGGTGTAATCTGAATTAATTATTTAAATAAAAAAGAAAAATAAATTTAAAAATTAAAAAAATAATGTAAGCATGATCTTCATGTGGGAAAGGAGGATTTCTTTTGAACTCCTATTATGCAAATGCCCAGAGAGCCTGAGGTTCAACTACTGAAGTCAATTTTCACAGCAACTTGTTTCTGTTAGTCTCTAATTTTCTCCTCCCAGGTCCTGGGCTCATGGTTCTTTTATACAGTGAAGGCTTCTCAAAGTTGGACATGCCTTAGGCATCATTTAGGAATCATCCAGCCCCATCCTTGCAACAATATCTCTGTTCAACAGTTACTCATCGTTGGCTTGAAATAGCTTGGGAGAGGAGACCCATAATAACATCCTGGCTTCCTGGGTCCCACTAAGTCAGGGAATGGAGCATATTAGGAGACTCTGCTGTTACAACCAACTCTTCAGTTCTCTTAATGCCTTACACCTTCTGTTGAATGAGGTTTTTTTTTTTATAGGGTTTTTATAGTAGTTTCTATAAACACCCATGTATTCTCAGGATTTCTTGAGTTCTTCATGTGTTAGACAGGAAACTTTTTATTTTTATAACAATAAAATATATAAGCACATTCTGCTTTGTTACCATGACCACAGAGGGCTTCAGACAAAATCTAACATATTGTCAATGTTCATGTTTACTTTCTGTTTCTATTTGCTTGTTTGAGGGGTTAGTGACAAAGATTCAGGGTACTTGGGCTAGAATTCCAAGTCAGCAACCAATTTGTATGTGTGACTTTGGGAAAAATGCTTTTATCTTTCTGTGCTTCCCTTTCCTTGTGTATAAAATGAGAAAAACTGAAGTATTTCATTCATAGCATAATTTTAAGTTAATTATCATGTATAAACTTCAATGTTATTAAGTATTACTAACTTATTTTCAGTTTTTAATTAGACATGCAAACTAAATATGATGTGCTTTACTGACTATCTATTAACTAGAATAGTTAAACACCAGAATAACATATTATATGAATATTTAATTGATAAAAGAAATGGCTATTGAGTTAAATTAGTTAATTATATGAACCCACAACATAGACATGGCCACTTTAATTCAACAAAGTACTATCAACTGTCATATGTGTTCTGTTTATTAAATTTTACATTTATAGTTTGTTTATATTCAAAGTTGGATTTCAACGCAACATCATCGGAACTAGGACCATATAGAGTTCATGTTTTCTTTCACGTTATGCATATGTAAATAGAGTGCTAATCAAAGTAATTTCTGAATACTGGGAGTCTAAGATAATTTCCTACTTTATTTACTCAAAGTTAAGATAGACGGTACAGTGAGGCTGGTCTCTCTCTAACAAAACATTCTGTTTTGTGGCTGTCTTCAGATACTTAAGACAAGTGACATCTGTCAAAAGACAACCATGATGGAGACAACTCACTATTTTGAAGCTTCTGAGTGAGGGAGGCTCAGTCACCACACTTAAGGGCCAAAGTGTGGAATTACAAGAGTTCTAATGTCTCTTTGATGGATGACAATAAGGATGAAGATATGGAGAAAGCTATTCAGAAATAACAAATTTTGAGTGCCTTCAATGCCAGGCACCACCGTCATGGCAATTCTGTTATGAGTGTGCAGATTACTCACTTACTAGGTGAGAGAAATGGGGTTCAGGAAAATTAACAACTCATCTAAAGTCAGAGAGCTAGCAAATAGCAGGAACAGGCCTCCCCATAATAGTGCTCTAGCTACAGAAATGATCATTTCCACCATAGTTTAGCTTCTGAAAGGCAATGATGAGCTCTGAGAAGAAGACCCATGGTCACAACTCCATTCCAACAATTCCAGAATGTGAGCTTTGTTAGAAGAACCAGACAGCAACAGCATTCACCAGATTCCAAAGAGCAGGAGGAACCAGTTGGCAAGAGGATTGGATTATCAATATGGCAGACATGTCAACTTGACAAGGCTATAGAATTTCTAATATCTATAGATAATTACACATTATTCTTGGGCATGTCCATGATGGCATTTCTGAAAGTGATGAATATTCAGAGGAATGGGCTAAATAAAGTAGGTAGCCTTTCCCAAGAGAGATGGAGAGCAATCATTCAGTCTATTGAGGTTCTGAACAGAACAAAAATGTGAAGGAAAGCTTATTTAACTCCGCCTGGCTGCTGGAACAGAGACATCAGTCTTGTGCTTTGTACACTCTGGTTCTCAGGCCTTCAGACTCCAATTGGAATTTCCATTATTGACACTATAGCACTTAGGCCTTCAGACTGTACTGTAAGCTTTCCTGTGTCTTCAGATTATGGACAGTACGTTGTGGATCTTCTTAGTCTCTACAGTCAAACAAACCAATAACATACACCAAGTCTCCATGTGTACTTGTAATTATATGTACATCTATGTACACATATATATATACATATCTGGAAGGAGCTGGTTCTCAGCATCCTGACAACTTTTGCTACAACTCAAAGCCTTGAGAGAGTTTCTATCCGAAACAAATTTCTTTCCTTATCCCAACTATGCTCAAGAAGACCCATGGTCATTTATTTTCACAAGTGGGTTCATGACCTCAAATAATAATAGACCCAAATATGCCTGGGAAATAGACTTCCCCATCCTCAGCTAACGTCATTTTCTGCTAAAGTTGTAGACATGTCCATATATTACTGCTGGGAGAATCTCTCTCCCAGAAGATAATAGATGCTAGAGAGAAAGCACATTGTCCCACCCCCACCCTGTCCCTTTCTACCCAAAAGTTCAGATTGTTCTTTTCCACTAAAAAGCTACACACTAGGCTCATTACCCCCAAATGCATGCTTGGTGAATTAGAGTCAAAACATCTATCGCAAGAATTAAAGGCTCCAAATTTTAGAAAGCCTAGTCTCAAGATACAGTCCCTGGACATCCTGTGAGACACTCTGGAGCCTGGTTCCCCCAAGTCAACACTCCTCCAGAGTTCTTCCACTAGGCAGAGTAAGGGGCATTCCATATTTCCACCCCTGGCCTAACTCTATTGTTAAGGTCAGATGTGGTTTCTGTGGGGGCAGAGTTAATAGAAATAATTTAAATTTTTGATAACTTATGTAAGTTCCTTTGATACCCTACCTCATTTTAGATAACAACACGTACATTTTTAACAAGTCATATAATTTGAAAGAATTTTTACTAGATAAGTTTCATCTCCACTTATTTCAAACATAGTTTCTTCTCTATTACTCATGTATTGTGGATGCCTCATACACAGAAATTATCAGATGATATATCCTGTGGCCTGTGCTTTGACATCTCTGTACCAGGTTAGTCAATTAGCAGAGAAGACAAAAGGATGGCTTCCTGGAAGCCATCACTGTACCACAAGGGTCAGTCATAACTGTATAAGGAAGTGACCTCAAACCACAAGCATGTATAGCAATGATGTTGAGTAAACTGTGTCTCTAGTTCAACTGCTTTCTGGAAGTTGAACTAAAGTTCAATGTTTTTGCCTGCAGTGGCCTCAGTACTACTCCGGTAGAGAGATGGCAGAACCAGGATTCTGGAGCTGGGAGTCAGGAGTGTGGTCTTAACTGAATGCAGTTCAGTTTAAACCCCTGAAATGATAAATACAAAAAAAAATTGGAATATTGTAAAGGCGCACATCCCTGAGACTTGGAAGCGGTCAACGCAAATGAGCCCAAAACTTAAGCTTCTTTATCTTCATCAATTTCCACCTTATATATGAACATATTACACTTTGTGGTCATTATTTTTTCAGTATTCACAGTATATCTAAACATATTCCATGGTTGTTGGTGAAAATCAGCAATGATTTCATTTTTTGTTTTCATAATTAAACCTTGCCGCCAACCTTCCTAGTATATATTATTGTCTGTGGAAGAATCCCCTTGGGTTTGTGTCTTCCAATTTGGATCTTAACTATGAAACAAAGGGTTTTTTAAACCTCTACCCATGGCATTTTCATTTTTATGATATTTATCTTCTGGTGGGTCAGTTTTTTCATAAGCCTCACTTTGCTGCTCTGTAGTACCCCTTATAACTCTCTGATATAAAATTGAAGGTTATATCCAAATCTGTGTTTTAGGTCCAGTGATCCCAAACAAAATCCTTAATTTGTTTGGACAAATTTGAGTAATGACTTTCACAAGATATAATTTCAAATGGACCATCACACTCTGGCTGTTTGGCTTCATGCTCCATGTTACTCCCCATGTGGGCTAGTTTTTTGTAAACTTTGACCCAGAGTCATCTGAGGGCAGAGAACCTCAGTTGAGAAATTGCCTCTGTAAGATTAGATTGTAGGCCAAACTATAGGGCATTTTCTTAATTAGTCATTAATGGGGGATCACCCAGTCCCTTGTGGGTGGTGCAACTCCTGGGCTGGTGGCCCAAGATGATATAAGAAAATAGTCTGAGTAAGCTATGAAGAGCAAACCAATAAGAGGTATTCATCCATTGACTCTCTATTAGCTCCTGACTCCTTGTTCTGACCTAGTTTGAGTTTCTCGGCTTCTTTCAGTGGACTGTAATTCAGGATATGTAAGCCAAATAAATTCTTTCCTCCCCAAGTTGCTTTTGGTCATGGTGTTTCATCACAGCAGTAGAAATACTAACTAAGGCACTTTATACGGAATGTGAGAGCATTTGTAACTCTATGTATTTTGTTTATGATATTTCTTTTTCTAATAAACAGTCAAACAAAAGATGGAAAGCATCATTCAGAGAACGTTGGTAGTTGATATGAGATGAGAGGATGGGAGGAACATTGAGAAACAAAGTAGAGATTGGACTGTGTTGTACGAGTAAATCATTTCTGAATTGCTTTGTGAATAAAGTAAAATGGCAAACCTGACTTGTTACAACACACACTATATTGTTTAGAAATTCAAACCAGAGCTGTTTCTCAGCACTGCTGCCTTCCCAGTCTCCAAGATATGAAAGAAAGTTTTTTTTCTTGGAGGAATCCAATTGGCCCTGTGTGGTTTTGGTTATGAGGCCTCCAGCCACCTTTTCTACACAACCCTTTGAAGAATGTTTGTAAAACTCCCATCTCTAGGACTTGTCACTGGATAAACCGATTCTTCAGTCATGATGTAGAGCCCAAAGCCTATCTCATTTGCTCTTTAAAACACCAGAGTGTCACCTGGTACTTTTTATAAGAGGCTAAATATTGTTGGAAAAAGAATGGAATGAGTGATTGCTTTCTCTAATAAGTGAAAAAAATCACATATATATTGAAACATAGGTTCTGTGCCTTACTTATCTTTATAGTCCCTAAAATACTACAATTCATTCATTCTTTCAATAACATTTCTTAAAGGCCTGTTATGTGTAGGCAATGATTTGAGCTCTTGGAATACCACAGTAAACAGAGCATTCTAAGGTTTCCAAGAAGATGGAAAATATGATAGACACACTATATACGTGGGAGCAGAAGAGATGGATCAGTCATCAAGAGTGCTTGCTACACTTCCAGAGGACCAGAGTTTGGATCCCAGCACCTGTGTCAAATGGCTCACAACCATGTATAACTTCAACTCCAAAAGATCTGATGCCTGCAGTCATGTGAATATAGCCACATGCACTCACGCTACACATAATTAAAAATAGTAAAACAAAACAAATATTTTTAAAGATACATATGCACATATGGAGTATGTTTATTTTATGCAGTATGCTTGATAGTGCGAGTTCCTTACAAATAGTGAGAATGTGCTGAACTCCATAGGATTCCAAAGAAATTCCAAGGCTTACAAAACCAAGGTATAGGATCTGTGAATCTTGACTGAACTTCTTAGAATGATCTTTTGAATTTAAATATTGGTCCACGGTACATAAAAAAACAAATTATCTTCTGGATTAATAAAGTAATGAATATCATGGGAGCTTCATCTGTATATATACATATATATTCATATTTACATGTCATTACAGTTTGTGTGTGTTCCCTTCCTCCTCTGTTCTCTCCCATTTCCTCTCCCCACCTCTAGCTGGATCCCTTGCATCCAACTAGTCTGCCATCAGCCTTCCTATTACATCCCATCATTGCCCTCTCTATTTATCACTTCCTTTATGATCTTTTCTTCCCATCTCACAATCCATTTTCTTCCTTGATGATCTAAAATCACACATATACCTACATATGATTTTTATTTAGATTTCTTATATGAGCTAAAACACATAGTTTTTTTCTAAATATAGCTTCTTCCAGCTAATATAAAAATTTCCAGTTGCACCCACTTTGCTGAAAATGTATTGATTACATTGTTTATATATTTGCATAGAATTCCATTGTGTATGTGGAGCACATTTTCTTCACTCATTCAGTTGTTAATGTACATCTAAGGTGGTTCCATTACCTGGTTATGAAAATAATGTAGCAATGAAAATAGATGTGAAAGTATCTCTGTAGTATGCTAACTGAAAGTCCTTGGGTATATACCCCAAAGCTGTATTATATATAAGCAGCATTATATATGGATCATATAGTAGCTTTTGAGGCACTTCAATACTGGTTTCCATTGTGAATGGACCAGTGCACACTCCCGCCAGCAGTGTATAATGAGCCATCTTTCCTGATGTCCTCATAAGAATTTGTTGCCATCTGATTTCTTCTGGCTAGAGTAAGAGAGATGTTATTGCAAAACAGTTCAAATTTCCAATCCCCTGTTGGCTAGGAATGTTAAGCATTCTTTGTATTTATTTATTGGTCTTTTTTACTTTTTCTCATGATAACAACCTTTTTAGATGATTGGCTCATTTTTAGAGTGAATTTGGAGTTTAACTGCTTAATTTTTGAAGTGCTTTGTATATCCAAATATTAATCCGCCAGTTAACATGGAGTTGGCGATGATAATTTCCCCTTTGGTAACTGTCGCTTCCCTCTGGTAATTGTTTCCTTTGTTATGAAGACTTTTTCCTGTCATGGAATCCCCCTATTCAGTCTCTCGGATTGTTTCTCATGCTATTGGAGTTCTTCTGGAAAAGCCCTTGTCTTTTTTATATCTTGATATGTTTTCTCTGCTTTCCTTGGGTAGTTTCTAAGTTTTAGGCATTATATATTTTGAATATACAATATGAAAGATGATCTTTCTAATTTCATTTTTCTGTGTGATGAAACAGTTTCCTCAGTACCAGTAGTTTAAAAGGCTGTTTTTCTTCAATTGTTTTGACTATTTTGTTTACAAACTGGGGAGTTTTGAAGTTTTGAATCAGTGGAGAGTGATGGGAGACCTCAGATTCCATGGATTGTCTAGGAAAACACTTTCATTGGCAAATTCAGCACTGAGCGTTTTAGCTGAGGTCATCCTTAAAAACAGGATCTTCTCCGCTTATTTATAGCTCTGAACCAGTTTGCTTCCTACTAAGGGAAGTCCCAGAGTTGGGGTTGCCCCCTGAGCCAAGTGCTCATGGTCATGCTCGGTCACTGCCCTTCAAAGAATGTTGCCCTCTTCTCTTTGGCTCGCCGTTAGCGTGCAGTGGCCGCTGTACTATCCATTATCCATGGCGCCAAGAAGCCTAAGAATGCCCCGACAGCAGGGCCTAGTAGGACGTGCACTGGAGGCTGCCTGATGGCCAGGGCCCATTAACTTCCTATTCCATCTCATTGTTTTACAAGTGGTCATTGCCACCTCACCACCCAGTTATAAGCAAGCAGCAGCTTTATAGCCTACTTACAGAAAATGGCTCAGCACTTAGGCATTTTCTGGTGCCCCAGGGTTCAACGTGAAATTAATTTCCATTACCTCCCATAATAAATCATCTCACTCAACACATGTATGAAATTCCATTCAGGAGACTCAAGTCATTCCGGGGCCACACAGAAGAGCACACACATTTCAAGTTGCACTTAGTTAATTTCTCTGCTTGAAAGAGCTTTGATGAGACTCTGCAAACAGGTTCCTAGAGAGCCAGTGGAGACTGAGACAGCCCTAGACAATCTAAGAGGTAGCTGGCCTGGAGATCTTAGGTTTAGACAGGGAACTTTGAGGGTTTTTTTTTTCCTGGAAGACTTTCCAGCATTCTTCTTCTGTTTGTGGCTTCTTTTCCTAAATATCTTATTTTATTTTACTGGCCTATATATTTATATTATTTCACACGAATACAAAAACTACATTGTGGCTTTCTTATTACAACCCCAGATGCACAGGACTAGTGGCTTTGCTGACATTAGAATCTAATAGTAAATCCCCTGAAGGTATTGGGAGGATATGTGTGGCTAGCCTTTCTCATCCCTAGTCTTTTTATAAAAGACACCACCGGATGAGTCTAAGTGCAGCACACAGCTGGACAATGAAGAGAGTAAATATCAAGTTATGCTACTGTGTCCAAGGAGATGGAAAGGATGGTGAGCGTGAGTCACACACAGCAAATCGTGTCCAAGGCATTTCATTGAGAGAGGCCCAGAATCTCTTAGCTGGATGGGGCCTTACAGACTGTTGTGTACAGTCCTAAGACCCCAAGAGACAGTGAGGGAGAAAAGCAAAGATGCAGCAGCACAATAGGAATTCCTACTATTGATTGGACCCTACTCTGTCTACAAGATACTGAATCGCAGAACTTGCATCTTGATGGAAAACCTATGAGACAGCATTTCTGTTTTTTTTTATTAATTTCATAATAGGTTTAAGTTTACAGACAATTTAGAACACCATGTAGAGCATTCGTATGTACTTCATCCACAGTCTGCCCTGTTATTAACATTTTATATCACTGTGGTGCATGGGTTATAGTAAATGAACCAGCCTTGCATGTTGTTACTACTCAACTCCACACATTATTCAGATTCCCTTTGCTTTGACCTGATGTCCTTCTCCATTGACGATCTGAGCTTGAACCCCTTGCTGTCTTCAGTTGATGCGCCTCTTTAAACATCTCAAGGCTGTAATGGTCTCTCAGATTGTCCTTCTTTGTAGTGATCTTAATAGCTTTCATGAATTCTGGCAAGGTATTCTTTAAGGGGTCTCTATTAAAATGCAAAGATAAATATTTTTTATCCTCATATGAAAATGAGAAAAGGGCAATTATCAAATCAGGGCAATTATCTTAAGCCATGTCACCAATAAGTGATAGGGTCAGATTTGAAAGCCAGGTCTTTTCTGATTCCAGAGTTTACATTCTTAGCCACCATATAGCTCTCCTGTAGCATCTCACTTAAGACACAAAATTTCATGGAGGTTGATGAATAGATGTGTCAATAGATAGGTATATATACAGAAACTTGCTGTGAATGCTCATGCACTACGGTGTATATAAAGTGAGTGTCTTATAAGCTCTCTAGAATAGTTAAGTTGGGTTAATGGTCACTGTTAGGTATGCATATCTTCATCTTTTTTTCTGTATTTATGCTACACATATTACTTTTCTTGGCATATATTATTCCAACTGAATTGAGTTTTTTATTTCCTTTTGATTTTTTTCAAGACAAGGTTTTCTCCATGTAGCCATAACTGTCCTGAACTCATTTTAGACCAGGATAGCCTTGAACTCACAGAGATCCACCTGGCTCTTCCTCCTGAGTGCTAAGATTAAAGGCATGTGCTACCATGCCTGGTACCAACAGGAAATGTTAAAAATAGAAGTATATTATACACATTGTTCTGAAATATGCTTTCTTACCAATGTGTCACAAAACATTTTACATTTAACTTGGCAAAAAGCAGTCCACACAAAAGTTGCTATTTCTTTGTACATGGATGTCATGTTTCTCAATTTGGAGTTGCTGCTCTTCACATGTGTGTGGTATGTTTGAAAACTCAAAAATCATTAGAATCATTTGAATATGTTAGAATATCTATTTTAGACTCAAAGACTAGAGATTTTTATTCAGAAGTGGTTTTTTGCGGGGGGCGGGCTGGGGAATTAGATTTTTTTTTTCATACACACAAGATGGTATGCAAGTGTTACGTGGTTATTGCCTCTGTTAAATATTCACACGAGAAGTTCCTGCAGCTTACAAAGTCAAGGAGCTCTGAAAGTTATGAAAGCCAGAGTCCCATTCCCAGTGGTGTGCAAACAGTTTGTGGGATGAGAAGGCATGCTCCATGGAACTGCCTGTGAGCCATGCAGGGAGTACCAGGACTTTCATGATTCATCACCAAGCAATCACCCTTGCTGGGGTAGGCTCTATGATGATGTAGATTCCTTTGGTCACTTATGACTTTATAAGTCATCCCAATACATGGGTTCATGCACATACACATAACCTCAGTAAACTGATTGGCTCACCAAGGCAGGTCTGTATGAAATCATTTCTCTTTTTTTAATTGAAAATAAATTTTTCTTACAGTATACTCTGATTACAATTTTAACTCCCCTGTCTCCTCCCATATCCTCCCCACCATCCTCTCTCTTTAGAAAAGAAACAAGAGGAAAAAAAAAAGAATAAAACAAAGCAAACAGACAAAGTATGAAAAAAAACTCAGGCGATTTCAAGATTTCCTTGTTTTTAATAGCTGAGTAGTATTCCATTGTGTAAATATACCACAGTTTCTTTATCCGTTCATCAGTTGAGGGACAGCTAGGTTGTTTCCAGATTCTGGCTATTACAAATAAGGCTGCTATGAACATAGTTGAGCAAATGCCCTTGTTGTATGGTGGAACATCTTTTGAATATCTACCCAAGAGTAATACATCTGGGTTTTGAGGTAGTACTACTCCCAATTTTCTGGGAAAGTGCCAGATTTATTTCCAAAGTGGTTGTACAAATTTGTACTCCTACCATCAATGGAAGAGTGTTCCCATTTCTCCATATCCTCACCAGCATTTGCTGTCACTTGAGTATTTGATCTTAGGCATTCTGACAAGTCTAAGAAGCACTCTCAGAGTAATTTTGATTTGCATTTCCCTAATGATTAAGGACATCGAGCATTTTTTTAAGTGTAACTCAGCCATAAGAGATTCCTCTTTTGAGAATTCTCTGAATCTGTGCTTCATTTTTTAATTGGGTTGTTTTGTTTTGTTTTGTTTTGTTTGGGTTTTTTTGGTGTTTAGTGTTTTAAGTTCTTTATATATTTTGGATATTAGCCCTTTGTCAGATGTAGGGTTGATGAACCTCTTTTCCCAGTCTGTAGGCCGTCGTTTCATTCTATTGACAGTGTCATTGGCCTCACAGAAGCTTTTCAGTTTCAATAAGTCCCATTTATTAATAAAAAGTTGTGTTTTGTGCCAATGAGTTTAAGGCTTTCCCTTACTTTATGTTGTAATAGATTTAATTATGTTAAGGTCTTTGATCCACTTGGACTTTAGTTTTTGTACAGGGTGATATATATGGATCTATTTGCATTTTCTACATGTAGACATCCAGTTAGATCAGCATCATTTGTTGAAGATGCTGTCTGTTTTCCAATGTATGGGTTTTAGCTCCTTTGTCAAAAATCCTTTTAGCTCCTTTGTCCATAGGTGTGTGAGTTTATTTCTAGATCTTTGTATTTGACTCCATTGATCAACCAGTCTATGTCTATGCCAGTACCATGCTGTTTTCTTATTACGATTGCCCTGTAGTATAACTTGAAGTCAGGGACGAAGATACCTCCAGAGTTCTTTTATTATATAATATTGTTTTAGCTATTTTGTGTTTTGTTTTAGAATTGTTCTTTCAAGGTCTGTAAAGAATTGTGTTGGTCCCCTGGAGAGGGAGTCATGGTGGCACTCAGAGGAAGGATATCAGGCTACCAAGAAGAGACTTGATACCCTATGAGCATATGAAGGGAGAGGAAGTCCCCCTCAGGCACAGTCATAGGTGAGGGGAATAGGGGGAAAATGGGAAGAAGGGAAGAATGGGAGGATACAAGGAATGGGATAACCATTGAGATGTAACAAGAATAAATTAATAAAAAAAAAAAAGAAAAAAAGAATTGTGTTGGTATTTTGATGAGGATTGCATTGACTTTAGATTGCTTTTGGTAAGATGGCCATTTTTAGTATGTTAATCCTACTGATCCATGAGCATGGGACATTTTTCCACCTTCTGATATCTTTTTTCATTTCTTTCTTCAGAGACTTGAAGTTCTTGTCATACGGGTCTTTGACTTGCTTGATTAGAGTTACACTAATATACTTTATATTATTTGTGGCTATTGTGAAAGGTGTAGTTTCCTTAATTTATTTTTCAGCCCATTTGTCATTTGTATACAGAAGGACTACTGATTTTTTTCATTAATCTTGTATCGAGAAATTTTGCTGAAGATGTTTATTGGGTGTAGGATTTCTCTGGTGGAATTTTGGGGGTCACTTATGTACACTATCATATCATCTGTGAATACCTATACTTTGACTTCTTGTTTTCTGATTTGTATCCCCTTGATCTTCTTAAGTTGTCTTATTGCTATGGCTAGAACGTCAAGTAGTAAGTATATTGAAGAGATATGGAGAGAATAGGCAGCCTTATCTTGTTCCTGATTTTAGTGGAATTTCTCTGAGATTCCTTTTAATTTGATGTTGGCTATCAGCTTGCTATATATAGCTTTTATTATGTTTTGGTATGAGCCTTAGATCCTTGATCTCTCCAAGACTTTTATCATGAAGAGATGTTGTATTTTGTCAAATGTTTTTTCTGAATCTAATGGGATGATCATGTGGGTTTTTTCTTTCAGCTTGTTTATATGGTGGATTAAATCAATGGATTTTCGTATGTTGAACCATTCCTGTATCCCTGGGATGATGCCTGCTTGATCATAATAGATGATGTAGTTGATGAGTTCTTGGATTCAGTTTGCAAGTATTTTATTGAGTATTTTTCTGTCAATGTTGGTAAGTAAAGTTGGTCTGAAATTCTGTGGATTAATAGAATGAATTTGGCAATGTTCCTTCTCTGTGTACTTTTATGGGAGAGTTTGAGGAGTTTTGGTAACTCATCTTTGAATGCCTGGTAGAATTCTGCACTAAAGCCATCTGGCCCTGGGTCTTTGTTTTTTGTTTTTGTTGTTATTGTTGTGAGACTTTTGATGACTGTTTCTTTTTTTTTTTAATGGGTTATAGGAGTGTTTAAACCATTTACCTGATCTTGATTTAAATTTAGTAAGTAAAATCTATCAGAAAAATCATCCATTTCATCTAGATTTTCCAAATTTGTGGAATACAGACTTTTGAAGTAAGACCTAATGGTTTTTTTTTCCTCAGCATCTGTTGTTATATCCCCATTTTCATTTCTGATTTTGCTAATTTGAATATTCTCCCTCTAACTTTTAGTTAGTTTGCCTAAGGATTTGTCTATCTTGTTGATTTTCTCAAAGAACCAACTCTTGGTTTCATTAATTCTTTTTATCGTTCCCTTTGTTGATAATTTATTAATTTCAGTCCTGACTTTGATGCTTTTTTGTTGTCTACTACTTTTTGGTATGTTTGCTTCTTTTTGTTCTAGAGCTTTCAGGTGTGCTATTAAGTTGCTAGTAGGGGATCTATCCAACTTCTTTATGGAAGCAAGTTGTGCTATAAGCTTTTCTCTTAGCACTGCTTTCATTATTTCCTGTGATTTGGGATATACTGTGCCTTCATTTTCATTGAGTTCTAGAAAGTCTTTAAATTCTTTCTTTATTTTGCTCCTGGCCCAGTGGTCATTGAGTAGGGAGTTGTTCAGTTTCCATGAGTTTGCAGACATTTTAGGTTTCTCTGTGAAATAGCCCTGGTTGTCTTGAAATTCTCTTTGTAGACCAGGAGGCCTCGAACTCACGGAGATCGACCAGCTTTAATCCATAGTGGTCTGGTAAGATGCAAAGGGTTATTTCAGTTTTCTTGTATCTTTTGAGATTTACTTTGAGACAAAGTATATGGCCAATTTTGAAGAAGGTTCTATGAGGTGCTGAGATGAAGGTATGTTCTTTTGTGTTTCTATTTCCATTTTTAGAACTTGAATAGTTTTATTCATTTCCTCCTCCCATTTGATTGTATTTTCCTATATTTCTTTAAGGAATGTATGAAATTCCTTCATCAGTTTTAATGTATTTTCCTATATTTCTTTGAGGGATTAATTTTCCTCTTTTATTAACTCGATCATTTTATAACATTCGGTTTAGGATCATTTTCTTTTGCTTCAGGTTTGTTAGGGTATCTAGGGTTTACTAAAGTAGGATGGATGGCTTCTGAAGGTACTGTATGACCCGCTGTTTTGTTGCTTGTGTTCTTATGCAGACCTTGAGCCATCCGATTTACCCTCGTATTCACAAATCTCTTGGTGCGTGACGGTGGTAGACCTCTAGAATTGTAGGTAGGGCTGACAATCCCCAGGTAGTAGGCCTCTGGAGATACAGGGAGAACTGGTAGACTCTGAGGGCTCCTGGTTTCTGGGATTGCACATGGAGATGGGGGGCGGGTCAAAGAAATGGGGGGAGCTATTGGCCCCTGATTAGTGTCTGTCTCTGCTGCTCTCTGCTGGTTGGTGCTATTCCCTAATGGCTTCTGGTCTAATGATGTCCAGGACCGTTGCTCCCTGATGGTTGCCTGTCTCTGGGACTGCAGTTGGTAATATAGCCTCAGAAATATAGCATTCCCAGAAGAAAGGGAGCAGAACATACTGGGTGTGTCGGGGGAAGGAGGGTGTAGCACGGATCTGGTGCAAATGGCCCAGGGCAGACTGAGCCTCTGATGACAGGCTTTGTTGTACCCTGGTGGCTTCTGGTCTTAGGGGATTGTAGGTGAAGGTGAGGTCCCCAGAGATAGAACACACCCGGGAACTGGAGTGCAGAGCTCCATACTGAGATGGAGCTTGGAAGGCACAAGGCCCTGGAGCAGACTGTGCCTCTGCAACCATGCTCTAGTAAGCCAGGGGTTGGGGGAGGGCTCTCACCTGTTGTTCCCTAATGACTGCCAGCCTCTGGGACTGCAGATGGAGATGTGGCCTTGGAAATGGAGTGTGTCCAGGAGACAAGGATCCAAACCTGATCTTATCTTAATATATAAATGCTTAGCTGTAGCCACAGTGGGGCAGCTACTAAGACCAACAGACAATTGTACTTAACACTGAATGTCTAGAACCATGATAGAAACAAAAACAAAAGAACGGTTTTGTACTAATAATTTAAATATCCATGTGTTTTTTTCCTCAAATGATCATCTCCCTTGGTAAAGTTCACTGCAGGATAATAGATTGCTTTCTTTATGTATGTGGCCATCACCTTGCTGAAAATTTTAGTAAATAGTTTGTATTTAGATGTAAAATCCAAATCAGTTTTAAGCTTAAATAACTCCAAATAGGTTGTTTGAGAGACCTACATGGCAACTTAATGGTACATTTAAAAATTACACAGACAAGAGGTGGTCGGTCCTATGTACATGGAGCAACCTACATATTGCAGGACACTAGGAATCCCAGGCCTTGGCACCCTGCCGTTCTATGTAATGTGACAAGTAAAACATGCCCTCCAATTTTCAAAATGCCCCTTCCGATTGGACAGACCCACCTCTGCTGAGAACCACAGAGATACAAGCTATTTCATGAATGGCAGCTAAAGCTTGTATTATAATCAGCCTTCAGTCTCAAAAAAAATTTGGAAGTAGAAAAATCTATTGCCCGAACAATATACTTCCAAATATTTCATGAGAAGAAAATGGACAGGGAGTATTCAGCGATATTTTCTTATAAAAATTTAGTTTATCTATAGTTCAATCTCATACTCCATGGGAAACTTAGCTCTCCATTTCTCTATACAAAATTCTACTCCTGACAGTGAGAAAAAAACAAACCAAGAATAATGCAGGAACCACTATATATTACTTCATCGGTGGTCACCAAGGCTTATTAAGCAGACTGCTTTCCTCAGGCCATACAAAGCTATGCAATGAAGACACAGCTTCTCTCTTCAGGTGAAGCTAGAACAGTTACCAGATCTTAGAAACCTGGTTGATACCAATCTCTGTGATAGTATTCGTACGGCCTGAAAACCCTGAAGCAGGAAAAGAAAAGGAGCCACAATCCTAGGGGTAAGCACAGGTTTCAAATCTGGATTCCATTACTCAGCACTTAATTGTGGGCAATTCAATTGATTGCTTCATGCCTTTGCAAGCTCACCTGTACAATGCAGGTATGCATGGTAGTGGCTTATTTTAGAGGATAATAATTATTGAATGAATTAGAAGCACTTAAATTAGGCCTCATACTGTTTACAGTAAGACTTTGCAATTATTAACCACAGTAGTTATGGCTAATTTCAGCTTCCTTATGCAGAAATAATAAAATATGCTGCTATACCCATGGATCAGTGTCTTGATCAGCCTTTATCAGAGAATCTTCTTGTGGTAGATGGGAACTAACACAGAGACCCAACCATTGGACAATGTACACAGAATGAGATATTATGAAGCAGTCGGTCCTAACCAGGATGTTTTGATCAAAGTCCTTCCATCATGGCTTCAAGAATCTATCTGGAGTTTTATTCAAATTTTTATTTGCAAGTCATAATATGAATTATTCATTGGTGACTAATTCTTAGCCATGTTTTCATTAACAAGTGGAACAGAACTTAGTGGTAAACTTGACTGAATGACCCTTGGCTGCAGTTTCAATTAAAGGGTCGCCTAGCAACACAGTTACGTCTGAAAAGTTCTTTGATAAGAAAAATCCATAAAGGTTAAGGTTAGGGTTAGGGTTGGGTTAGGGTTAGGGTTAGGGTTAGGGTTAGAGTTTTTTTTATATATGGGTTTATATATATATATATATATTTGTGTGTCTATCTGTCTGTCTGTGGTTTTATGAAGATCATTTACTCAATATAGAATTTGAGGGAAAATATTTTAATCCTCATTAGCCACAAAGAAACTCTTTAAGAGCAAAAATGCAGATTAGAAGAGACCTAAATTCTGAGTGTATAGACACCTTCAGTACCTATTTGGATGTGGAGTTCATCTTCTGAATTTCTTAATGAAGCCAAGATGATCTGATTGTGTATGTATTGGACAAATCAGACAGTCCTAATAAACTGTGGCAGACAAACTCAAAGTTTCAGAAAGTGTTCTTTCACTGGAAAAAAAAATTCTTATTTTTTAAATCAAATATTTGCTGGGCAGAGAGTGTACAGAAGAGAACTATAGATAAAGTGGTGAACAAAACCAAGTACCTGCCCTAAAGGAGCTGACCGTCCCATGAAAAAGAACAAGTAAATACCACACTCATCAAATGGTGCTTAACACCATTTGCATAGAATAAATGATACAGGAATTCTAAGGGTGATTGAGGGAAGTATGTCAAGATAATGGCATTTAATAGAAATAGGAAGACATTCAGCAAGAACAAAAAAGGTTTGACTTGGAATTATTCTAGGAATGTTTCTAGAGCCGCAGGACAGTGGGATAAAGAGAGATGTGGCAAGAGAAGAAAGAAAGAAGAAATATCTGAGAGATAAGAATGGAGAGAAACGCCCACCTATATTGTGAGGATTTTCCTTAATATAAAGAAAATGGGGTACTGATGAAAGACTTTGAGCCTGTGGTGGTATGATCCTGACTGAAATATCTGGAGGGCAAGCTGGAAGTTGTGTTAAGAATATTTGACCACTTCCCCTGGATGGGGAGGCCTGGTTGCACTCAGAGGAAGGATAGCAGGCTACCAAGAAGAGACTTGATACCCTATGAGCATATACAGGGGGAAGAGTTCCCCCTCAGTCACAGACATAGGGGAGGGGAGTAGGGGGAAAGTGGGAGGGAGAGAGGAATGGGAGGATACAAGGGATGGGATAACAATTGAGATGTAATATGAATAAATTAATAAAATATTTTTTTTAAAAAAAGAATAGAGCACACATACGGGTGAATGCAGAAACTTTTCCTGTGGCTCTTTGGGTAAAAAACAGTGATGCTCAGTCCAGCAGTGCCTGCAGCGCTGAATTGCCAACTCTCGTTATATTTTGAAAGATGAATTGAGATTTGTTATTGAATTTTAGATAGATGGGGTAAAAGGAAATAATAGAGTAAAAACGGCTCCAACGATTATTTTTCGAACAACTGGAGGAAAGGAATTATGTTTTACTGAATTGGGAAAGTCAAGCTCTAGATTGATTGATTGAATGATTGATTGATACTTCCTAACTTACTTATTTTTAATAGTACTGGGAACTGAACCAAGAGCCTCATGTGTGTTCAGCAAGCACTCTGCCATTCAGCTATATTCCCAGCATAAGAGCTAGGTTTTTATATAGTAAGTTTAAACTCCTGGTGCACTATTTGTCAAAATATTAGACAGTTGAGCATGTGGATATAAGTTTAAGAAGAAAACGGAGTATAAGCTCAGCTGTAGATAAGGAGAATCATCTAACTACGTGTGAACAAGCTTCCTACATAGGTGGTTATAATGACTCCCTCCACTGTAAAAAGTTTATAGAAGAGAAACAGATTATAAGGAAATTGTAGGGTCTCATAGACCTTAATTCAAAATGCTTCAAATGCTGCTTGTCTGGGAGAAACTAGTTAGAAAATACATTTGCTATGGAATGCTAAGCCTTAGGAGAAATGGGATAGTGGCCATTTAGACATCTTAAAGGTATCAGATGCTAAGGTGTAGTAACTTGCAATCAATACCTGTAATTTGATGAAGAGGTAATTTAATCCATCCACCTGAGTCCTTTCCCCGTTCCCTCTTTTCGCCATCATAGATTAAATCAAAAAATGAAAGTAAGTTTTAAATGTCCTAATTCTGGTGAAGCAGAGAAATTGATTTTTGATATATCTTAAAATATAGCAAAAAAAAAAAAAAAAAAAAGAAAAGAAAAGAAAAAGAAAAAGAAAAAAAGAAAAAAAAAGAAAGTTTCAGACGGAAGGTGGCCGATTCCTAACCAGGCCTGGAGCCAATAAGGACAATGGCATTCTCACACATTGAGCAATGCTCAGTTCACCTCCCCTGGGGATTCAAAGCTTCTAGAACCGAAGCCCAGGCCTCTGCCTCCCAGATGGCGCATCTAACAGTAGATCTTTGACATGTGTCAACATTCTGTATACAACTATAGCATTTCAGTAATATCCTCTAACCTTTTAAACTTTCTCCCCCAAGACAATTTTTAAATTAACTTCCATTTGGAAAGACATTGCTGTGTGCTAAGAAAGTTTTTACTTTCTCAAAATAGATACTTTATATTCACTCAGTGTAAACAAATCCATATCAAGTGCCTAGAAACCAGAAATATGGTTTAAAAAAAGTCACTGTCCTTATGAAGTTTACATTCCAATGGGGAAAATACAGATCAATTCATTCTTCAGATCTTGTCTGAAAAGAATTAAAAGCAGTGACTCTATTGGCTGTAAAGAATTTAATGAAGCAATATATAGTTGACCTAAATTAATTTTCAGATTCAAAAACTAAGACTTTTATTTCATAGTCTCAAATACTGTCACAGTATCAATCAATTATACCAACTGTTGTAATTTTTTATTAATCTACATCCCGGTGGTAGCCCCGTCCCTCCTCTCCTCCTGGTCTCACCCTTTTTCCCTGTTTCCCCTATCTCTCCTCCCCTACTCTGCAGGGGAAGGGAGCCTCCACCTCCAACCCAGCATGTCAAGTTGCATCAGGACCAAGCCCATCCTCTTCCACTGTGGCCTGGTCAGATAGCCCCACCAAGGAAAAGTGATCAAAAAGGAGGCAATAGAATCCATGTTGGAGTCAGCTCCCACTACTCTTAGTAGGGGACCCATATGAGGACCAAGTTGCTCATTGGTTATATCACTGTAGAAGGCTTAGGTCCAGCCCAAATGTGGTCCTTGGTTGGAGCATCAGTCTCCACAGACCCCTGGTCCCTGGTTAGATGTCTCAGTTGTTCTTCTTGTGGAGCTCCTGTCCCCTCTGAGTGTTTCTCTCCTTCCCCCTACTCTTCCACACTCTTCCCTGCACTTCACTCAGTGTTTGGTTGCGGGTCTTTGCATCTGTTCCCATCAGCTGCTGGGTGGAGCCACTCAGAGGACACCCATGCTAGGCTCCCATCTGCAAGCATAGCAGCGTATTGTTAATAATGTCAGGGCTTGGCTGTTTCCCATCGGGTGGGTCTCAGGTTGGGCCAGGCGTTGCTTGGACATTTCCTTAATCTCTCCTGGAGTATCTTCTCAGGAGCCTACCATGTCTTAGATCTACAGCTTGTCACAGAGAAGCCCCTCCCAGGGTTTCTCTTCTCTGTGCAAGCTTTCTGTCCTCCCTCTCTCCCCAGGTCTGATATCAATCCTTATTTCTCTCTATGCTCCCTCTCTTACCCTGTTTCCTCTCTTTAAAAAAAAAATGTTTAATTTATTATAATTTATTCAGATTACATCCAGAATATTATCCCCTCCCTTGGCTTGTATCTTCATGTTCTCACTCTTCCTCCCTCTTCTGCCCTAGTCCCCTCCCCCTAGACATCTGACAGAAGGGGACATCCTCCCCCACCATATCATCATAGCCTATCAGGTCTCATTCAGATAGTCTTTTCCTCTTCTCTGTATGCTCCCTGGGCCTCCACGCCAAAGGAAAATGATCAAATTGGGGACTCCAGAGTTCATGTCAAATCCTGTTCCCTCTCTTTAACCACTTCCACTGTCTATCTGTTTCCACTTCTGAGTGAGGTTTAAGCATCCTTCCTTGAGTCGTCCTTGTTACAATTGAAATGGAAACTGTTCCCTGCACCACATGCTCATGTGTCTGAGTACTTAATCCAAGGCTGATTGTGCTGTGAGAGAAGGTAATGGAACCTTTATGATATACACCCTTGCTGGAGGAAGTAGAATGTTGATGCCTAGTTCTTGAGACTTTACCCCATCTTGTTTCCTTCCTCTCTTTGCTTTTCATCTACCACACCAGATATTATGACCTGCAGTCTGCTGCTGTACCAAGGTGGGAGTTATAGTTACTGTACTCTGTCATGAAACTGTAAACTAAAACAAAGCCTCCCTTCCCTGTTGCTTCTTATAAGCATTTAATTGAGGCAACATAGGATCCTACTCTTCTATGGGAGGAGCCACTTAGACTCAAATGGCAGGATCCTTCAGAAGATCTGATCTTTGGACTAAAGAAGTTTTGTCTGTAATATTTTCCTGTGTAACATTTGCACAGCCATTTTGGTTCATTCCCTACAATAATCCTGTTGGGTAGATGTTTTTCTCACTCTACTGAAAACAAGCGGCAGGGGCAATGATTCCTTCTATATGGGGAAATAAAATTGGGCAAATTAAAAGTTCCTACACTAAGAGAAGGGGTCTACTTAAAAGCCTTTTTGAGGCTAGGTACATAGCTCAGCTGGTAGAGGCCTTGGCTAGCATACATGAAGTCCCAGTACACCATAAAACAGGACATGGTGTCGCATGCTTATAATCATAGCAAACTGGAAGTGGAGGTAAGAAGGTAACAAGAGCTCACCAGTTCATTCTCCATTGTACAGGAAGTTCAAGTTAGCTTGGGCTATACAAGACCTTGCCTCTAATTTTAAAAAAAAGTAAAAAGAAAGCTTCACAGATAACTTCCCAATGTTAATAAATGTTGAGCTGAGAAATTAAAGACTTACTAACTCTAAAACCAGACCTTTAACCATTCCCTTGGCATGGCTGGTATCAGCCACTCATGACTCCTAAATATGAGATACTCTACAACAGTATTGACACAGGAAGCCATCTTTCTTTTCCATTTTGCTTCGTGCTCAAAGAATTTGGTCTGCAGAAAACGCTTGCCGTGTCCCTGTGTACCTTGGATTTCAGCTGAGTGTGGCCATTGGCAATACCCACAAGAAACAATGAGAACTGGTTGTAGTGGGGAGCAAAAAGTACGGTCCATCAGTTTGCCAGTTACCATTCTGTCACATCATGGGCTAGCCAGGATCAGCTTTTTCTACAAAGCCATGATAGTGGATTGTCCACCTCTTTAGTTGTTAGGATAAAAATCCTGACAATGATAAAAAGGGATGAAGAATATATTTTGGCTTATCATTGGTTCAGTCCATCACAGTAGAGAGCTCATGGCAGAGCAGAACAGTTCATGTCATAGCAGGTAAGAAAGCAGAGACAAGGGGAATGCTGATGACAATTCATTTTCTGGCTTTACCCTCCCTCATTCACTCTATCTGTGTGGCCCCCAGGCCATGGAATGGTGCTACCCACATTCAGAGCAGGTGTTTCCCCTCAGTTAATCTTCTCTCTTAGATCCTTACAGATACACCCAAAGGTGTGCCTCAGCCTCCTAGGGTGTTGTACAGGTCCTTGGGATGACAGTGAAGCAGTCACAGATGGGCCCCTCCTGGTTTTATAGCCCTAAGTCCAAGTAATCAGGCTAATCATTCTTCTTCAGACCTTTGGTTGATAATGGCTGCAGGGCAAGGCTCTTAATAGAAACAAGGTGTTTCACTGTTTCATCTTGTCCCCATATTCATAATAATCTCTTCATCACGTCTTCCTGCAGTAACCCCATCAGAGGGGCCATCTGTTTAGTATTGGGACCCTGATTACTATAGCTTAAGAAATGGAACTAAAGAACTAGATGGGCAAAATTATTTCCTCTAAAGCAAAATTAACTTATGTGACATACACCAACCCTAAAAAGAGACTACTGTATATGCTCAGTGCAGAAAAGGCTAAGCAATTCTTTTCCTATCTTTCCCTAAAGATGTAATTTATCTCCCATTCTCCTCCAGCCTTGTCAGAAGGACAGAGTTGCTCTAACCATCCTGGGTGCTTCTGATTTGAGTCTGCTATTTCTTAATCTAAAAGTTTAAAATTTTCAACAAAACCCAAGTTCAGAACAGATGTTAGCATTTTAGTATTAAGCTTTAATATAATCCCTTTTGGCAACACTAATGAGGCCTGATTGCTGTAAGGTTTAGAGTAAAATAGAAGAATGTTGGCTTTATTTTAGGACGATGGAACGTATTGAAGTCACATTCTATTATCTCAAAGGAGGCCACCAGAAAGAGACTCAGACAGAAGTTCATAAGATGGGATCTGTAATCACTAGTCTCCCTACTCAACCATTTTAAAAATTGGTCTGCTTAGAAAGCCAATTAAAGCTTCCTACCACTTCCTTTCATTGGCCAGAATAATTCATTTTAAAGAGGCAATTCAGATGAAAAAAGGATATGTTTCCTTCAGAAATATTACAGCAGGATTTCTCTTTATTACAGATGCGTAATCCAAGCCTAACACTGGACTGGCTCCTTAAGTGGCTTGAGCACCTACCTCCTCGGCTACACCTTGCCTCACTGCCACTGTCCCAGTTCAACAGCCTCCTGAGGATGTCTCGGGTCCTCATCTATCCATCCTCCACTTTCTAGTCTGATCATGTTTCTTCGTTGTCCAATTTTTGGACAGTGCTCACAATCTATAGAATAGAGCAAACCACTGAGAGATAGAAACAAGGCTTTCCTGAGCGTGTAGGAAACTTTAGATCATTTCACCACCACAGACTTATATTTTGCACACCCTGGGTGCTCTGCCCTTTCCTGGGCATCTCTGGATGCAACTAGTCTTCCTTTTTTTTTTCTGGGGTTTTGTTCCTACTGTCCTGCTTGCAATAGTCATTTCCAGCATCCACATTTTTTTTTTAGCACTTTTTTAGGAATAAGGGACCAAGTTAAGTCACAGTTGACTAAAACTTTGTCCCAACTTTATTCCCACAACAGCATTCCTGAAGTTTATCTGTTTTACTATTTTTTAACCTACTAAATCTATTATTTTCCTTTGTTTAACATCTCATCCTTCCAGAAATAAGAAATAATGCTAATTATTTTTATCATGTCATCTTCTAAATCTGTGGGTTAAGCTGTGTATTTAGAAAGGAAATGATATTTGTTGAAGAGCTACTATAACACTCAGCGACTTAGTTACAAATTAATTCATTCTCACAACACAAAGAAAGACTATTATCCCATTTGTTGATGAGGTAACTGGGCCTAATGCAAAGAAATGTTAAATTATTACAACTAATAGTGTGAAATCTAAAAACCTATGTTGTGATTTTACTGCATTGTTCACTATTATCACAGCTGCTTTATCAGACTTTCAACATTCCCCTTTACTTATAGATCGTGTTACAGATGACAAAGTGCTTTCCTAACTTAGCACCCTCTTATAGATCACCAATAAAGTGGCCAAGGAAGGAGAGGGAGACTCCTCACTTTTTGAGGTGAAGGCTTAGAAAGAAGAATGAGACTTTAGGTCACTAAAACAAAAACTGGTATCACCAAGATGGAAATTCCTCTCCTGAAAGCCAGACCTCTTTTCACGCCCTCCTGTCTCAAATACTAACACTGCATTTCCTTCCTGGCCTGGATAAAATGTTGCGTCTTCAAAACAACTTGTCTTTTTAAAGAGGCTCGCTATAGCTGGCCACGTATCTTGCTCTTTGCTCCTGTCTTAGGCATTAAGGATCTTATCGGCCCTATTAGAACAGCTATGTGATAAGCCGTGGTTGTAAGGCACAAGCGAACACTTATCCTATCCTGACTTGTTGTTTTCACTGGATTTTGGAAAGGCATAATTCATTTCTAATTTTTTAAAAAAATAGGATACCTAAGTACTATTTAAAGGGGCGAAGGTATCATAACTTCATCACTGGATCTGAAGATACCACTCCCACTTATTTTGTCACCTTCTGAGTTCCTAATCTGATGGTTACCATTGAAGATGTACCACTGACAGAGAGATACCAATGATATCACAGGAGAGAGCTTGCAGAAGCCCTGTCCACAAACTTGTCACTTCTCTCAAGCACAGGGGAACATCCTTTACAATGTCGTTGGCATCAACTACTCCTGCTGCTGTTCCTTTATGGTTCTCGCTCCATCTGCACTGCAAGTGCTCTGGGAAGAAGGCTATTTTGTGAGTGGGAAAGATTTCCCATTCCAGTGACTGAGACACTTTTACCAGTTAGACCTCTGACCTCTGTGTTATCTGCCCAGCTTTCTGAGTGATACTGAAAAGACAGCTGCAACAAGAGGAATCTGTCTTCAAAAACAGGGAAATCATGAAATTTGCAGCCAAATGGATGGAACTAGAAAATATCACCCAGTGTGAGGTAACCCAGACCCAGAAAGACACACGTGGGATGTATTCACTTATAAGTAGATAATAGCCATATAGTACAGGATAACCATACCACAATCCGCAGACCCAGAGAAGCTAAGTGACAAGGAGGGCCCAACAGGGGATGCTTGAATCTCACTCAGGAGGGGAAATAAAACAGACACCGGAAGCTAATGAAAAGAGAGAACTGGGTGGGAAGGGGAACGAGGATGGGGATCAAGAACGGTGAGAGCTGAGACGGGAAGTAAGAGGGCTCGGAAAGAGAAGAGAAACCGATGGCAAGGGACATCTCAGGGACAAGCTGGAGGCCTGTGCCTGGTAGGTTACTGGGGGGATATAAGGGTGACTCTAGCTGAGACTCCTAGCAGCAAGGGATATGGAAACTGAAGTGGCCACCTCCTATTGCCAGTGAAGGGAGGGGGACACCTAACCCCTTACACACACAAAACCTTCGACCCAAAATTTACCCTGCCTACAAGGTGTGCTGAGATAAAGATGGCTCAGAGATGGAGGGAATGGCCAAATAATGACTGACCTAACTTGAGACCCATGCCATAGAAGAGAGCCAGCCCCTGACTCTACTAATGATACTCTGCTATGCTTGCAGACAGGAGCCTAACATGGCTGTCATGTGAAAGGCTCCACCCAGCAGAGGATCAAAACGGACATTGAGGCCAACAGCCAAACATTAGGCAAAGCTCAGGGAGTCTTGAGGAAGAGCTGGGGAAAGGATTAGACGGGCCCAGAGGTGACAAGAACTCCACAGGAAGACCAACAGAGTCAACTAACTAAGCTCATTAGGGTTCACAGAGACTGAACCAGCAACAAGAGAGCAACAATGGACTGGACCTAGGCCCCCTACACTCATGCAGCTGATAGGGAACTTGGTCTTCATGTGAGTGCCCTAGCAATTGGCATTGGGCCTGTCTCTGACATAGACTCTGTTGCCTGCTTTTGGATCACTTTCTTCTAGCTGGGCTGCCTTGTCTGGCCTCAGCGGAAGAGGACGTGCTTAATTCTAATGAGACTTGATATGCCAGAGAAGTTTATTCGTGGGTGTTGGAGGTGGGGACTCATTTTTTTCTGAAGAGAAAGGGAGTGAGGAAAGGGGGAAGAGGGTGGAAGGGTGGAACCAGGAGGAGTTGAGGTAGGGGCCTGTTACCAAGGTGTAAAGTTAATAAATATATAAATCAATGAGAAAAAAAAGAATGTTTCCTACTAATGTTGCTTCAGTAAGTTCCATCTAATTCTAACCATTTATCTTTAGTATTGAAGGTGCTAGTTTCTGTGCTTTCTGTAGGACATCCCAAATCACCTATGTCCTAATGCAATGAGGGGACTACCTACAATATACATGAGTTATTTTGGCATAATAGTGTTTTACTTCTGAATTCACAATTCATGCAATGCATAACTTATGCAAATCAAGTGTACTTCCTAGCTATATATGAACTTGAGTAAGTTGAAAGAGTCTGAGGCTGATAGCTTGAAGACCTGACTATGGCATTTCTCTTTTCTTCTCTAGACCTTGGATTTTGTGTGTGTGTGTGTGTGTGTGTGTGTGTGTGTGTGTGTGTGTGTGTGTGTGTGTTTAAAGCAGTGTACTAGAGTTGATATACCTGTGATCAAAGATGCAAAAATACACATTTGAAGATTGTAAGTAACTGTGGTAAAGAAAAACCAGACTGGGGTAGTTTTAAGAGTTCTGTTTGTTACTAGCTTTATTACTAGGAGAGTCACATGGACAATCTTTATGTCCTTGTATCACTACCATATGTCACTTCTGTGCTATGTTTGTGCATCTGTTTTTAATATGTCTAGCATCACTCATTTTCATAGCCTTTGGTCTCTGTAATACAGGTAAGGTATTATCCAGCGCTCACCTACAGACCTATCTGTATTTGGCTAATACCTACTTACCTGTCTTATGGTGCTAGAACATTACCAAGAGTGGTATAGGCAGTAAGCAGTGCTGCACCCACAGCTTTGACTGCCTGACAAAGACTGTGATTCTATGTACCACATACTGCAGACACCATGACTGGGTTCTTACACAATAGATTATCCTTATTACTTTTTACCTTTCTCTCCAACACTGTCTTCAACTTAACCTTCACCATGAGGCCTCCAGTATCTCTTGGCCCTGCACCCTGCATCAATTACACTAACCTTATCTGATTCCTGTCCCACTGTAAAAATCAGTCAGTGAAGCAAGCCCAGGAATTAAACAAACAAACAAACAAAACAAAAAACCACAATCAAACAAACAAAACAGAAACACAAGTTCTATTAGCCAAAAGGCCCATTGTCTGTACAATGGGAATATTGACAGTGCCCACCCCACAAGGATGGCGGTATAAAATAAAGGGTTCAGTAGGGTCAGTGGTCAAGTCAGAGCTTGGCCTGGCAAACTTAAACAGTCAACAATAGGAGAATGAACCTAAGGAAATGGCAGTAGTGGTCAGGCCAATACCAGACAAGCTCTGTAAAGAAAGAGTCTCAATGTGCACTAAAGTGATGCTAATTAGCTTGTGTTAATGACAGCTTAGTCAAGGGCTCTGTAGAGTCTCCTCTGTGAAGTAGCTCATGGTGACAGAATGGGCTGCCAGGCTGTAATTCAGCCCCCTTCTTTGCTGAGTGTAGAAAAAAAACATCCCTTGTCAATTCCAGAGACAATGCTGCATTCCCCTTACACATGGTTTTGACTTCCGGTGCCAAAACACAAGACTTTACAAAGCCCTTGTTTTTCTGCAAATGTGTTTGTCAGGGACCTTGTTCTACAGAAAATGCATTTTCAAAAAGGCCTTTTCTTCTGTTCTGGCACCTTGAAAGGAGAAAAATCTCTGAATGGGAAGAAGGATCAAGTGGCTGTTTTGCACCCACAGTGTCTCTTGCCTACATATTGTGCCACAGTGTTGGAGGCTAGGTTTCATAATTACATAGTACCAACACACAATTACCCACAATTAGTTTAATTACATAAATACACTATGATTATCTGAAAGATAATGTTAAGTAGCACACAAAGGAGATGGGCTGGCCCTGAGGTAAACCTGAGTGGTGATCTGGCGGTTTTGGTGATCGCTGGGCCAGGTATAGGAGAGGAGACACTGGCCTCTTGGCTTCCTGCCCTTCTCTGCACTGCTCAGTCAATTCTCACAGCCTGAGGGGCTGCTTTCTCTTCAGATGACCCCTAAATATTCTCCTTACCATCTCTGTTTGTTAACACAACAAATAAGAAAGGGCAATTGGATTGGAAACCATATCTAAATTTCAACCCAACTCAGCATCCCACTGCTGACATTTACAAGCTGGTGCACTCCATATTTCACTGTTAGTGATGGGCTCTCCACTCTGTGCTGTTCAGGCCAGTCCAATTAAGCAAAGGTTTACACTGGAATAAAAGTTACAGCTGACTGGTGGGGGCCAACTGCATAACCTCTGGCCTGTTCAGAAGATTGACAGTCAGCTTCACATTTGGGTGAATGCATGTTAAGTTCGGGAAGAGTGCAGCAACTTCAAAGACACAGGCATGCGCACACACAGCAGTTTGAGTTAGTATTTTTAGTGTCTGTTTTCTGGACTCCTCTGATCCAGAAATATTAATATAATTAATCTTCTAAATATTAACCAAACAGTTACAGAATATCGATCTTTTTGTCTGCCAACTGCCAAATCAGGAGCTAAAAATACAGTTTGAACAAAACAATGGTTATTTTTGTCATCAGCTGGTATGAAAGAGAGGAACGTGTTCTGCTTTGAAGTAGCTATGCCTTTGCCATGGCTGTGGATGGTTGCCACCCCTAGTGAAAGTCACACTTCAGTCCACATCATTAGCACATCTTCTCCTATACAGGAATTACTTCTGCACTCCACTCGTGGTAGAGTTGGACACTTGCCACTTTGGAGAATAGTATTTAACTTTATCCTCCACGTACCCCAACTTTTTATTCTGATCTACCAGTGACTCTCTTAACACCTGAATAGGTATAAATATGTCCCAGATGCCCTGCCTGCCCTACAAGAATGAGAAGCATGTGCAATAGACCTGAGTTGAACCAGGAATCAAGCCTGGCCTATAGAAAAGACCAGAACAGAACTCTTCTAGAGCCAAGTCCAGTTGGCATCAGCAGAGTCACCAGTTGACCCTCAGATGTATGAATGAGAAATAGATGGTAATGAATAAACCAGTGGGACTTTGTGCTCATTCAGTTACAGGACATTTTTAAAAATAGTGATAGTGAATTGATGCAAAAGAGTATTTGAATTTTCATATTAAAACACAATGTGTTCCACCTAAAAAGATGGTAAGCTCTATACGTTACATCAAGCCGCATTCAGGAAATTTCAACAATATGATTACCTACATGGGATTAATACATGGACAGTAGTTGTTATGCCAACATGGATAGGGGAAAAAATCTCACAACATCCCATCACTAGATGAATAGCTATAAGCCATTAATAACTGCTGAGAGAAGGAGAACCAGTACTCTCCTAGAACAATCCCTCAGGCTTCATAGTTATCCAATCTCAAGACTCTCAAGGGGTCAACCCTAAACACACACCAGCCACATTACATTGACTCAGCAGGCTATATATACTCTCTATATAACAATAATGATTGTCATGAATTTGAGAGGGAGTAGGGGGCATGGGAAGAGACGACGTGAGAAGGAGATATAGAAAGAATATAAGTATAGTGCCTATGTTTAAAAATCTCAAATGATCAAAAAAAAATTAAAAAAAAATAGGCCAGGTATGGTTGCACACATCTTTATTCCTTCCCCTCAAAGCTCATAGAATCCTGTGGTGATTGTAAGAGTCAGAGGGGATAGAGGACACCAGGAGAACAAAGCTCTCTGAATCAAGTGAGCCAGGTGCGTATGAGCTCACAGAGACAGAGGCGTCAAGCACAGCGCCTACCTGGGTCTGTACCTGGCCCTCTTTGTATGCATTATAGCTACTAGCTCAGTATTTTTAGGGGACTTCTGACCGTGAGAGTGAGTGGTTCTCTGATTCTTGGGCCTGCTTTTGGAACGCCTTTCCTCCTGATGAGTTGCCATGTCCAACTTTGATATAATAGTTTTTGCTTCAATTTATTATATTTTACTTTGTCATATTTGATTATAATCTAGTAGATGCCTATTTTTTTTCTTATGAAAAACAAAAAAAGGGAGTGGATCCAGAGGAGAGGAGAGGAGAGGTGGGGAAGATATGGGAGGAAAAGAGGAAGGGAAGTTATAGTTAGGATTTAGTGTATGAGAAAAGAAGCTATTTTCAATAAAGGGTTAAAATGGAAAAATATTCTAATAATTGGGCCAAGAGTGGTGACACACACATTTAATCCTGATGCTCAGAGGCGAGGCCAGCAAATCTCTGTGAGTGAGTTCCAGGCTAGCTAGGGCTACATAGTGAAGCCCTGTCTCCAAAAATGCAAACAATCTTTTTTAAAAAAAAAAACTTATATGAATATAAAGCATTTTAAAAAGAAGTAATCAAAGAAAACATATGTTTTGATGCATGTTTCAAACAATATATTTAAGGGGAAATTGAGGAGATATTAATTTAATTCTTATTATATTCCAGGCATTCCATTATTTTTCTACCTACTTTACCTACTTATTCTAACATCACTGTGAGGCAGGGCATCTTGCCCCTTTCTTAAAAATGAGGAATCTGGGCTCAGAAAGTTTTGATAGCGTGCCCAAAGCCAAACAGTACATAGGAAAAGGACATCTGGATTCAAGCTTGTCAGCCTCAGAATGGATATCCTTTCTTGATATTCTGTTGTTACATGAATAAATGCTCAAGGCCTGTTCTCCATCTGTAGGAAAAAGAAGTTTGAACCACATCCTCCCAAATGCTTCTGACAGTCGAGGATTCCAGGAGTGAAAATCTACACAATACAATAAAGATTCTTTACTTCCAGAGGAGTACAATCAAATTCCCCTTAAGTATAGTGCTCCCCTAGCTCACATAAGTGCTTATTATTTCCAGATCATTAACTATTTGACATAGAGATTTAGCTGGGAAACTTGAAGCTCAAGTGTTAGAGGGCTCTGCCAATTGAAAACCAGTCAAATGTGGATAATGGCTTCTGTTACCATAATACAAGTCTACAGGAAAATGTGATTCAATTTATAAAAAATTCTATCAAAGGCAGCTTTTCAGGAATTCATCTGTTGAGTACAAGAAGGTACACCTGTGCTGTATTACCCAAATAAGTTCCACCTGGGAGACAGATGACTGTACAGCTTTAAAGAAAATAATTTAATAAAGACAAGACATTTTTGAAAAGCAAGAGTTTTTTTTCAAAGCCCTTCCATTATTGCTCTTTCCCGTTTAAATTGTTCTAGTCTACGGCATCCTCAATTTCAGGTAAAGCAGACTCATTAAATTGAGCCAAGCACTGGATGATGTATTTTCATTCATATACAGATGTGAATCGGTCACGGGAAATGCCTTTCAAGTGTCATTCCACAGTATGGAAAACTGGGAAGGGACAAAATGGGGACCAAAAAAAAAAAAAAGCCACCCAATACCCATTGTTTGTCAAACTGGCTTTAATTATAAAGAAATTCATAAAAATGGTCATGGGCATTATATAAACTTAACCCCCAGAAGCTTGCTCTAGATTCTACAAAAACTGAGGGTCTTGAGACCTTATGATATTAAAAAGTTCAGGATGAATTATTTGAATGTCTGGGAAAGTAAGATTCAAAGAATACTTTATAGGTTTGTTAGGTTTAACACATATGATCTTATTATAGCCCATATTCCTCCCCAGATGACAGTGCTTTGTTTTCAGCAGGTCTCTTTCCCCACTTTCTGTATCCTGTTCATCTTCCGTCTTAATTTCCATGGCTTCACCCAAGACATCGTCCATTCCTATTTGGTCCTTTGTGAATTAAAATACCACCAAACTAAGAAGTAAGCTTCAAGAGCAGGGCATCTATTTCATTTTGAAGATCTGTCTAGACATAAAAAGGGTCACTCAACATTGCCTCCTATGATCTTGTGTCATAGTAACAGACCAACACAAGACAGACCAATGCACGGATCATTTATGTCACCGACCCTTACTGATTCTATTTTTAAAATAATCAAACCAGAAAACGGAAGGATACTCAGTGGAAACAGTAGTGTGTTTTTTTTTTTTTTTTTTTGCGAAGACTCGGTGTACTTGGTGGTTTTGACTTTTACTTTGAAAAGCAAGGCATTTTCCTGCTTATCACTGAGGTTTGATATTCTTATCATGTGGCAATGGGTTCTTTATGAAGCACAAAGGATCAAGAGGATGATTTTGGTTATTGATTGGTTATTCTACTAATAAGTTTAAATAGTACATATAATTGTTACTTATGATTAATAGTAAGGTGTGAAAATACAATTGTGTATTTCTCTCTTCTGAAAATTGGTGATATTAAATGCAGAGCATCTAGTGTTAATAAAATCACATTGATGTTGAAGTGATTGGGTATTTTCCCATAAGACAAAGGATTTTCGGAAAGAATTTTCTGTCTGGATTATAACCAGAAACCTTTATAGCAATACACCAATCATTTAATTTCTAGATTATTAGAGATAAACTCCTTATGAAATCTAAAGAGATCAACAGTCTAACACAGCTATGAACCCTATGAACTACAATATCAATTTAGAAGGCACAATGTACACACTGTCACAATACTGGCAAAACTGTTACATAAGTAACCAACCATTTTCTCTCTGGACTTAAGGTCTGTTCCATAAGAGGGAATTTATGCCTAGTACTGAAAACCTAGGCAAAACCAGATGGCTGAGGAGGTCTTCATATTAACTTAGTACTGTTGTTTAGTAAAATTGACAGGGTGCCAATCTGCCTTATTTTTTGTGTTTATGTCCATAAACAATTGATCCTCCAAGCCTTAATCAGAGAAGGTTCTATTTGAAAAAAAAAATAGCACTGAATGCACAGATGCATGGCTGCTCTAGATGCTAAGAATAAATGACTGCTGAGTGTTCAGCTCTAAAGAAGACATTTATACAACCCAGGGATTACTGTGAGAGAGAAGGCAGATAGAATGTAAGTATCTATCAAGAAAGGCTATGAAATTCTGTCCTCTGAGCCTGGTACAGACAATGCAATCATAATTTCACAGGCCCTGTTGTTGCATGCAATGGGCACATACTAGGATCATTCATAGATCAGAGAGGGCTTCACAAGGCCACACCCCTTCCTGGTAAATAATTGGCCACAAAGGATTCTGGGGAAATCATTGTCTGCCACTGTTTATCTCTTGGTGAGTCCATCAAGCTCCAATGGACATTCCCATACTCAGGGTCACACAAACAGCCCTGGTTAAAACTCAACCAGGTGGGTCATAAAAATCAAACAAAAAGAGCTGGACTCAGGAGAGGACATTACAGGAAGGAACATAAGTGATAAGGGGCAGATATTAGAGAGATAGAATAGGATAGTGATCCGAATATACTTTGTGCATGTGTGAAAATCTTAGTGAACAAATTCAAAAAAAAATTATGAAAACAGAAATAAACTCCTTCAGAGATAGTTTTCTTATTTTATCTGTGGGGAGACAAGGCCACCACTACAAGCAATCAAACTAGATTTTTATAAAATAATGATAAATTAGAAGAATACAGAAAATGTCTAAGCTAATTTTGTTCCCCTCAAAAATATGTTACTTGGGGATATATTTTTTTTTCTTCAGCCCCTAAACTTCCAACATCAGCTAAGGAAAAATTTTCACAGCCACTAGCTTTACTCTGAAAAATTAATTCAAAATACCTCCTATTTATTTCTTTTTAGGCCAACAAAATGACATTTCCGTAAGTTGTACTTTTCATATGAGATTCAATACTTAAAGATTTTTAATATTTATAAATGTCAAATTCACCACCAAAAGATTATTTGCCGATATTCAGGGCATTCCAAAGCATAGAATGTAGACTTTGAAGGCAGGTCCATAGTTTTGAACATGGTGATATTTTTGGATTAAGTGTGTCATCTGTAGAGGTGCATGCTTTGAACAAGAGTCTGCCCATGTCTGCGTGTGTGTTCAGGTCAGCGCAGTGCAGCTACAAAGAAGCTTTCCATCTTATTTTCGTCTGTGCAAATAGCATTGCTTAGAATTTTGTAATGCTGGAACTCTGCACATGCAGTACTCTGTTTGAGGAAATGTCAGATTATCCCTTCAGAGTTATCTTCCTAGTCTTTATGAAAGGCATTTATATCACACTAAGGAAAACTATCAGGCCCTTGAAGATTACTTATTTTAAAGCATCTTTTCTTCCTGTGGAACCATCAAGTATTACCCATGATTTATTGCTAGCTATTCTTTGTTGTAGTCATGTGTCTATATAACTGGGAACTCCCCTTTGGACATGGTTTGGGTTTGTACATTTTTATATTACACCATAATTTTTATGTGACAAAAATAACGAAGTTAAAAACATTTTTATCTTGAAGTGAGTCTGGGTTGACTTTAGTCAAAGGTCTCGGAATGCAAGCTTCAGATGTGGTTGAGAATGTTATTGCTGATGTAATTTTCCTTTAATCTTTTCATAAGACAAAAAAAATCACATTGAAGAGAGAGATTGGGAAAATCACACACACACACAGACACAGAAACACACACACACACACACACACACACACACACACACACACAAAACCTTCTAAAATGTTCATGGCTTGGATTTGTTCATGGACTCTACTTAAATGGTTTGGTTTACAAGTCACATCAATCAATCTTTTGTTTCATAGCAGATATGGAAGAAATTAAAAGATTAGATTCCAGAAAAAAATAAGAATACTGAAAAGTATTACATTTCCCACACGTGGGACTGGGATAGGGAGGGGGACAAGATTTATGTATATCTGAAAGTAAAAGGGATGAAAAATACGCAAACTAAATTATCAAAATCACCGTGAAGAAGCCAGAGTTGAGTCCTTCTTGGAGTTTTATTGAAGCTTCAACATCAAACTCTGGCTCTTTTTCCCCCCTATCAAAACATTAAAGTTTAGCCTCATCTCTTCTGTGGAGATTTTATACCTTCTATTCATTCAATATTTGCTAGATATCCTCCAGGACTGGCCTCTCCATGAAGTAAGGTGAGAAGACAAAGAAAGTCTTGACAGTGGAAGGACAGATAATGAGGAATACTCAAAATATGAAACGTTTTTGAGAAAAGAATCTGAGGGAAAACATTTGCTCCTCTGTTGGCACCCACTTGATCTTGACATACTCATTCATGTATATTGTGTTCCTGGGTGTGCCGGGCACAGTAGGGAACAGAAGAATGCAAGACAGAACCTTTTGTTCTCACCTTGAGTGCATCTTTTAAGGCTTCGTGGAAACTTCCTCTTCTCCTACTCCTTTTCTTCATGGGTTTCACCAAAGGGAGACCAAAGGTCTCATCAGCCCCCTTTCAACCTGGTTGAAACACAATTACAGATAGCCTACTAATTCCAATCAGTTGTTTACTATTCCAATTATTTTAAGACTGGCTTTTGACTACTGATAGAAGATTGGTGAGTAAAGGAAAACAGGAAATGAACAAACCATTTATTATTATTGACAATAAAAACAAAAGTGTTGGGGCCTGGGGTAAACAGCATTTGCCTATGGTGAAAGAGAGAACGGGGGGTTTCAAGAGGAAAGGGTTTATCTGGGAAAATTTTCCAAATATGGTTTTAGTGTCATGGAAGAAATACTAATTTCAAAGCAATTTTATTGATTGTCAAAATTGTCTTCAAGAAGACAATTACAAAGAAATATAATGTATGGTCCAATGCTCCACCAGTCCTGCTGTAGACTGACACCTAGCCGAGTTGTCATCAGAGAAGCTTCATCTTGCAAGTGCTGGAAACAGATGCAGAGACGCAAATATTAGATGGAGCTTGGGAAATTCTGCAAAAGAGGTGGCCGGGGGGCAGGATTGTAGGGGCTAGAAGGGCCAAAAAGCACCACAAGGAAACCCACAGAATCAACTAATTTGGGCCCATAGGCTCTCACAGAGACGGAAGCACCAACTAGAGGCCATGCCTGGCACTGATCTAGGTCCTCCACACATATGTTATAGTTAGGTAGCTTGGTCTTCTTGTGGGACTCCTAACAGTGGGAGCAGATGGTGTCTCTGACTCTCCTGCATGTCCCTGAGGCCCTTTCCTCCTACTGGGTTGCCTCAGCTAGCCATAATAGAAGAGGAGGTGCCCAATCTTACTAAAATTTAGTATGCATGGCTAGTTGAATTCCACAGGATGCTGGCCCTTTTGTGAAGTGAAATGGAGGAGACATGGATATAGGGGAAGTGAAACTGGGATGAGAGGAGGGAGGGGAAATTCAGTCCAATGTAAAAAAAATTAACTTTAAAAAGAAATATAATGTAGGCACCATCATTGAAAATTGATGAGGTGTTCTTCCCTTGATAGTATACCTTGGATATAGGAGGAAAAAAATGGGAGGAAGGTATTTATATAAAATGCACTATATGCTTAGTCCAGCAATAGATGTTTTCAAAAACACTTTGCTATATATATTTCACAACTAATCAGTGACTTACACTTGCTGCTTTACAAGCGGACACACAGTTTGTAAGAGCGTGTATCTTGTGTCTATCAGGGAGACCCAGGCCTTTCTAGAGAACCTCAAACTATTTACTCCATTAACAAAATACAGTTTGAACCTCAGGGTTCCCATGACTTAGGACTGATAGTGACCTCAAAGGAGCCTCTCATTTGGGGGGGTGGGTGGTGTCCTCAACAATGTTGGCTCAGACACAGCTCAGAGGTAATCAAGGAATGAAAAAACAACAAAATAATGATCTCAATCTAAAACTTGACTTCCCAACTGGCATAAGCTGCACTGTGAGGCAAAGGAAGCACAACACATAGTGATGTTCAGTGTCATTAAGAACACAAGGTGAGATGAAGGCATGTTGGTCCTAGGACCTGGGACCACGTCATCCTAGGACATGCAGTTTAGGTGTCCAGAGATGACCTCACTGAGGTCGTGGATTGTGTATTTGAGTCAGATGACAAGGAAACAATCCTGTGAAGATTTGGAACCATGGCTGGAAGGAAACATTTCTGGAACAAAGTCAGAAGGGACAAAAGCTCTGGTTGGAAAATAAATATAGCAAACAATTGAGAAGAGGGAAGAGGAAGTCAGGTACCCAGGCAAATCTATTTTTCTTGGTTTAAGGAGGGAACTGGAAGTTGTTTCCACTGTGGTAAACAGTGATTGGAAGACCCCCATCAAAAAGTAATGAGAGTGACTTGTTATCTTCTAGAGCCCATGTTAGACTCTATGCTATCACCAAGATCTCACTTTACAAAACCTAATTTACTTCCATGTCATAGACTCATCCAAAGCCTGATGTAGCAGCTTCATGATGCTAGGACTCTGGGGCTCTTTTGTCTTTCATTTATTTTTAAACTATAAATGCAGAGCTTGGAGAAATGTCTCAGTGGTTAAGAGTGCTGGTTGCTCTTTCAGAGGACTGGAGCTCAGTTCCCAGCATCCACACTGGGTAGCTCACCATCTCCTGTAACTCCAGCTCTGAGAGTCCAATGCCTTCTTCTGACCTCCACCGGCATTCTCACATATATGTGCATGCAAGACACAGAGATACATATAATTAGAAATTGAAGAAACTATTTATTCAACTTGTATATTAAATAATCAATATAGGAGATACAGTAATGTGAAAACCATATATGTTACCAGAAAAGCCTGTCTGCATTCTAACAAGGGGTCGTACTCATAAACAAAACAATGGAGGAATATGTCAGAAATGCTGTTATTAAAAGCAAGGAAGCAAGTGAGTTGGAAGATAGCGGTAAGCTGAGGTTGCAACTTTAAATGGCATTCCCAGAGTTTCTCAAGTAAAAACGTTTGAGCAAATATGTGAACATTCAACTTAGTGTCAGAGTGTGATGGTTAATAATGGCTATCTTGAAGAAGATCATTGTTGTTGAAGGAACGAGCAACAGAGCAGGCTGTAGATCAACGTGTCAGGCGTGTGATGGACAGCAGGAAATGATAAGAGGTAGGTATCTAGAGCATAATAAAAGAAGTCACAGATAATGGGGTCACCAGCTCACGCGACATCACAGCCAGTTGCTAGGACTGTGTTAGATAAGATTCTTTTGGAGAGTTTGATTAACCGTGGGGGTGCATTGATGTGATTTGAAGCTTAAACAGAATCACTTTAGCTTCTTTATTAAGAGGAGGGGGAGAAACAGGAGAAAGAGGAATGAGGGAAGGGGAGGACAAGAAGGCAGAGGAGAGGAGGGAGGGGAAGAGGCCCAAGCTTTGTTATTTAGTCTCTAGAATGACAAAACAGTGTATTCTTCAGCTGGATTGTCATGGGCTCATCTGAAACTTGAGTGTTTATTACCAAAAAGGAGAGAGAATTGAGGGACTATATGTAATTGTTCCAGCCACTAGCTTCATTGCCTTCCCAGCCAACACCCAAAACACACATATGACTCTGGCTGGCTTCAGTGCTCTTCCTCCCACAAAGAACTTCTTCTAAATAATCTCCTAGTGCTTAAGCTGTGGGTCACTTATGAATTCTATCCCAATTGGCCAGGTGGAGTCACCGCTAAGGTACATGACTTAAATTAGCACCCATTTCTTTAACCAAGAAGCATTAAGCTGAATACATACAATGATTAAGATAATAACAGAAGGCAAAAGAGAAGCCAAAATTAGTAAGATGTAGTCCTCATCATTAAAGAATGTATAAAATGAAGCTACAGAAGAGAAGGAGGAATCGGGTATTTACGTAATGAAATTAAATTTAAAAAAGGGAATTAAGGAGATAATAACTAAGCAGTGTATTATATAAGTAAGATTTCAATAGAACAACAAAGGCCAGGAAGGGCAATTGAAGTCCAAATCACAGATGTAGTGTTGGGGAAGAATAGGGAGTGCATGCCAAATTCAAAGACTGATGAGATGTGTAGCGGGTTAAAACATCCTAGGGGTACACACGGAAAGTTGTAACATGATATGAGGATGGACTGATGGGTTGAGGTCAGATGGTGACAGCCTTAAATCCCCAGCAACGGTGTTTATACATCATGCTGCAGGACGGAAGAGCTGTTTGAAGGTTTATGAAATAGACACGATTGAATCTGACTTGTGGAAGTCACCCTGGCAGTGCAATGAACAGGGATGAGAAAGCCCACTTAGATAAAATCCTCTTCCTACCTTTGGGAATATCTGACCATGAGTTTGTCAATGTCTCACTTTTCAAACTAATGTTTCCCCTTCTAATCTTCCCAGAATGTCCTATACACACGATGACCTTCAGTGGAAATACTATCGTTCTGCAAATTTGCGTTGAGCCTAGAAGAAAGAAAAAGTAACCCCAATAATGCCTGGAGAATTATAGGATGTAAAGGTATTTATCATAGCTCTGGGGGCAAAAATATGGCCCTGGGCAGCTTCTCCATATCAGCTCTTACAAAAAGTCAGTGCTGCAATATTGTCACACCATTTATTCCAACTACACATATCAGGGTTCACAGACTACGAAAGGGGTTGCCCAGGGCACAGAGATTCTGATCCAGAGTTTCATTGGCTGGCTTTATCTAGCAATCCAAATAATAGGAAACCCTTCTTTCTCAGTAGAGTTATTTTCATACTACTTTGGGCTCATTTCTTGGGCTAAAGTTGACTAGAAAAACAGTGATCAGTATTCTTCCTTGTAGCTACCTTAAGTTTTGAAAGTGTGCATTTTTCAGGCCTAATAGCCTTTGACACTCATCAACATACATCCACTTGAATGATAGCATCCATAGAGTCTCATAAAGCCTTTTAATAATGTAAAATTGAACTAGATAACCTATACCTGGACTTTGTGAATGACAAAGAATATTTTGGTTAAAGAGTAATGAAATATATAATTCATTCACACTACAAAGGAGGGTAGATCAAACAGATGCAATTCTCCAGATGCTCATAGTTTGGAAAAAGCCTGCCTTTTAGTTTTCCTAATTCTTTCCTTGAGTACCCTTAAAGACCTGGTTATTGATTTGGTTTACATGGCAATTCTAGCCACTTATTCCAGGTTGTATTTTACTTTAGAGGAAAGTAAAACATAATAAAAGAAAAGAAAACACTGTAAGCCATACAGAAAAACCTCTTTTCTGAGTTTTTCCACCACACAGCAGCTACTTGCCAATTGCAAAATATCTGCTGAAGCCCAGGTCATCACCCTGTTAGCTGGATTTGTTGGAGAGGCTTCCCCGAGCCAGGACCAATAATCACTGACAGGCAATGTAGACATCCTTGACAGGTTCTGGGAATGAATTACCTTAGTTAGAAACTCACCAAATCTTAGCCATAAATTACTCTGGCAGTAGCCACTAGAGCAAGCCAGGATCCCATAAAGATCTGTTTCCCTATTTAGAGGTCTCCTGTGTGCCTGGGGCTAAAAACCCCTGGAAGGGGTTATGATTATCAAAAGCTTTCTGCTTTTCAAGTACGTTTTTATTTTTCAAGTACATGCTGGCTGAGATAGTGTAGTATACGCCAAAGACAAGCAGGCTGAAATAATACTAAAAATCTTGAGGAAAAACAATTCTCTGTTGATAAAATCCTTTTCCACTTACAAATGTTCTCAGAAAAAAGACTAGCAAGTAAATTGGAGGTCAGGGTAGGATATGATAGAGGTATCTCTGTCTTTCTTTTTATTAAGTACTATCAACAATAATTTCACAAAGGCTTGTGTGTCACTAAATTAATCATTGCACAAAACAGTTATGCCCAATGGTGGTCAACCTAGAGCACAAGGCATGCTGGACTCTGTATCTGTGGAGTCAAGCTGCCCAGATGAAAAGCCTCTAGCTATATGGGACTGCTGATCTGTGAAAAGGGTTAAGAGTAAGTTGCTGTGTCTATAAGAGCTAAATGTCAAATCCTGAGGCCTTTGTACTAAGGGAAATATCTCAATATTATTTCCTTAATAATTTTATATTGCGTGCTTTCTGAAATAATGAAGTTAGTGATGCAATTTGTGTTTAAACACACTGAATAGAATAAAATATACTTCAAAATTTATTCTACCTGTTTCTTTTACATGTTAATGTGTGACAGCTGAGCTGCTTCCAGTGTCTGCTCTATTTGCCTTCTGAATGCGAATTAAGCATTCTTCCTAAGCAGATATTAGCCAAATAATACAGGACAACCACACTACAATACACAGACCTAAAGAAAATAAATAACAAGGAGGACCCCTGCAAATCTTTAAGCAACAATTTCTCAAAGACTTTGTACATATGAGATGGGCATAGATTAAATTGTTAACTTTATGAATATATTCTAATGAAACGGAGTTGTCCTTCTGAGATATTATTGAGAGTTTATAAAAGCTTATAAAATTCTTGTATGTGGTTCTGGCAAGATAATTCAGCAGGTGAAAGTGCTTGATGCTAAGCCTGACCACCTGAACTTGGTCTGCTGGGAACTGCATTGTAAGGAGAGTACAACTCCCACACACTGTTCTCTGACCTGTGTACACAGCCCTGACTTGATCATGTACCAGCTGCCAATATACCAATTAAAGAAAACATAATTTAGAAGTTCCTAGATTTGGGGGCAGGAGATGTGACTCCATGGTTAAGAATACATACTGCTATTGCTGAAGACTCATGTTCTGTATCTAGAACCCATTTGAGGTGGCTTAAAATTGCCTGCAACTTCAGCTCTAAGAGATTTGATGCCTTGCTCTGGCCTCTTCACGCAATTACACTCATGCGACATAGTCCCACACAGACATACACACATAGTTAAAGTAAATCTTTTGAAAGTTTTTATATTGTCTACAAAGTTGATTATTTGGAGACACACAAAGCCTCACTAAAACAAGTGTATTGAGAAACATTCAACATCCTAAATATTAATGTTAATAGTGTTTATTTTTCAGTGGTAGAATTATGTATAGTTTTTTTTTTATCATTTACTTTCTGTGCTCTGAATCATTGAATTTGTCCATAAAACATATGATACTGAGAAAGTATATAAGAAAGAAGTAAGAGACAGAGCAAAACTGACAGAACAGAAAAAAAGAGGTTGAGGAAAAGAGAAAAAAAATAAGGAAAGAAAGAAGAGAGAACAGAAAGAGATTCAACTGCCTCAGCCTACAGAATGGTCCAGGAATGGTCACTTTAAAAAGAAATGTATGTTTTATTTTAATTAAAATATAATTGCATCATTTCCCCCTCTTTCCTTCCTATCTCTAACTCCTCCATGTCCTCACTCATCTTGCTCCTTCTAAAAATGCATGGCTAGTGCACTTAGTGTATTTGTATGTACATGATTTCATGACTGACCAGTAGGTATTGGATAACCAGTTAGTGGCCTCATCCCTGTGGAAGGTTATTTCACCTCCTCTCAGCATTCTTCAGTTGACTTAGTTCTTTTTTATGAGTAGGGCACCACAAAGATCCCTCTCCCATGTTAGCATGTTTACCTGTGTTGTACTTGTTTATGTCTTCTTGACCCATCCATATCTGACACCACTCATCCTTGAAGCCTCTCTGTAGCTTTATTTCCACTATATCTATGGTAGAGGGCATGGTATATCAATGTCACCAGCATGTGTCCAGCTTACAAGAGCCATCACCCAAAGGCAGTCACATACTTTCTAAGCAAGCCTCTGACAAGTAACAAATCTAAATCCTGAGGCTGTTGCTGGACAAGTTATGTGTCCATTCCCAAGATGCTGAAGACTAGAAAGGGTTCAGATTTTATGATTTTATTTTTATTTTTATTTTGGATAGCGAAGTATTTGCATATTCATAGTGAGATTCCTTGGGGCATGAAATCCATGTCTATATGTGAAATACATAAGTTTTCCATTAGTCTGGTCAGGATACTGACTGATCAAAGGAGAGGGTGTTACTAAAGAGGGGAAAGCGGAAAGTATCCAGTGCTTGAAACAGTTGCTCTCAACATGTTACCAGGGCATAGAGTAGGCACAGTGAGCCAATTGGCAGGCAGCAAGCTGGGAGAGAAAAGGCATCTCTATATTTAAGACATAGAAAAAAAAAGTGACATTCTCTACTTACTCACTTCATCTAGCCTGTGAAGACCAAGGTCAACACCAAGACATCAGCACTAGGTCTTGTCCTCTGGAAGCCAACATCAGATAGATGTTTAACAGTCCAGGGATGAGGTGCTAGGCATGCAGTCATTTTGATTGAGTGAAGGATATTTGTTGCCTGTAGCTGCTGAAACAAATATTACAAGCTGAGTGAGCTAGAAGAGCAGAAATATATTAGCTCATATTTGTAATAGCTGAGATGCCTAAATCAAGCCTTTAGGGAGTTTCTTCCTCAAAGAGGAACCAAGAAAGACTATTTCCATGTTTCCCCTAGCTTCAGGCTGCTATGACATCTTTGTCACATTTTGCCAAAGTCTCTGCTAGTGTCATTTCTTACTGTCTTCCTTATATCACTTCTCTTTTTGGAAGAACAACAGTTAGTTATTCTACAGAATTCATGGATTTTTTAGTAAATTAATTACCATTGGACCTCAGTATTAGGAAGAATTGAGGAGTTTTTAAGGCTTTAATTCAACCAGAAAATCTGCACACCACTTACAGAAGAGTTGCTTGGCTAAGACAGTCGTGGACAGCTCTGTACAAGGACAATGGCTGAGGAGACATGTATGTTTCCTTTCCAGCAAGTTTGGCCTCCTGTCACCAACTTTTGAGACTACCAGCCTCCTTCATCCCATGGCAGTGGCTTTTTTAATTTAATTGATTTGTTCAGATTACATCTAAATTGTTATCCCCTCACTTGTATCTTCCCATTCCTTCCTCCTTCTCTCTTTCACCCTATTCCCCTCCCCTAGGTCTGTGACAGAAAGGGAACCTCCTCCTCTACCATATGGTCACAGCCTATCAAGTTACGTCTCATCTTGGTATCCTGCTTATCCTTTCTCTGAGTGCCACCAGGCCTCCCCACCAAGGGGAAGTGGTCAAATATAGGGCACCAGAGTTCCTGTCAGTGTCAGTCCCTGCTCTCCACACAACTGTGGAGAATGTCCTATCTGTTAACTAGATCTGAGTAGGGGTTCAATGCTTACTGCATGTATTGTCCTTGGTTGGTGCAGTAGTTTGAGCAGGGCCCCCTGGGTCCAGATGTGCCCGTCATGATGTTCTTCTTGCACATTTCTAGGATGCTCTGGATCCTTCTATTTCCCCATTCTCCCATAGTTCTATCACCTAGAGTCCCAATGGGAAGTCTCTGCATCTGTCACAATCTCCTGGTAAGTGAAGACTTTCATGGGACATGCCTTTTTGGGCTAGTGTCCAATTATAAGTGAGTATATACCATGTGAGTCTTTCTGGATCTGGGTTAACTCACTGAGGATGATCATTTCTAGTTCCATCCATTTGCTTGTGAATTTCAAGATTTCCTTGCTTTTAATAGCTGAGTAGTATTCCATAGTGTAAATGTACCACAGTTTCTTTATCCATTCTTTGACTGAGGGACATTTAGGTTGTTTCCAGGTTCTGGCTATTATGAATAAGGCTGCTATGAACATGGTTGAGCATATGTCCTTGTTGGGTGGTAGAACATCTTTTGGATATATTCCAAGGAGTGAGATAGCTGGGTCTTGAGGTAACCCTATTCCCAGTTTTCCGAGATAGCACCAGATAGATTTCCAAAGTGGCTGTACTAGTTTGCATTCCCACCACCCTCTCTCCCCACATCATCACCAGCAAGTGGTGTCGCTTGAATTTTTGATCTTAGCCATTCTGATGGGTGTAAGATGGATTCTCAGAGTTGTTTGATATGCATTTCTTTGATAACTAAGGATGTTAAGCATTTCTTTAAGTGTTTCTCAGCCATTTGATATTCCTCTGTTGAGAATCGTCTGTTTAGTTCTGAGCCTCATTTCTTAATTGGGTTATTTGGTTTGGTGGTATTTAATTTCTTGAGTTTTTTATGTATTTTGGATATTAGACTTTTGTGGGATGTAGGGTTACTGATCTTTTCCCAATCTGCAGGCTGTTGCTTTGCTCTGATGACAGTGTTTTCTCATGGCAGTGACTTTTATAATTTATGCAAAGGTACAATTGAGATAATAAGCTTTCAGACTCCACTCCATTCTTCCTAGGCAGGAATATAAGGCGACTGTTTCTAATTTTTTTCAAGAGAAATTGGAAATATGAATTTTATATTTGATTCATTTAATTTTAGTATTAAAACTCCTTGCAGTGGGCCAAGGAATCCATGTCCCTGGGCTCTGGTGCTCCCAATGTGTGAAGCTCCTATGGATGTAGCATAGTACCAGTATGCAAGCTTTTGAAGGGTCTCAGGTGAAGATATTGATAATCCCTGACTCTTAAAGAACTTCAGAATTAGTTACAACAGTTCAGTTTCTCTCTGCTACTCAATACCATATAAGAGGAAGTGGCTAGTGTGGCATCTGTGAGTTTCTTTTTTCTTTTCTTTTCTTTTTTTTTTTTTTTAGACATTTGTCTTCCCTTTTTAAATAACTCTTTTGGAAACTTTTAGTAGGTGTGGCCCCCATAGACTTAAATATTTGAATGCTTGGCCACAAGGAATGACACTGTTAGGTGTAGCCTTATTGGAGTACGTGTGGCCTTGTTGGAGGAAGCATGTCACTATGGAAGTGGGCCTTGAGGTATCCTATCCTCAAGCCACACCCATTGTGACACACAGTATCCTTCTGCTGCCTAAAGGTCAAGATGTATACTCTCTGCTCCTCCAGCACTACATCTGTCTGCATACTGCTATGCTTCCCACCATGATAATAATGGACTGAATGAGTGAAGCTGTAAGCCAGCCCCAAGTAGATGTTTTCCTTTATAAAGAGCTGCCATGGTCATGGTGTCTCTTCGCATCAATGAAACCCTAACTAACACAGGTGAAGATATTTATAATCCCTGACTCTTAAAAGGACTTTAGAATTAGTTACAGCAGCTCAGCCTCTCTCTGCTAATCAATTCCTTATATGAGTAAGTAGCTAGTGTGGCTTTCTATGAATTGCTAGGTACATTACCTTGGACAATCCGTTAGACATTTGTTTTCCTTTTTCAGCTAGCTTTTTTCAGAAGCATTTAATAATGATTATATGATGTTGTTTGTGCAGTGTCTAGCATGTCTATTATCAAGACAGCTCATTACTTTTAGAATCTGGTTTTGGATGCAAATTGGTACTCACCAAGGAAGGACTCCTGGCAGTGGCCATGCAGTATCTACAGGGAATGATGCATAAGTGTTTCCCTGATGGGAGTCACTCACTGCGGCAAGGACCTATGGTGAATTTTGGTGGCTTCTATGTTTATTACCTAGATTACTTGTGCTACAAGCTCTTCTTGCTTTCACTATGCTGTTTATACTCATAGCAATAGTTAGTTTCACTTTGTAGGTCATGGGCAAGGCTGGCGTCACACAGGCTGAAAGCCCTGTAGATGATTCTGTTCTTCTCAAAATTCTTTCGAGGGGTAAAAAATATTCCTCTCCTCCCTCTACCTCTATTGATCCTCTAGATGCGACTATTAATTCTGGATGTTTTGAGACACATAACCATGTGCCTAGAGAACCAGCTACAGTCACACTGAGTAAGCCTGTGGCAATTGTGGAGAGCAATGGGTCCTGCTTTCAGAACAGTTCTGAGGAAGCTGTATCTGATCAGCAGAGACTTTAAAAATGGAGAATCTGTGTCTGATCAATACAGACTTAAAAATGGTTCTTGGAAAATGGTATCAGAAATTGATTGGCACAGATCAGGAATAATTGCTTGGTACAATGAGCGTGTCTTTGCAATAAAAAAAAAAAGCATGATGACAAAAGGGGCTATTTGATGAATGGACTTACATCCACAATGGTTAATCTGCCTCTCACCTTGGATAACTGTGTAACTGCATTTGCTGCCAGCTGACTATATGCTCATGGCCATAGGACATGCCTGGCTAGACATTTATTTTGGGCTTAAATTATGCTTTGTAGTGCAAAATAAGGTTGGGGGGAGGTGATTGACACAGTAGGAGTGGGGAAAAGAGAAAGGGAAACTATTGACAGGACTTATGTAATGCTGACGTTATGATTTCTTTACATAAAATAACCAATAATGTCACGGCTCAGGAGCGCAGGCTTGTGATCTTATAAAGACAGCTCGAGCTATTCAGAGCCACTTGTTTCAACATCAAGAAGGTCCATGTCCTCACTTTTGCCAGGACACACCTCTATACGTTGAGTTCCGAATGGTGTTGCTAACAGACTCCTACTGTATCTCTATACGTGTTCCAATCCGAGTGACTGCTGAAAAAAGAATGTTTATTAACCCTACTAGTGATCAAGGCAGCATAAAAGCTAGGAAAGCAGAATGCCCATCACCATATCCTATTAGAAAGCATGACATGGTTATTGTAAGACACACAAAGGGACTTAGACACAGTAGACATTCACTCCTTCATTTTCCAAATGAGAAAACAAAGCCTCAGAAAGAAAGAAGTATTGATGGCCATATAGCTAAATATTAGCAGAACATGAAAGGCTGTGTGTATTTTGTTTTCATTTTTAAGCTTTAAAGAACTTGATGCTTTTAATTGAAACTTTGCACACTGTAGAAGTTAGTTCAAACAATATAAAGTAATAAATGTGTTCTTAATTGATTTGGCATGAAAATACAAAATTCCCAGTCTAAATGCTATATAAAAACAAAAATATGTTGACCAACTTCAATTCCCTATTCTAGCTTCAAAAGAAATGAACCGTACTAGAAACATCTTGCCTTGGGATGCAACAAAACAATATATTGAGTTTCTTTAAATAGACGATTTGCTTTGATCTCTTTTGGGTGGAATTCAGTGAGAAACATGCTGGTACCTTCGAAATGAAGATGCAGTTGCTGTAGAGAGGGGAGTAGTGGACACAAGTGTCATGAAAGAGAAAACTTCAAAAAATACTTTATCTTTGAATGGAGAAGGGAAGGAAACAGAGAGAGAAGGAAGGAGGAGGAATAAAGAATAGCAAGATGATTGAAAAAGCCATAGGGAAGCATTATTATGTGTTTATAATATGTATTTATGTATTTATAATATTATTATGTATTTATTATGTAGTTTATAATACATACATGTGTGTGTATAGACATATATAAATGATTGAAATGAAGTTAAGCCTAGGCTGATAACACCACCTCACCAAGAGGCCATAGACTATCTAACAAAAAGCCCTGTGCCAGGCATGGGACATTTCCTTTCACATTTTTGATCAGGGAAGTCTAAGAGACTCCCCCCCAAAATAAGGCTATTGCTATTGTTCTTGGCTGTTGCCCAGAACTTGAAAGTTAGAGCCTATTTCTGAAGACATCATGCAATTCTAACAAAGCTTGGAAAAATAGAGTTGATCTAGTTTGGAAGCTACTAAGGACTAGCTCTCTTAGTATCTGAAGGTGCCAGGTGAAAGAAACAATTATTTGACCTACCCAGATATAAAGGAAATTAGAAGGATAGAAATAGGAAAAGAAGAAATCAAATTACCTGTATTTGCCAATTATGATTACACATGAGGGACCCTCCCACCACGACAAGAAGACGGCTACAATACTTTCAGCAAAGTGGAAGAATAAAAAATCTACTTACAAAAATCGGTGTGTGTGTGTGTGTGTGTGTGTGTGTGTGTGTGTGTGTGTGTGTGTGTGTGTTAGGGTTACTATTGCTGTGAAAAAACACTGTGAGTAAAGGGTTTGTTCTGTTTATGCCCATACAGTGAGACAGGTATATATCCTTTTCCTCCAGTTTTTAAAGGATAAGAATGTTTCCCTTGGTGCCCCTCAGTCACAGTCATAGGGGAAGGGAGTAAGGGGAAAATGGGAGGGAGGGAGGAATGGGAGGATACAAGGGATGGGATAACAATTGAGATGTAATATGAATAAATTAATAAACTGTATTTAAAAAAAGAATATTTCCCTTCTTTTTATCATACATTTTTCTGAAAAAAAAAAGTAACCCTCAAATTTGTCCACATTTGCACTCCCAGCATTTGAACAAGGGAGTCTTGAGTTCAAGCCAGCCAAAGCTGAATATGGAGACCGCACCCTCCCATGTCTCTATATTTACTATCTCACTTAGTTCTCATGAGAGTTTGAGAGATTAGGAATCCAGTTTTATATCAGAAAGTGAGAAACTGAGTATTATGAACTTCTGTCCATTATCTGGGACCTCCATCTAGAAAAGAAAGGATCCACAAGGACAGTAAGTGGCCTGTGTTGCTGTACTAGCCTCTTCTCTCTTCCCAGTGCAGCTCATTAGTGTCTTGATACAAATAAGAAAGTAGGTAGGCAGAAGCCTTGAGTCCAGAGACGAGAATCCCAAATATTACTAGATTTTTATTGTTGTTATGAAAATCTGCAAACTGGAAGGTTTTTCTTCTCTTCTCAAACAACTGATACTGATTAACTCTCAAGGATTCAGTATCACACAATTATTTCTTTTCCACTTTTTTTCTTGCTTGCCCCAGACGTTTTGCCCCACTCCCATGCTCAAGCCCCATTGCTAAAGGATATCAAGTGACAACAAGATTTATGAGCAGTCCAAAGGCCACATCTGGGTCACTGAGGAGAGATCAGCAGATATCATTCAACCAGTTAGGTTAAAATCTTTCCTGCTACAGTCCAACGGAAAACTTTAGCCATCGAATTAAAATTACCATTCATTCCTTTGTCATGATTTCATTACTACTGAGTATTTATTTTGTCTTAGGAATTGTTTATATGCAAGGCATTTCACGTTGAATATGCATTGGACTTGTTTTTACAGAAATTCATTTCAGTAACAAAAGCAATCACATGTATGGTGGCCTATATACCACAGGTCTGCATCTTAAAGGTAGGTCAACTATTCCTATCATTGTGATCATCAACATGATCAGATTCATGAGGAAGAAGTCACTGCCGGGGCTAAGCAGGGAAAGAATATTTATTCATCAAAAAAGTTTTCGTGTTTGTTAAGCAGTATTCAGCATGTGGTATGACTCTCCTTTCTTGGTCCCCCCACCCCCAGTGTTTGTTTATATAGTTAGTGAATAAAGACTTGTCCTTCTGGTTTTAGAAGCAGTGGGTATTATATACAAAAGAAAATACTAAAATACTTGAAGTAGAATTCCCACTTAGCATTGTAAGACTTACAGAATGAAATGAGAAATACTACACACATTGTATTGTCCAAACCCTTTGTTTCCATGGGAGGACGGAATAAAGGTACTGAGATGTCTAGTGCAGAAAAATCAATCCTCTTTAAGAACAGGCAGTCTTACTTAATGATGTTAAATAAAGAATCAGATTATTTAACGCAGTGAACAGCAAAGTTGTAATCAGGTGAAACAAGCAAAGTGAATTTAGATGGGGACACCTTCATAAGGTCCCACTGTATTCTCAAAATAGATGGGACTCCACTTACAGTAGTTTGACACAAGACTCTTGACTTTATGATGGTACCCAAGCAGGCCAATGCAACCATTCTGTTACCCCCAACAACTTTTCCGGCACTGTTCAATGAGTTAGATGATGAACTCCACATTTTTCACAAAATAAGCCTATGTTAAGATAACTTTCCCATCTAGACTAAGGTAAATGGTCTGATCACATTTCAGAAAGTTAAAGCATGACAGTTATATATTAAATGAATAGCTAACTTAGTGTATTTTCAATTTATGATGAGCTTTTGAGATGTAACCTCAGGGTAATCTGAGAGGTGCCTGTATGTGATGTAAGTCAAGTCAGGAGCACTTCTAAACCCTAATCTGTTTGCTGTCACCCCCTTCAGGCTCATCCCCAAGGCCTTGCTTGTAGCAAAAGAGAAATCACATCACCTAGTTGCAGACACACATGGTCATGGAAGACTGTCTTAACTATTTTCCACTTCTCTCCAAGAATCAGTGTTCTTCCAATTCTATGGCACAATAATAGGATACTGGAGTGGCCCTGTAACTGAAATCACTGGCTATGCATTTAATTGGTCTTTGGTTTTATAATTCTCACAAATAGAATTGAAAATGGATAAGCCTTCACAACAGTCACCTAAATTACACGTCTCAGACAAATGTCAGTTATTAACACTTAAAATGACTACAATTTATTTCACACCCAAATATATGAACCATGTCACTTTTATTTCCACTTTTCCTTATCTTTTTTTCTGTGTACGTTCTTTTTTAAAACAGGTATTTGTAGGGGAATGTTAGTCCAGCAACATGGCTACTCTGGAAAGGGATCACATCCAAAGACCTAGTTCTGTGTGGTCAGGCTGGAATATAGACACATTATTAATATACATCTTTAATCTTTTTGGCTGGAATACACACCTTTAATCCCTCTGGCTGTAATTAGCACACACCTTTAATCCCAGATTCCAAACAATGTAATTGAGGAACAGACAAAGTGATGAATCTGAGAAAGACTTGACATAATGAGTCAGAGATAGGATACCCCAACTCTCAGAACAGGAGAGAGGAAAGGGAACAAACAGGAAAGAGAAGCTACTTAAGAGCAGTACAGAGTGGAGGAGAGTGCTGCACAGGAACACAATAGAGTTTGTGGAGACCTTAAGTAGAGTTCAGGAGTGCAGTACAGTTCAGCTGAGTGCAATTGAGTTCCTTCAGGTCAGTTCGTGGAGTTCAGAGGCAGTTTTTCCAAGCAGAGAAATTCAGTGAGAAGCAGGGGGAAGCCAGTTTTAATCAGTCAGCTTGGAGAGGAGTTTTGTGCCAGACAGCTGAATTGAACCAGGCAGCTAGAGTTCAGAAAGAAGTGGAAAGGGTAATGTTTTTCAGCAGTAAGTCTCAGAGGCTGAAACATTCTAGACCTAGGCTAGCAGACAGAGGCTGGAAGCTGAAGCCTTCAAGGTCCGGGCTTGCAGAATATTAAATTGTACGGAGGTTAGAAGCTTCCAGGCCTAGGTCTAGGGATATTTAGATAGAAATACTTTGTGCTGAGCCCAAGCCATGTATTTGTAAAGCTTAGGCACAGCTCTTGCCTCATACCTTCATCTGAGAGAATAAAATCATTTACAGTTATTAAGACATCAACTTAGCCAGGTGTGGTGTCACACACCTGTGATCTCAGGACTTGGGAGACAGAGGTAGGCAGATCGCTGTGAGTTCGAGGCCAGCCTGGTCTACAAAGTAAGTCCAGGACATCCAAGGCTTCAGAGAGAAACCATCCTGGGGCCTTTGGGGGTGGGGGAACTCAACCAACTGAACAACAACAAACAAACAAACCAAACCAAGCAAACAAAGATATCAACTTGATGAGAGTAGAAATCACTCTCTTTGGCACCTAGAACAGTGCTCAGATTATTTTGTTTGCTTGTTAATAAATGCTAAATGCATGAGTATATAACAAAATAGTCAATAATTACAATAGTCACCATCATCATCATAAAAATAATAGAAAACCTCCATGAGAAGTCCCACAGGCTAGCACTGTGCTCAAGATTGACACATAGCATTTTGTGCTACATAGGAAGCCACTAGGGTTACCCGCCAGTGTTGTATTTTTTTCTAGGAAGAGTATTCAGCTCAAGGTTAGAAGTCACAGCATAAAATGGAAGCCCCTTTTCATCTGAAGGCAAAAGAGAAACTTTGTTTTGAATAAAAACTAGGAAAAGGATCATTCACGATACTATCCTCAGCAGACCCTGCCTTGGGTTGAGCCCTCGAGGCAAAAAGCAAAGGAAAAAAGAAACTGAGACCGCATATCATAGCACCTGTAGAGAAAACCTAGCCTGAAGCTCTTTATATATATATAAATTTAGCTAATAAATTCCCTCAGTTGCTTGATTGAGTTTGAAGAATAGGTTGCTTTGAAGTGAGAGTATCTTATTGAACCCAGGTAGGTACTATTTGGTAACTACAGGCTGTTGAATCCCTTTGCTTCTATTCCATTAAGTGAGAACACCAGACAGGAGCTCTGGATCTGTGGTGGGGATCAAGAGATAATGTACGTATGCACACCATGCACAGTGCCCTGAACGTAGTGAGAAGTCTGTGCCTGATCTGACATTATCCATGAAGTATTGCAGTAAAGGACACAATGGAGAGCTGTGACTATTGCAGCCCAAGTGTGAAATACTTCGTTTATTTCTCTCTGTGACTATGTTTAGATTCTTTTATTCCATAGATACATATGTTCATGTAAACCACTTTCATTATACTGTGAGCATTTAGAGTGGTGCAAAGGAGGCAGTGACTTAGTAATGCCCAATGCCGTGTGGGGTGTATGACAAGTATTTTATTGAATCTAGTAGAATAGAAGGACTAAATTGTGAGAAAGGCACTTATTGAAGAGGAGAGACAGCGGCAAGTTGGAAAAAAGACAGAACCCATGGGCTAGGTTTCAAGAGGTAGGTAGCAGGGGGGTGGGGGTGGGGGGCAGGGTAGGAACTCGGCTGGATAGATCATGCTCAAAAAGGAACAAGTTAAAGAATAATAGAAATCCAACTTTTGTTTACAGTGATGGCTATGGCATTTCTTTTATGCAGTCAAGCACTATATTTTCGCACTGATTATAACAATGACAAGGTCTGGGAAAAACATTTGTAACATATATGTATGTGTGCCTATACCTCACAGTGAACTTTACTCAAGAGGGCTGGGGCCAGGACCCTTATGTTTATGCTACACTATAGGCTGAATAAGTAAGCATTAAGTGGAATTGTTTTACCAAATGTTACTCTTCACCGTACAATATAGCTCTAACTGTATCCTGTGAAAATGGAACAGCTCCAACAGAGAAGAGAAATGAGTTGCTTAAAACCCCAAGTTAAACAAGTAAAAAGTGTAATAAATATCCTGACAGGATCTAAAAGTTCTGAAACAGGAGTTTCAGAAAAATTTTATTATTTTCCACCCAAAGTTGTGTTGAGAGAATAAAGCAAGTATCAGTGCTTCTTTTTGAGCATGAGTTAGTCATGAGTTACGTCACATAGAGATTTGGCAATCGCACATTATTTATGATTCAGCAGGAGCAGTAATGCTCTAGGCACATGGATAGCCCTGAGGACACAGATAAATGAGACATAAATACAACCATCATAGAAATGATATTTTCTTTATTATTTCACATTACTAATTGAAGCCAGTCTACAATCAAATTTAAGTGAAAGATGGAAATAAGAAAAGGCGAGGTCATTGTGAAGGTTCTGAAACATTTATAGTAGTGGTGGCTCTCCTGGAGCTAGTCTATATTGAGCCCTATCTTCCACACAGCACATGAATATATTCCATGTCTGTGATGTGATGGTCCAGTACTTCCATGTAAGTCCCCATCTGCTTCATTAGTGGGAGTATGTTCTCCATTATGGATATCTGCAATGTGTATATAAATCTAAAGCACAATAGGAGCACCACTCAACTTCCCTGAGCAAACCCAAGGAGAGCAGGTGTGTGATGGGCCCAGGAGGTCTCTCAGCACCTCTATTTCTGTACGCAGAAATATCTGCTTCCAATTTGGACCCCATGCAGGAAGTGGCTTGCAGTGCTAGAGGGAATTTAGATAATTTTTTCACCTCCTCCCACAACCACTCCATTTATTTCTCCTCATTTGCCAAGGCTCCTGGAGAGAGGGGGGGCAGGGAGAAAAGAAGAAGAAGAAGAAGAAGAAGAAGAAGAAGAAGAAGAAGAAGAAGAAGAAGAAGAAGAAGAAGAAGAAGAAGAATTGTGGGATAGACTTGTAAAAAAAGATCTTCTCAGTTGTACATCACTGAATAAGCTTCCCCAAATAATGAAATTCTCACTTCCATGTCCATCTAACTTGTTCTGAGACAGCTTCTTGAGGTACCTACAGTTATCTTAATTGTATGGATAAATATACTGAGACTGAGAGAGGGAAAGTAAATAACAGAGATGACATGGCCAGAACGCCCCTCTGCTTGCTTGATTTTACTTCCTTAACAAGAAAGTAGGAGAAATTGATAACCACCTCAACCATCATGGATATTTTAGGATATTTTATGATCTGTGTGTATGCACCTTTAGGCTGTGTGTGAGGCAATGTGGTTTTTATTCCATCAAATCCATCCATCCATCCATCCATCCATTCATTTTGTTCTTTCATAAAATATATCACAATGTAAAGTATAAATAATATACACATTAATCCTGAAGATAAAATACAAATGTAAAAATTCATTAAGTAAAAATATTGACCAATTATTATTTTATAAAGAAGCAATTACATATTCAAATGCTGAAAACGCATCTAATGAAAAGTAAAGACCTAAAGAATTTATTTCCAACAGAAAAACAAATAAAAAATAATGAAAAATAAAAAAGTATGTACAATGGTTAGTGCACATTCAACCGTAGCCTCAGAAGAAAAGATAAATGGCAGAGCTTATAAAGTAGTTTCTTACTGGGATGTATATTTATTTTTACTAGTTTATATTTCCTGAAATTAAGATGAGCCTTACAATTGATGGTACAATGTTAAGCTGAGCAATATCAATTACTATACCATATGCTTATAGCCAAGAAAACATCTTCCGAAAGGGCCAATTGTTCAGAGGAAAAAAACCAACGACAATAGCAGCACGTTATCTTCATCAAGTAGGAAATGAAAAGCCATTGAGAGTTAGTGAAGTTGACCAAACAAATATACTTAGCATTTTTCTAAGAAGTAAGCTATCTCTAGTGATTTCAGATCCAGATGTAGAATCTATCTTTTAGAGCTTTTAATTCCTTTATGGAATTCTTTAGGAAAGACTGTACATAGATAATGGCCCAATGATGCTGCTGATGATTAAATTCCTTATAAGAAGGATTTTTAATTAAAAATTTGAAAAAAATTTTTAAGTGAAACAGAATTACACCATCCCTCACTGTCCCTCCAGCCCTCCCAGTTAACTTCCTTAAATCCCATTCCATCTTCCTCAAGCTCATATTCTTTTTATCTTTGATTATATTTATTCCATATATATGCATATACACGAAAAGTATGGTTTTAAGGCTGATTCCTCCGAATTGGATAATAAATAAGGGCCTCCTCCCTAGAAGAAGCTAATTCTCCTCCTTCCAGAGTCATTAGTCAGTCATTCACTAGCCACAGCACCAACAGATAGATCTATATGGGAAGGATTTTAAGGATACCTAAGTCTCTCTCCATTTAATTTGCTGTTGGCTAGAGGTGTTCTGTATATTGCCTTTACTATGTTAAGGTATGTGTCTTGTATCCCTCGATCTCTCCAATATTTTTAACATGAATGGGAGTGTTCGATTTCGTCAAATGCTTCTCAGAATCTAAGGAGAGGACCATGTTTTTTTCTTCTTTCAGTTTGTTTATAGGATGAATTCGATTGATGGATTTCCATCAATGATTGAACCACCTTTGCATGCCTGGGATGAAGCCTACTTGGTCACAGTGAATGATATTTTTGATGTGTTCTTGGATGCAGTTTCCAAATGTTTTATTGAGTATTTTTGCATCAATCTGGCATTTACTCAGAAAATTGGAAGTAGTTCTACCTCACAACCTAGCCGTACCACTCCTGGGCATATACCTGAAAAAGCTCCGCCATACAACCAGCACATTTGCTCAACTATGTTCATAACAGCTTTATTCATAATAGCCAGAATCTGGAAACAACCTAGAGATCCCTCAACTGATGAGTGGATAAAGAAACTGTGCTACATTTACACAATGGAAGACTAGCCAGCTATTAAAAACAAGAAAATCTGTTAAATTTGCAAGCAAATGGACGGAACTAGAGTGAGTGAGGTAACCCAGACACAGAAAGACACATATGGTATATACACACTTATAAGCAGATATTAGCCAGATAATACAGGATAACCATACCACAATACACAGACCTAAAGAAACTAAATACCAAGGAAGACCTTAGGGAGAATGTTTAATTCTCATTCAGAAGAACAAACAGAATAGACATCGGAAGCAGTTGAAGAAAGGAACAGGAAGGGAGTCTACCATAGACGTCCCCTGAAAGATTCCACCCAGCAAGAGATTCAAGCAGATACTGAGGCACACAGCCAAACTCCAGGGTGGAGCTCAGGGAATCTCAGGGAGCTCAGGGAAGGAGACAAATGAACCCAACAATTCTGGGCGGAGAAGGGGGATGCTGCAGAGACTGGTGCACCAATCAAGGGCTGTGCATGGTATGGACCTAGATCCTCTGCTCAGATGTAGTAGATAGGCAGCACAGTCTCCTTGTGGGTCTCATAATGTGGGGAACAGGGACTACTTCTGACATGGACTCCAGTGCCCAGATGTTGATTACTTCCCCCATGGTGGGGCAGCCTTGCCAGGCCACAGAGGAAGAGGATACAGGTAGTCTAGATGAAACCTGATAGGCTGAGGTCAGACGTAAGGGGAGGAGGGCTTCCCTTTCTGAGGTCTCAGGAGGGAAGGAAAGAGTATGAGATAGGGAGGGTAGGATCCAGAGGCAATGAGGGAGGGAGCTATAATTAGGATGTAAAGTGAACAAATTTAAAAAAAAACACCGAAGTAGGTGGTTTATTTTGTTTACAGCTTTGCATTTTGTATTGTTAGACCATATGAAATTGTTAGTAAAAATCATGGTCAAGTATTGATGCTCTACTATAATAGTAATATGAGGTCTGATGTATTTTTTTTATAATAAAATATGTAGAGAATAACACTTGTGTTAGACTTCATATAAACAACACTTTTTATAAAGTACTGGGTGAGGGGACACCAACTAGAGATTTCTATGTCCAGCTAAGGTAGCAAGGACCAAATCAGCTTTCTGTTTTGTTTTGTTTGTTTTGTGGACTCAAACATAAGCAGGAGTTTACTGTCCACATACTTTCTATTTTATTTCATTTTATTTTATTTTTTCATTTTTTAAGAGTGTGGTATATGTGTGTGGTACCTGTGAGTGCATCGTATGTATGCATAGTCCTGTGAGGGGTGTGTGTGCCCATGTTTGTAGGAAGGCTAGAGAAGAATGTCAGGTGTCCTGCTCTATCACTCACCATCTTAATCCCTCCATACAAGGCCTTTCACTGAATATGGAGTTAGGCTTGCAGCTAGCAAGCCACAGAAAGCCCCCTGTCTCCATTCCCTGTGACACTGGGGTTACAGGTACACAAGACCATGCCTGAGTTTCATGTGGGTGTTGGGGATTTGAACTCAGATCCACATAATCTTGCAGAAAGTGCTGTCATACACTGAGTCATCTCCTCAGCCCACACTCTATTTTTAAAATTGACTTAAAAAGAAATTCTTAGCAAGATTAAAACCAAATCCAGGCATATAGAATGGCCTGAAATTAAATGAATCCTGGCATCTGAATGACAAGTTAAGAGTAGAGAGAAATTAGGAACCTCTGCTTTGTCGAATGTGGATGTTTTGGTGCGGGTTTTTTGTTTTTCTCCCCTGAAGAAATTTGGCAGGTTCTGGAAACACCTTTGGTTTTCACAGCAGGAGTGGGGATTGCTCCTGGCATTTAGGTCATTGAGGCTAGGAATGCTACTGAGCAGCCCGCATTGCTCAGGACAGTTCCACATAACAAAGAACAAAGGATCCAAGATGTCAATTCAGTCGAGCTTGGGAAACTGTGAGGTGGTGTATACATTTATTGCACCTCAATCACATTGTATTCTCTAGGTCCACATAAATGGCATCTCCATCATTGTAACACTAAAAGTTCTCAGAAGAAGTATGCAAAACCAGCAACATGAAGATGACTAGCGGAATAAGCATAGAATTAAGAAAACCTGACGGCGAAGAAAGGAAGGAAGCTCATATTTCAGACAGCGTAGCGATCGCACTAAAATAGGGATTTTCCAAGGATAGGATTGATAGTTTAGTGGTTAAGAATACTTTCTGGTCTTGTCCTCCAGAGGACTTGGGTTTACTTCCTGGTACTCACACTGGAAGGCTCACAACCACTTGTAACTATTTCTGAGGGACTCCACTTCTGTAGATACCTACGTATAGACTAGTAAACAGTTTATATGTGACTAACAAACATGCACGTGCACACACACACACACACACACACACACACACACACACACACATCCCACAACTTTTTTTTTTAATATTGGAGTTTTCTATGAGGAGGCTGGTGAGAAACCTGGGATTTGTATTTCTAACTATCTCTTAGGTTTTTTGTTTCTCTCTGAACCTTTTAAATATTTTCATTTACCTATTGTATTTTGAGATGGCATTAGGAAAACATCAACAAAAACCTTTTAAAAATACAGTTATTTTATCACACATGTATACAACAAACTACACACAGCAGGGAGAACCATGTGACAGTCATGAGAATCATGAGTTCTATACATGTTACATTCATTGTGGTTTGGCTGCTTGCATGTGTCCAGCTTGAAATAAACATCTTTCCTGTCTAGTTGGGTCTAAATTTCTGAATGAAATTCAATATCGATCCTCTCTCAACTCTAATAACTTCTTTATCTTGATCTAAAATGATCTTATCCTCTAACCAACTAAACTTGCTTGCAAGACTATACTATCTGGCCTTCACTGCGCCCCTCAGAGACTTGAGAAGGAATAAAACTTAAATTCCTGAGTGAACCAGCAGTGGGGGTTAGCAGCTTCCAAAACGTACAAATTGACTTAGACGGTTTACTGCCTGAACAGTCACCCAACACTCTCTATAATGTTGGTGACCACACATTTAATGTTTGTTATTGAAGAAGAACTCAGCTACATTACATTGAAAGCACTTGAATTTTCAACTACTAACAAGCAAGAAAGTGTCCTGAAATGTGATTCACTTTGTTTCTTATGAATATAGCTCTCTCTTTTTCAAAAAAGAATGCTGGGGTTTTTTAAAACTGTTTTTCATTAATTTCATGAGAACTTAAATTCCTCTAAAAGGCAGACTTCTCTTCACATGGCAGTGTTGATGTGACTATATCCAGTGACTTAGTAATTAATGATCACTTACTAAATCAAATTCCATTAAGGCCCTAGAATAAGCAGGTACACTGTCCACGGAGTCTGCTTAGAGTAATTCTGAGAAGTATTTACTTTCTTGAGAAAAAGAGATAGAGCTGGTAAAAATATTGAACCTTCCTTTTCTTCTTGCCTTTAACATAGGAAATGACAAGAAAGAAAGATCAGAGGATTACAGAAAAAAACATTTGTGATTATCACTGAACTGAGAGCAAATGCCAGCAACTAGCTTTCTCGGTTCTTAGTTATGAGGGAACTCACTCCTTTAGCTATTTGGTCAGGTATGCTTTTCTTCCCAGCTGTAGACATTCCTGACTAATATAGCATATGAAAACAATCAGGAACTGCCTATTGCCCAGTGACATTATCAAGTCCTTGTAATAAAGGTTAATGATCCTGCAGGGCAGATTTTAAGTCCAAGTGGCAACTTGACAACAAGATATACAAGTTCATTGCTTTCAAGAATAGAAGTCGAAGGAGTGGGATGGATTTTCCATAGAGCCAATTTGGACTCAACATAAGGAAGGAGTTTCTAAAGATTGTAGCAACCCACTAGTGACATGTGCACACTCTCAGAGAGTTCTTATTCATTCAAAATGTCATGAAGAGGTAGGTGTGTTATAGAAGGAAACCTGGGACTGCACAGGAAGTGAGAAGAGATGAAGAGAAACTCTGAATGATGTGCTCTGATGTTCCAAGGTCAATCTTCAACAACTGCCGTAAGTGAATTGTAGCGTATAGTAATGAGAAATACATACGTTTGATGTTTATCTATGTTTCTGGCCCAGAGCTCTTTAACATCTTTGAATTTCCTAAGTGCTAAGAGCAGCAAAGATGAATGAAATATCTTTTGTTGTTTGTAACTGGTTTCTTTCCATTGCACATTAGTTTATTTTAATGAGAGAATGTTGGAAAGTCCCCATAACCACAAGATGGGGTCTGGTTGCCAAGGGAACCAATCACATGGCTAGAAAAGTGGCTTGAGGGCCTCCAGGATGACTTTATCCTCAGTGACCAATGATTCAATCAATCATTCCTACATAAAGAGAAACTTCCATAAAAGTTCAAAGGAATAGGATTTGGAGAGCTTCCAGGTTGCTGGTCACATGGAGGAGCTGGGAAGTAGAACCTGCTCAACGATCCTGGCAACTTTATTCCTTGCCTCTGTGTGCTTTCTGATTGGCTTTCATAACAAATGGGGAGACACAAATAATGACAGCAAACGATTAAATAAGAGAAGGGGGTTTATGGGAACCCTAACCCAGCTGGAAAGACATATAGATGTCATTGGTGCTTGAAGCAAGGTGCTGGCCTGTAGACCGAACAGTTCACCAGTGGAGTCTGCATTATTTCTAGGTGTTTAATTGTCATAATTGGATTCTGGGACAGATGTACAGTTGGTGTCCAGATCCTGGAGGATCAGTTTACATGGGGGAAACTTACACTGCTTTGTGTTGAAATGAAGTATCAAGGGGTCATTAAGACACAGACTTTAGAGAGAAACAGTTTCCTCAAGAGAAGGAAATGAGGGAGTTTTTTTTTTTTTAATAGGGTCAGGCTTAAAATAAAACAGTACTTATTTAAAAATATTAACCCTCAAATTCAAGTTCCCAGAGCATTCCAAGTCCTTAAATCTAATTATATCAGACAGTTATTCATAGGGGGTGGGGAAGCCCTATTACTTCAGGCAGATAACCACTCACAAAATGAGAGAAACTTGTTGACTATAAGGTCTGAGCAAGATGCACTCTGTAACAGCACACATACTTCTGAACATGGTGTCAGAGTATACTCACAGAGGACTAACAAAGGTGTTGAGTAGATCTGCTAGGCAAATTTTAATTCAGACAAATCAGGACATTCTTCACTGCTTGCTAAAAATTCCCTATAAGTATTTACAGTTACAGCTTTAGATGATTATGTTCATCTAAAACGTTATAGGAAAGTCCTCTATGTTAAGATGTGATTTAAAAAAACCTTTTAGATAAAAACCAATCTGATATTTAGTGCTAAAATCAGAGCTTTTCCAAGAATGGCATAGCCACACATCTTTCTGCCCACACAGAGGGGAAATGGCATGCACCTCTCAAGTTTCATAAGTCACTGGATACCTGAGAGGGAGAACATGTGACCCAGGCCATTCTGGAGGAGTCAGAACACAGTTTGAAAAGATAATTGTAAGGAACCAGTCACATTTTTCTTGTTAGTTAAAACAAAACAAAAGTTACTTGTACAATGTTTGAATTGTTTTCTGCTATAATCTGACACACTTTGTGGAATGTGAACATGAATTCTATCAGGGTCTCCCACTGGGCTGCTTGAACACTAGTATTCAAGTGGACCAGGTATTCTAGGCTCCAAGAATGAGCAGCATTGTGAACTTGGGTTTCACAAAGCTTCCAGGCTCATTGGCATGCACATTGCACAAGTAAAATGTAACAACATATGAAAATACTGTTGTCTTCTCAGTTTTAAGTTTGTGTGACTTGTCTAACATTTACTGAAAGATAAAGTGATTGTGCTATTGGCTCTGATTTCTGTTAATAAAATAACACAGTGCTATTTACAACTCTGTGCACATGAGTTAAATTTATAACTAATACAAAATTTATTTTTCAAAGTCTGTTATATATATATGTATAATATATACACAGACATACATGTAGTTAGTGTGTGTGCACATATGTGCACACTTGTATGCTATGGAACATTTGCAGAGGTCAGAGAACAACTTCTTAGAGTCAATTATTTCCTTCCTCCATGTAGATCCCAGAGATTAAACTGAAGTCATTGGGCCTGGAATCAAGTGTTGTTTTTTTTTTTAACTCACTGAACCATCTGCCTGACCCTTGATAAATATTTATAATGAAATTTCCCTACTCAACTCTTGTTGCCATTTAAAGTCCCAGTTTTATGTTTATGTCAATGATTTAATTTACTTTGATATTATTAACTAGTTATGAACACAGCACTAATAGAATAGGCCAATTGACTCTTCCATAAAGTCTGTGTTTCAATACAAAAGGGTTGTTTTGCTGCAGATCGGTAACTAATGCTACAACTAGCTTTGGCAATATAACACTCTGGAAAATTGATTATTCAAGAGAAGGTCCCCTTCCTCCCCCAATGCAAGCCGTTTTCTTTATGACGACACTCCTAACTTAACATTGTTCTAAACCCAAGCCACTCACATTGCTTAGTCATGCTGTTATGCAACCTAATGTTGCATTCCGTCTGGAATTCAGTAATATAATAGGATGCAAAGATATTTAATTTCTATTTTAATAGGAGTTTTAGGAATATATCTTTCAAGGTACTGCCTACAATTCAGGATTTATCATGAAAACATATTCTGCAGATAGCTGTGATTACAGTCACTAAAACGCAAACATCTGTAACTCTCATTGCACTAAGTGTGCCTTTTGTATTCAAATGGTGAAAAGTATTGGCATTCATTTGGAGAACCTGTTAAGCTTTTAAAGTTTTATACCAGAGACTATCTGGAATATGCCTCGAAGCAACTTCTGTTTACAGACAAAGTCTGTAAGATATCCAAATACCACAGTGTGAAGTGTTTACAGTTTATAAAAGAATTAAATATCAAGTCCTTTGGGTGTGCATTTAAAAATGAACATGAATTGAGTAAGGGGGAAACTGGAAAATGTTTCTATCTGGCACATGCCAAATGAATGACTGCATTCATCTTCCATTTACAGCAGGCTTGTGGTCGCTGAGGGACTATCTCGTGGTCCATAAGGTCATGGCTGGGAATTAGTTTACTTTCATAATGGATTTCACCTGGAAATGTCATTCCTATGCAATCAACTGTATCATCCTGGGTCTCTGAGCAATGACGCTGAACTACTGACATATGGGGAATTTTGAAATGTGTTCCAACTAACCCTGACAGCCATCACTTCCCAGCTCTCTTAGTTACAAATTAACTTCCAATAGTGGGTAAAAAGATAAACTTACCCATTGTGAAAAACTTAATATTATACATTGTTAGACATGATTTCTTTGTTTGGGAGGAGGGATCAGTTGACCTAGGGAGTCATGGCTAATAAAGTAATCTAAAAGCTCATTATACCAGAACCTCCTGCCAAATCAAGCGTAGATGCTACCTTCTAGGGGGTAAAAAAAAAAAGTCACCGTTACAGGATTTTAAAACAATGTTGAATAAAAAGAAATAATAAACTTTACCTGTACAGGGTTTGTTTAATTCAGATTTTCTTTTGTCAAGACTTGTATTTCAATCTTGCCTGGAAGTAAAATAGAAATAGTACATTTCTTCAAGAGTAGAGAAATATCCTATTGCTTGAATGATTTATATGCAGTGGAGAAGTCTCTGGGTGGCTTTATCAAAGCACAGCCAGTCATCTTTGGCAGATGTATTAGATGAGAATTAAAAAAAATGAATTTGGAAAAGTCTATGTGAAGGATGGCCAAGATACATAGATCTATGCTCCTGTGATTATTAATGGATGTTCTCGCTTTTCCCTCCATGCACACACAGTGGTTGTTTGTTCGGTTGTTTGTTTGTTTGTTTGTTTTTTAATACTGTCTGTCTTGTTGTGGGCTTGGAGTTTGTGTACTAGGTAAGATCACATAAAGGCAAGCTTGATATTTATCCCTGGCTTTGTAATTTTTTATTTTTGTTTTTGTTCCTGGAATATTATAGAAAGTAGATGAGGGAAAACTTGGGAATTTTGTAAGGCGACAAGAGTAATTAATGTAAAATGTTTGGTAGTGTAAATATAGAAAAAATGGCAGCACTAATCAGTCCCAATGAAGGGGAGTAAGCACAAGTGGGCAGATACTGAAGTTTAAGGCTAGGTATTCAGGAGGCAGCTATATAAAACTGAGTAACATTTTTGAGTCTTTTGTGTGTGTCGGGGGGGAGTGATGAAATTTGGAAACTCAAGAAAACAGTATAAGTCTTGGGAGCACAACCTGGTAATACAGTATATCATACTGTTCCAAAACCCCATTAAAAAAGAAAGAAAAATTAAAAGTTAAATCTTTTCCATAAGGGACCTGGAAAAGTTTAAGTGAAAGTCACTTCTGGTAATGCTCTTTAGAATCAGACAGCAAAGTGGTCACTGTTTGCGAGAGAGGCCCTTGAATTAACAAGAATCTTTTCCACTAGTAGGTACAGATACAACTGGACTCAAAACATTAATCTGTCCCCAAATTGAATTAGAATTGGAGTGTACAGCAGCAGCAGAAAGCCCAGATAGAAGGTAGAGTAAAAGGCAGTGTGTGATCTTTCAGCTTTAGTTTGAGGTTAATGCTTTTAATATGACAGGAATTCAGAGGAGGAGTACACTGGGAATAGAGGAATTGAAGGCAGCACTGGAGGTGGAGAAGTGGGTGTTGCTGTAGAGAGAGCGAGCTGGCAGGCCCAAGCCCATCGGGTTGATTTCCAGCCCACTCTGCCCCTTACCACTATACAAAGTGTACACTGTGAGGGGATGGGAATGAAGGGTCAGTATTAAGAATTGTTATTGGTTGGAAAGCTACTGACCTGCACTCCCGCTATACTCAGGTAATCAACTTTATTCCTCCCCAAGTCTCTGATGGGGTTGAAGACTGACTGGGTAGTTTAGTTTTACGATGAAGCTGAGTTGTTTAGGGGTTAAGATGTTTTTAGGTCTAGATAGATGTTTTAAGTGGATAATGACAAGATGCAATGGAGATTGATTTACGTTCAGAATTTTAGACTCACCAAGATAGGAAAGATGTTTTCATCAAGGCTGTCAAATACAAGTAGCCAAAACACGAAAAATGTAACATTTATATAATTCCTGATTGTGTCATGGTTCTTCTTGCTATATGTATTTTATTGTATATATCTGTAATAATATAAATGTATATGTAAAAATAAAAAAATAATAAAAAGCAGAATTGCTATTGGGAAGAATGGAGATTAATGACTTCTTAAAAACCAGGATATGTGAACTAGTCATTTGAAGGAGACTGGTAAATGGTATGTGTCAAGGGCAATAGAATTAGGGAGGGATTCCATTTTGTATTTGAAAAGTGCCTTGTAGGGCACATTCCTGCACTGCCAGCACTCAGGAACACTGCAAGTATGGGGCTAATCTGGTCTACGAAGTGCGAGCATGTCTTAACCTTGTAAACTATACCTCCTCCCAAGGTAAGGCCAGGAATTTTTTCAAAGTTTATAAGAATTGTTTTCCATTTATGCCACTAGTTTATGTAACAAACATCTTATACCTTCCATCTGTTTTAAGGTGTAGACATGTCTAAAATTTGATTTTGGGGGGCTTGGAAGATTGTTCATTGGGTAGAGTGCTTGCCATGCAATTGTGAGGACTAAAGTCAAATGCCATAGAAGGCACGTGCAATCCCAGCACTCCTACAGCAGGAGGGCCAGGGAAAGGAGAATTAAGAAACTTTGCAGGCCAGCTAGCCTGATAATATATAGTAGCAAACAAGAGACAATTTCTCAGGTAGGGTGCATGGGAGGTCCAACACCCGAAGTTTGGCTCTGACCTTTACATCAAGTGACCCCACCTTTTCATACACATACATTGCTATGTATTTAACAGCAATACCTCAGGACTAAGTTTTAATAGCTCTTTTCTTGACATACTAGGTGTAACTGTATCACTGTGGGTATCACCTTGTTGTTTGTACGGGTTCAGTGGCGGTTAAAATGCCACAGGATAGTCTGCCTGGCAACCGCTACCTTTTAAAGTCCTATGAAGGATGAATTTAGTACTCAACCTAAACTTTGAAAAGTTAATCTGTGATGACTCAAGACCCTCGATGGATGCCAGCAGCTTGATTCTGGACTTCTGAGCTTCCAGAACTGCTTACAAATATAACTTGCAGTGTTGCCAACGCAGGAGACTATGACACCATTCTGTCTTTTGCCATATAACTCCCAGGCACATAAAAACATGCTCTTTAGCCAATTTTAAAAAGAAAGCATAATCTTAAAATGTTATCTTAAAAACCTGTTTTACGAAGGTCTTAGTAATATTAAATGTGATAGTATTTCAATTTGTTAAGCAAAAGAGTGAAATTTTTTTTTTTAAATAAAATCTCCAGTCATAACTATGCTTTCTAAAATTATTGATTTTACTTTTTTTTTTTTACCTAGTTTTATTTATAATCAAACTTAACTCTCCAATTGTCTAGACTTGGAGGGGACTGGGTAAAGCTATGGAACATTTGTGAAAGTAGACATGAACAGGTATTGTGCCCAGAGAGGGTAGGGCAGTCTTCTGAGCTACAGAAGGAATGGCCTGTTGAGTAATATGCAAGCAAGTCAAAAGAATATCAGAGGTGTCCACTATTGGTAATTGCTATCCCCTTCCTGGTTTGTGAACTCAAAATGCACTGTGGCATCCACAATACTCACATCTTTAATTTCCCCAAAACCTTTGCCACCCAGACACAGTAACATAGAGGAAAAACCAAAAAGTACTTGTTTGGCTGTCATTTGCCACTGGCAAGTTGTATGCTCAGGATGTAATTCCTATTCTCAAATTTCTCCCCATAGATGTACTTGCCACCAGTGTCATTGTGGTGTGTTAAGTCACCAACCGGGCACATGAGTCCTGGAATAATTCTGTGAATGAAGGGACCTTTCTCTCCAGACCATTCCCCTGCAATCCCAAAGCATGAATATTTATTTATTTATTTATTTATTTATTTATTTATTTATTTTCTGTCTTCGCAACTGTCAAAGGAGATGCAATTGGCTGCCATGTTAGAGAACACATTGAGATTGACCATGGCTGCCAGCAAGTGATGATAGTGGCATTGGAGTCAGTAAAGCGGTCAATAGCATACTAATCTAGAACATTATTATTCAAAGTGTATTTTCAAGGATATTATTAAGTCCTTTAGTGCTTGGAAATGCATGTGTTAAAAACAGCCATATTTAGCTTGGTGGTGGTGGTGGTGCATGCCTAATGCCTTTAAAGCAGCACCCAGGAGGCTGAGGCATATGGATCTCTCTGAGTTCAAGGTTAGCTTGGTCTACAAAGGGAGTACCAAAACAGACATGACTGTTACACAGAGAAACCCTGTCTCAAAAAAAAAAAAAAAAAAAAAAAAAAAAAAAGATAGATAAATAAATGAGGGCATAATTTGACATTTCTAGTCAAATTAGCTGATGCTGAAATGAGGTTAAATAAAGGACAGGAAAAGAAAATGATTGGACTCTACAATTGGAGTGAATTTAAGTGTGAAAAAAGGAAATTGAAAAAAATTACGAAGTATGATACAATTAAATAGAATCCGTGCATACATACACAAGAGTATAAATCTTAAGGGTTAGTGAATCTTCATTATCAACTTGACTAGGTTTAGATTCACCAAGAAAACACCTTAAGGTATGTTTATGAGGGCATTTTTAGAAGTTTCAGTACGCAAGGAAGACCAACTCTGAAACTGAGTGGTTAGGTCACAAATTGAAGAACAAAAAAAGCAACAAAAAGGCACCAGCAGATGCAGTATGAGCAGCTGTCTCATATTCCCGCCATGTTTTTCTGGTCATAATGGATGGTACTCTTTTAAAATGCGTAAGTCACATTGGAAGCCATCTCCATGATGCGCATCATCCTCTTTGAGGTAGGCTGGGTGTTGCCAGGAGTTAGCCTGTGCCATTGTTAATGAATCTTTAAAATAATTAAAATAAAACATTTTTAGATGCCATATTCTGTATGTCTCTGAGGTTTTTGAAGACCTTTTCTATAGAATCATATCTATCTATTGCACCTAAGATGTATATTCTTGTGATAAAAATAGACTAGTGATTGATATGACCATGATTTGATCAACTAACAATTAATTTGTATAACTTGTTTATCTTAAACAGCCTGTAATAGTACTTTCAAAGTATTGGAAGTAAGCCTTGTATTATAATTGAACTATCTGAGTACAATACAGCATATATATATATATATATATATATATATATATACACATATATATATCAGCATATATATAATCTTAAATTTGAATTCTATACCACTGTATTTAAAATTAAACTTATATTGCATCTATATACAAAATTCTATACCAGTAAATAAAAAATAACCTTGTGAGTGACAATGAGGGCAAAATATTCTAGTTTCTACCACAGACAGAATTCTGCCTTAAAAAGGACAAGCGTGGACGCCAAGACAGAGTAAACAAATCCTCAACAGTTCTTGCCTAACAAATATGTTTGTCATTGGGCCAGAAGGCTGAAGATGATGCACCAGCATTATAGTTTTGGGTGACTGCTCAGGTAGCAAACTGTCTCTGTCATCTTCTCATTTGGGAAGCTGTTAACCTGCACTTCCTGTATACTCAGGTAATCAATTTTATTCCTTCTCAAGTTTCTGATGGGATTGAAGAACGGATAATTTAATTTTACAATTAAGCTCAGCTGTTTATAGGTTAAGATGTTTTTAGGTCTAGATAGATGTTTTAAGTTGGTAATGACAAGATATGACAGTGATTTATACTTAGAATTTTAGACTCACCAAGATAGGAATGATGTTTTCTTCAATGCTGCCAAATACAAATAGTCAAGATACTAAGAATGTGACATTTATTTTATTTTTAAATTTTAATTCTATTAATTTATTCAGATTACAACTCAATTGTTATCCCATCACTTGTATCCTCCAATTCCTCCCTCCCTCCCGCTTTTACCCTATTCCCCTCCCCTAGGTCTATGACCTAGGGGGACCTCCTCCTCCACTATATAATCATAGGCTATCAAGTCTTTTCTTGAAGCTTGCTTAAGGAATGTAACTTTTATATAATTCCTGATTATTTCATGGTTCTTCTTGCTGTAGTTTATTGTGTAATAATATATATATATGTAAAAAAATAAAAAAAATATTTAACAAAAGAAACTATTCAAATATAAAGAAAATATGTAAGTCAAATGGAACCTTTTCAAGTTGCTTTTGCCAGAGCAACAAAAATCTAACACATAAAAGAATAAGTGATTTGGTGAGTAACTGAATTATTAATAATAGTAACATCTGGGAATACAGGCAGATAAGGAGGAAGGAATTTTACTTCATAAGTATATTCACTTGTGAAGATTCGCTAAGCTCTTCTCTCTGTGCATGTATGTATATATGTATGGATTTTAAATGTATATTTTATTGGTCTGTTTTACATAATTCATTTAAAATGGCTGAATAATGACTCATTTAATTGACCGCATTCTTACTCTAGTTTCTATGCAAACATTTTTTATTTATTCACGTATCAAAACAGCTTTATATTCTCACATTCATTATTTCCTCGTTAGCATGGTTTTGTTGCTAAATCAATTTTTCCAAGAGAAAGTCTCTGATAAAAATTGCACATGTAAGAGAATCCCAGCCAGGTTTGATGGCATCACGTCTTTCATCCCAGCACTTGGGAGGCAGAGGCAGGTGGATCGCTGAGTTGGAGGCCAGCTTGGTCTTCAAAGTGAGTCCAGTACAGCCAAGACTACACACAGAAACCCTATCTCGAAAAACCAAAAAAATTAAATAATTTAAAGAAAGAAAGAAAGAAAGAAAGAAAGAAAATCCCATAGCTTATGGCATGAGGTGGACACCAGGCGCGCAGAGTGACTTACACTGTTTTGTTTATGTGGATGTATGCATGCTGTGATGTCCAAGTGGCAAATGGATGACAAGTTGCTGTTGGTTCTCTTCTACTATCTGGGCTGTAGGGATCAGCTTAGTTTACCTAGAGCTCCTATGCACTGAGCTATCTTATGGTCCCAAGAAGTCTCATACATTGTATGGTTGTTTGGTCTGGTGTGAAGATTCCTTGGAGGCACAAACTGAAAAGTGTATTAGGTAAAAATTTGTACTTTTGACCATAAGACTAGGGCAAACCAGACAAGTTAACAAGGCTAGGTAATTAGGTTGTAGCTCTGTGTAATCTGTATAGTAACAGGAATGATTAAATGTTTTCTCATTTTTCCTCTTTATTAAGGAACCTATGGATTGTTTGCAGATTTGGTCTGGGTACATATTATCTTGTTTTGATATAAAAAACAAATTTATATAATTCATGCTCATATAAAATAACATTTAGAATATATAAGGGGTTGCAATAAAACCGACAAATCAAACACTTTAATATGCCCAAGTAATAAAATATTATTATTTTATTTAAGGCAGGTATTTAAGCAACATTTTCAATGTTATGGCCACATATATCTACATTTTTACACCAAAGTTTTAGAAACTAAAATCACATATATGAATAAAACAACATATTGACACACAACAGAAGATCAAATACATCTTGGCCCTAATTTTATGACGTCTAAAGTCTCTGTATTTTTGAAAATAATAAGGGCAATATAATAATTCGCTATTTTTCTACAATGTCTTAATCAAGTTGTGGTAAAATAAAATTAAACTGACATCATGTTGACTGAGAGATTTTTTTTCAAGAGTAACAAATAATGGAGAAATGGGAAACATAACCTGTTGTAATTTTATATTTATTCTAAATAGAAAAGAAGTTTCATTTTGCTTGCTGAAAATATTTGAGTGAACAGTTTTAGATGGCCTTCTTTCACAGACTTGAAACACATTTCTGAAGGGACAAATACCAGGCAAAGGACATTGACAGTTCTTATTGTACATATTCTTTTGAAGTGTTTCTTCTAAATTTTCTAAGCACGTTTGAATTTCCTTTGTTGCTGTTTCTTTTATAGCCTAGAGAAGAAATAAAGATGAATAAATATAAAGAAACTATCATTCAAAACTCATTGTTTATTCAACCTATAACAATTATTGACAAGAGTTTACTCTTGGAACTCATGGTTAATTAACACAATTTAAAATACAACAGATTCCCTGAAGTCTCCACTGCTTGGTGCCTTTCCCCTCTGTACCACTTGGCCTTTCCTTCTAATCCACCTTCATTCCTTTGTGTTAGCCTCTGAACCTTTGAACAGAAACACCACCTACAAGGGACTCCCAGTGGCCACACTGAGTTGGGATGCAGATGTATTTACTCTCTAGCATCCCCAGAGCCACCACACTTTCATATGATCCAGGATGGTGAACATCAACCAAAGAACAGAACATAAAGACCAGATAGCTACACAAGGAAACACCTCAAACATCATAACTTCAGGTGCCTAGATCCTTGATCAAAATCACCACCATGAATAGCTAAGAATACGCTTTCTCCAGTCCAGTAATCCTATGGCAATAAACCCGAGAAACACAACTTAGCAAAACACAGTACAAAGACTTAAAAAATAAAAAAGCAAGGCTAATAGAGAGGATATGAACAAATTTCTTAATGAAGACTGTGAAAGCACAAAGATTGAATGAAATAACAACAACAAAAATAGTCGAAGACATGAAAGAAATAGAATTACTAAAGAAAATCCAAACTGAAATAAAACTGAAAATGAAAAACTTAAACTCGGGAGGTCAAACAAAAGTTTCAGAGAGAAGATTCATCAACAGATTACAAAACACTAAAGAAAGAATTTCAGGTCTTGAAGCAAGGTAGAAGAAATGGCTAGCTCAGTCAAAGAAAATGTTAAGTCTAAAATAATCCAAGCACAAAACACACAGGAAATGGGGATACCACAACCCCCGCTCCAAAACCAAACACCAAAACCAAACAAACAAACCAAAACCAAACAAACAAAAAACCCAAAAAACAAACTATAAGTAATAGGGACAGAAAAGAAGAATCTCAGACCAAACAAAGGCACAGAAAAAAAGTACATATATATTTTAAAAATTAGAAAATGTCCTCATTTTAATGGAGATGCCTAAAAAGGTTCAAGAAGCGTTCACACTACCAAATAGATAGGACCAGAAAAAAAAAATTTCCTCATGACACATAATAATCAAAATGTTAAATGTATAAAATAGACTCAAAATTAAAACTGATCAGAAGAGATATGGAATGCCAATACACACATGAAAGAAATACATACATACATACATGAAAGAAAAAGTACACCAAGAGGGTATTGCAATTCTAAACATCTATGCACCAAATACAGTGGCACCCAAGTTTAGAAAATGAACACTACTACAACTATAAAGTCACATATTTACTCCCCCGTAGTGATATTCCATTTTATATGAAATATTTATCTTCTATTAAAGTTGATACCTTATCTTTACCAATTAATTATATTTCTAATGTACTGTCTGATTTTAAAACCTGTTTAATAAACATATCCTTTGAAAGAATAAACAAGCATCATTTATTATCATAGTAATTAGCAATGTGAGAGGAAAACTCCTTCATGTTATTCAAAAGCATATATGTTATCTAATAAGAGTCCTTTAAATTCCAAGTGGTATAGGTTCTTCCAGAGAAGAAACAAGTCTTATTAATTTGCATATGAATTCTAAGACCCAGCACAAGATGAATGTTTAGTAAATTAGTCTTTCTGGAGGGAGGCATAAGGATTACGGTGTCAGAGACAGGCCTGGCCAGGCCTTGTGGTCTGGAACTGGACGATACAATACACTCATAGTCAAACATAAGGCCTTTGGCTACCATGAGCTCATGTCACTCCACATGGAACTGAGGGTATGTCTGATCCTTCACTAATATTTTTTCAACTCATCAGTGGGAGTCACAATATGATTATAGCTAGGAACAAGGCAGAGATTGTATCATAATTACATAAATGATTCAGAGGCCAAACTTCAAAACCAAAAGGGCTAAGAGAAACATGTCAAGTGGGTAGAGTTTATTTATAAAGCATAATTGATGAGCTAAGTATGGTGGCACAGGCCTGTAATCTTATATTGGGCAGCAGAGGCAGGAGCTCAAAACTAGTTTGTACCACATACTAAGACCCTTTGTCAAAAGCAAAAACAAAAAAATTAAATATGCACACATGTATCATATATAATTGATTTACTATATACATTTAACATCCATTTCATTTATTAGTTATCTGCACTATAAGCAGTCTATACAACAAAAAGGGTATGCAGAGTAACAAGTTGGAAATCTGGTTGTGACTTCTGGCTCTGTTTTATTTAGTATTTGTGCACTCTTGGATACGTGCGTCACAATGTATCTAAAGTTTGCTTTTCTATGATCTAGAAATATCACACCCATTTACCACCAAATATGAAGGGAAATATTTATGAAGACACAAAACCAAGGTACTATGACAGATAAATATGTAATTAAATGACAGATTAGGAGCTCAGACATACCTACTGTCGGTCTGTTTTGTTGCAAGAGCTTATCTCTTGAATTATCTTTCCGAATTCGTTTGGCACATCCATGATTTTCGTTGGATTTTAATGAAGCATTTGATGTAGAGCTTGTGGGAAAAAGTTTTCCTTTTAGTTAAGGCATTCAAAAATATCTTTAACTTGTGTACTATGTATTATAATGATAAAATAAATTAAATACAAAAATAATAATTGTGATATCCTGCATAAGTAATTGGAGGCATTAAAAATACTTAGTTTGGTAAATTTTGGATCTAGGGCTTTTAGGCTCTAATTTTCTTTTTCTTTTTTTAGAAGGAAAAATTGTAGATAAAGTACACATGAGATGTTTTAAAATTTAAAAACTGAATTAGAATATACATATCCTAAATATGTTCATGAAATCTGTTAAGTGGGAAGTACCAGAGTTGGTCACTTTCAAGCTCTTCTATCTTTAATTGGGGGAAAGGGAGATTTAAAAAAGCAATTACTCACTCATCCATCATTAATCTTTTTAACCTTAGTTAATGGCAGGATCTAATTATTGATACCCGAGGGAATGTAGCAGAGTAGTAACTAATAGTCTGTGAATAGTCAAGTTACTTTCCATCTTATATTCTTTAATATTATTTCACAGTATTGGTACTAGCCCTTAACATATGTAAACCCACAAATACACAATTTACCTAACCAGACATTTCTGAGAAAACATGTGTTTAATAATAACTATGTTTATATTTTAGGAACACTGATAGTATAAACACTTGAAGAATTTTAATAAAAACATGGGAGCATATAAAGATCCAGAAAATTTAACATTAATTAGTGGAAGAATGACAAAACTGAGACAATATAAAGTAGTGCTGAAGTGGGTGAAATGCAAATGAACAACGTGAGTCAACTGCCTACGGTTTAGACTGACACTTGAGCAAAGTACAGCCGTCCATATAGGCCCACAGAATACTATTCCAAGACTGCCACTGAGTGGGGTCCTGAAATCAGGGATGGAATTAAGCCTAAAATATGCTTTGTTTTTCCCTAAATATGTACCTTGATAAACTTCTACTTTATGCCCAAAGGAAGCAGCTTCTGATTTCTGTTTGGAAAATTTAACTGTCAGCATGAGTTGTCTTTGTACATGGAAAATTATGTAAAGTGTTATCTGAATACCAAGCTCTGCGTACTCCGGGACAGGTGGTCTTCTAAACTTGGCCAGTAAGTAGCTCGCAATAGGCAGCACATACAGTGTGGATACACTGGATAAAGGAATGGCTGTCGTGAGATGTAGAGATGCCCCAAGCGCCAAAGACAGTCAGTAAGGAAAGCAAAAAACAAACAAACAAACAAACATAGAAACAAAAATCAAGTCATCTATATGCTTCTAATTTGCTTGGTTTTGGAAGGGCATGAAAATATACTAAGTTCACTTATGAGAAAACACTTTATGAAGTGTGAGTAACTATGCTATTTGTAAATTTATATCCTGTAGTCCAAATGCAACAAGACCATGGAAGAAAATAAGAAATTCATACAAGTTAACTTTAGCTATCATACTTTTCACTATATACTATTAGAAAGAAAAAGGGGTAGAAAAAGTGAGACCATTTCATATTTAGCTAGCATGGTTTGTGAGTGTTCCTATGATATACAACTTAGGCTATTCTTGTATTAATGTCATTTATGATTTGCTGCAGTTTTTCAAATTGGTGACTTAACGGCCGTTGTCAGTTAGAAAACCATTAGCTGCTATCTTATCAAATACCAATTTTCCCTATTCTTTCTCTTCTTTTGGAGACTGAAAATACACATTACCAGAAAATGTTAGGGTTCTATAGGTGTCCTTGACATTTTTGTTTTCTCTCTGTTCTTGCTTTCCTTCCTTAGGCATGTTTCTATGCATCAGCCTCCAGTTCACCACCACTCTCTGTTGTTGTCACTAATCCAGTAACTTAGTTGACTGGGTTTCAATTGTCAGTAAAATCTATCTTTCTGGTTCTAGGATAGTTATTTGATTAATTTTAATGGAATACAGTTCTTTTGTTAATCTATTTTAACTATTCTGCTGAAATTCATCATGGTTATAATCAAAAGGTCATATTTGCTAATCCTTAACTATGTCATCAATGGATCACTGTTACTCTGATTGGTTTACTTTCTTTAAACTATTTGGCTGTATATCTTGACATTCCATAACTTTGGATTAATATTATCTATGAATATTTGCATACGTCCCAAAAGCATACTCTAGAAATTTTAAGATTTAGTTTAGAATTGTAAGTTTATGTTTAATTAAAATTGTTAAAATTAAGAATTTAATTTTAAGTTCAGTTTATAAGAATATGGGATAGTTTATCTGAATTTAAGCAAAGACTGAGTTGGTGTAAGATCTGCTGGAGGCTTTTAAGAACTGGCTTATTTCTAATTTGTCCTACTCCTAAGGCAGAGCACCCCCAAGATTTCAAATACAATGCAGGGGCTTTTAGAAGGTCTCCTTCTTCCATATCTTTGAACCTTAATCCTTTGTATCCTAGAATGTCAAACTCTGTTTAACCCAGTGGTGTTTTAGCAGCTACTTTGAGTTTGATTCTTAACAGAACTTAGAAGATGGCAAGCCTTAAAGAACAACTTGGGTTGTTCAGTGAGAACTGGCAATCACTTAAGTAATTGTCTTTTGTTTGGCCTCTAACCTTATGCCATGAACTGGCAAGTCTAAAATAAAGAAAGGAGGTGTGGCAAATTAAAGTAGGCTTCCCGTAGCATGCCACTATCTTGGATGTTATGTTCTCAAGTCCTGGCTACCACAGTTACTTGCCAGTGCCTTCAATAAGCTGTTAGTTGTATTTTATTTAGTGGCTGTAATTCGGCAACAATTGTAATGGTTCTTGCTTAGTGGCTTAGCCTGATATGAGTTACAATCTCATGGTTAGAGAAAGTAGATTCTTTACTTCATTACATTGGGTATGTATCAAAATTCATTAAAACAATTGAACTCTAGGGACAAAGAAATTCAAGACAAATAACCAAGTAATTGTCACCAAAATAAAAGTAAGAACTAAGTGACAGTTTGGAAGCTAGAAGACTTTTCAACTTATTTTAACTAATCTTAAAATGGGATACTTTATGTAAACTTAAGTGGAATTCTTGGGATTCCCTTAGCACTTAGTGGAGATAGATGATTAAATAAGAATTGAGAGTCTAACAACAATAAAATGTCATGGAAAATGTAAATATAAAGATAATCTTATATACAAACTGGAACAGTATTGGCTAGTCGTACCTTATTAATTTCCACTTCCTCTTTGCAGCAGTGGTCATTGCCATATAGGATGGCAGACTTGTTGATACAGTCCTAGAATCCATAGTTGAAAATGAAGAAGACTCAAGCCTGCATATTAAGAATGAAGAATTAAAGAGAGCACATCTGACTTATACTAAGGAAAAAATGATTTATATTTTTATAATCAGGAAACCATTGGTATTAATATATTTATGGATATACCTCCATATAATAAAATTTCCCTCAGTTATCTTTTTCTCTTTTAAAAACACCAGTTAAAGATGTTGTCAAGACATTCCTCATAGCAAAGAAATGTAGAGGTATTTTTCTTCCCATATTTAGATCAGATGTTATGATGTAGTTGAATGCTTCCTTAAATGACAATCATTTGATGTTGAATTATGCTGAATTTTAGGTATTATTCAAATGAGGTATCGATCAGTAAGCAAAGTAGTCATTCAGTGATGGCTTAGGCTTCATAGCATCAGAATATATAGAACAAATGAAATTCATCTTAAGGTCTCTTCTCGCTTAGGGAAGGTCAAATGACTTAGAATATAAAATTTATTATTTTAAAAAATGGTAAGTGTACCCATACTTAACTAATATGCAGTAAACAAGCAACTTATATACCAAAGAGAGGACACTTGATCTGTCCAATATAAACAAAGAAGAGAAAGCTAACAGTTTGAAAGCCTTTGGGCGGGGGAAAGAATTGTAAAGTATTCTGTTTTTGTACCTGTTTAAACTGCTTTTGCTGCTTGGTAGTGATTCTTGTTCAGGTAATTTACTCTTCAACTTCCTGGTGTCATCACACAGAATAAATGTAGAGTCCAAATCCTGTTTACACTCTGTTGTACTGCTGAGAGGAGATTCTACTTTAAATAGTGCTTTCATGGAATTATCATTGGTTACATTTGCAGTATGTGGCAAAGGTCGTGTTAAGGCTGGAGACAGGTCTTGAAGAGGTCTTCTGTAGTCCTCTGGGGTATAAACAATAGGCTGAAGTTCTTTGCTGAAAGAATCATTGAGCTGTACACCTTCAGACAGTACAGACTTCTGAGTATGTTTTACTTTCAAGGAACAAGGAATTAATTTTCTTCTGGTTCTTTTATGTGGAGTAATTTTAAGCAAGTTAGGTTCACTCGAGGATGTGCCTGTGCAATAAAATTATAAAATTGAGAAGTCCAATAATGTTGCCTCAATAGTTACTCCAAAAAGCTCAATAGGTAAGAAGATAAAATCCCTAGGAGCATATTAGTACTTTGCTAGAAATCTCACAGAGAATAACTAAGTAGGAAAGGAATGCAAACGGTTCATTACTAACAGTTTTAACAGTAAATTTGTTGTATAGAGCATAAATTATTAATATCAATGGATACTGAGGAATCATAAGATCAAATGTCCAACCATTCCTATCAATCCCCAAGCCATTTCTGGCATTCATGTTTGTCCTGGGGTTAAGAACAAGCATTTACTATTTGAAGGAACAGATACGAATACTTATCCTACTGTCAACATCAGCTCTATAGAACTCAGCGGCAGTAACCGAGAAAACTCCATTTCCCTTTGTATTTGTCAACATCTCCATGAATGAATTCTATGTTTTAAAAGTACATACAATTAAAACAACTGTGACCGTACAGTCCTTTTAATTAAGGGATTTTAGGAATCTTTAAAAAAAACACACTAAAGCAATTTTTGATGCTTGATCCAAAATTAAGAAACACATTTAAGTATGTTTCTCAAATATCTTATATTAATATCCAAAATAACGACAGAATTTATAACAATATAATTTGTGAACGCTAATCTTACATTTGGTATTCTGCCTGCTTGACTGTGATGAACTTCAAGAAACCTGGCATGAAATATATTAACTTAGGGTATACTGTTCACAGAAAAAAATTATGTGTTATTTCTATGCAGTTTTAAAATAAAGGAAGAAAAGCTCCTAATTGATGTTATATTTGCTTTATTAGTTAATACTATTTAAATACTGATAATAGCCCCTATGTGTGTCAATAAGGCTACTGAGAACTCCTGCTAAGTTAAAAGTACATGTATGGCAATTAGCAGTAGTACACGCATTATTCTTATAATGATAGTTGACAATTACCCTCTAGGAAATACAGTTTAAAAACAGGAAGAAAAAAATGATCTTCATTCTACTAAGGAATTTGACTTTTCTGAGAACTAGACAAATGAGATCTAGATCTTAAAATAATTTTCCACTCCCTTTAACATGACATTTGTCAAATTTTCCATTACCAGATATTTTTATACTAATGCCGCAGTGTAAAGACAGTCACTTTTCTCCACTGTGCTGCTACCACCAATTTGGTGGCTAATAATAGCTAGAAGATTAACTTCTTTTCCCATGAGAGACACAGAGGTAAAGAAGACAGAAAACTATATTGAGGATAGAGGACTGAGTTGGGAGTCAGGAGACTTGAATTCTATTTCTGGTTTTACCAAAGACCCGGTGAGTGACCTTGGGCAACTCACTGTAAGTAGTGTGCACATTAATACTTTGTTGAAAAACTGAGATAATACATCCTGAGTGAGTTAACCCAGACCGAGAAAGATACACATAGTATATACACACTTATAATTGGACACTAGCCCAACAGCGATGTCCCGTGAAAGTCTTCACTTAGTAGGAGACTGGGACAGATGCTGGGACTTCCTATTGGGACTTCAGGTGAGAGAGGTATGGGAGAATGGGGAAATAGAAGGATCCAGAGGGTCCTAGAAACCTAGAAGAACATCAAGGCTGGTGGATCTGGACCCCTGGGGGTCTGCTCAAACTACTGCACCAACCAAGGACAATGCATGCAGTAAACCTTGAACCCTATCCAGATCTAGCCAATGGACAGCACAATCTCCACAGTTGTGTGGAGAGCAGGGACTGACTCTGACATGAACTCTGGTGCCGCCCCCTATTTGATCTCTTCCCCTTTGTGGGGAGGCCCAGTGGCACTCAGAGGAAGGGTAAGCAGGCTGCCAGGATGAGACCTGATAGGCTGTGATCATATGGTGGGGGAGGAGGTCTCCTTCTGTCACAGATTAGGGGAGGGGAATATGGTGACAGAGCAAGGGAGGGAGAATGGGAGGAAACAAGTGAGATGTAATCTGAATAAATTATTTAAATTAAAAAAAAAAAAAAAAGAAAAGGGATTTTCCAGGATTAGCTGATAGGAACATTTGGAGTTCAATGAAATACTTTGGGAATGAAAAATTGCTTTAAGTTAAAGAATTACAGCTTTAACAAAGTGGTAGTTTACTTACCAATACTCTATTAATAATCAATTCATAGTTGTCTCTAAATTAATATATTTCAAATAATGTCTTTTAAATGATGGATATAAAGTTTATCAAGATTGATCATAAACTATATGTATTGTTGTTGAAAGATGGACATGAATGTATTATTTGCCATGCAAGTATAGTAACACACAAAATTTACCAAAATGGTACATAAAATCTCAAGGAATGAAGATAGCCAAAGTCACCACTTTCCTTCTATATATCTAATAGGAATAATCTCTGAAGTATGTCCTGGACCATAATGGAATACTGTTTTTTTTTTCTACAGCAAGTAGCATATGAAAATGAGAATCTTCTCTAAGACACTTAAAAAAAAAAAGACACCTGTTTTCTGGGATAATTTAAGCTAGATGCAACATTAAGTTTTATATGACCAGAACAATAACTGGTTAGAGAAAGAAATGATAATGTCATAATTCTCAATTCTGAAAGGTTAAGTTGGAGGAGAGAAATGGAGCTGTAGTAAACACTGATTATATACTGACTGTTGTGCTTGGCTTGGAAGATATACCATGGGTACACAACATGCAGGAAATACAGAGCTTTCCCTCTGTTTTGAATTTTATTTAATTGAGGTAAATGAGAGGGTAGAGGGTGAATTTAAGACCACCCAGGTTGACTAGTTCATAAGAAATGTTCTTTTAGAAGACAGTGAAAGCAAAAACAATAGTTAAACAATTCCACATAAATTGGACATTCAACCCACTGTAACTATACATAAGGTTAAGACCCACTTAATGAAAACTTAAAACACCTAAGATAAAACATTTCACTTTGAATAAGCTTTCTAGAATACATAATGATTATTCTTTAGCTAACTTGATACTTTAGGAAGGTACAACAAATGAAAAATGCAAGGTTAAGGTTATTATAGAGCCTGTAGACTCTTAAGATCCACTGAATATGCTAGGCATGTGTTGATAAGAAGGATTTGCTGTACTTTTCCATTACAAGAAAGGGGTATACAGTAAATTTCCAGAAAAGCTGTCTCAGGGCAGGCATATCTATATCAGCTTGAGAAAGTGTTATCTACCAAGTGGAGATAATGCTATCTATCAAGGTTCCATAATTCTGAAACTTAGACTATAGATATGATAAAGAGGAAAGGGAAACATTATATTCTTTCATAATGTCTCCATAAAAAGCCTCATGTTGTACATGCCTATAATCCTAGCACTCAGGGTGCTAAGGAAGGAGGGAATTTGAGAATTGAATGCCAGTCTGAGCTATACAGCAAGACTCTGTAAGCAAAGAAACAATGAATGGGCAAGAGATGACACTAGGAAATCAGTACAAGCCTTCCTCCACAGCTCATGTGGGAAATGATGAGAACGTGGATAGGGTAGTCACAGCAGTGACGGAGAATTATGGAAAGCATGTTAGAATCAAATTAGATGCAAGTGACATAAAATATATCCATAACATATTGAAAAGCATGAATGATGGTTGGTTTTCCATCAGAGGGACCAAAGGTAAGTAGTTCAGGCAAGGAGTAAGTCATCTCTTAGTATCAGTGGGGACTGATTCCAGGATGGCTCTCAACTACCAGTCTCCACTCAAATATCTTATAAAATCCTGTTTGGGAGGTAGGGTTGGGTATCACTACGTTGTCCAAGATCGTGGTGAATTAAAATTCAAATGATCCTCTTGTTAAAGGCTGTGAGTAGCTGAGATTACAGGAATGCACTTCTTTGCTCAGATTTCATTAGTAAGTGCACACTTATAATAACCTTTTCTCATCTAAGAGCAAAATATAAAGGAATAACAGATAATCCGGAAGCTATGTTCTTCAATATTACACATGTCGGATCTCTCCTACAGTGGTAGGATTAAACCAATTAGAGAAGAGCCAAGTAAAACACAGAACATTCACAATTTCACTGTTACATAAAACTGTCTTTTATGGAGTTGTTATACAGGAAATATCTGTTAAATGAAGTGTTATATAGATTTTTATAAACATCATGATCTCAATTTTAACACAACAAAGCAAAAGGTTACCAAATAAAAATCAAAGCCCAAACAAAAGTCCACAAATAGAAAAGAAAGAGTCTCAAAAAAGCAGAGTAAAAGGAAATACAGCAGGCACAATGTGTCAATATATCATGCTACTGGTAGAAGAATGACTGCCTTATGTAATACATGTGACAAACTCTAACACACACACACACACACACACACACACACACACACACACACACACACACACAAACACAGGTGGGCAGGGGGAAGAGCGAGAGCGAGAGTGAAAGTACAAAACCCCATAGGAGTGATAGCTGAGGTAAAGGAGGGAGAAGACAACTATGAAGAAATCTGATCTTTTAAGCCTAAGTAACTAGAAGCATAAAGTTATGTTTGCACATAGAGGGCACAAATGAAACAGGAGAATTAAAGTCTGTATAGAAAAGTCAGACCCTGAGATTCTTCATGTGGGATCTTTTTGTTCACTATCTGCATTATCAAATGATTTTTGATTTGTTATTTTGGTTCAAGGATGTGGTTTTATTTTATGAACATACTCAAGTGAAAGAATATGGCAAAATCAGTCTGTTATTGACCTGAAAACTTCACGCTTACTGACTAGTGTACATAGTGTTAAAGAGTACTATGAATGCTACTGAGAAGAAAAGCAATCATCAATAATAACCCAGCTGTGAATCCTGTGAGCTACAAAAACAACTGGCCTGGCAAGACATGTCCACTGGTCCGATAGTGGCACTGACATCATGTGAGGAAGCAACAACTACTATCTGATGGGATTTAAGGCCCAGTCTATGAGATGAAACCCATACCTGGAACCATTAGTGTCCAAGAACCTATGACCAGACAGAGCAAGGCCATAGGCCGGAGTCTAGTACTGTTTTTCTGCTGAAAGGACATAGTATTAAGCCAATTCTTTTTTTTTAAATTTAATTTTATTAATTTATTCAGATTACAACTAACTTGTTATCCCATCCCTTGTATTCTCCCTTCCCTCTCTCCCTCCCTCCCTCCCGCTTTCACCCTATTCCCCTCCCATAGGTCTATGACCAAGGGGGACCTCCTCCCCGACTATATGGTCATAGGCTCTCAAGTCTCATCTTGGTAGCCTGTTTATTCTTTCTTTGAGTGCCACCAGACTCACATGGTATGTACTCACTTATAATTGGGTACTAGCTCAAAAGGCACGTCCCACAAAAGTCTTCACTTACCAGGAGACTGGGATGGATGTGAGGACATCCTACTGAGACTCTAGGTAAGAGAAATATAGATGGGGAAATAGAAGGATAGAAACCTACAAGAACATCATGATGGGTAGATCAGGGCCCAGGGGAGTCTGCTCAAACTATTGCACTAACCAAGGACAACAGAATAGTAAATATTGAACTCTCACTCTGATCTACCCAATGGACAGGACATTCTGCACAGTTATGTGGAGAGCGGGGACTGACTTTAACATGAACTCTGGTGCTCCATATATAAACCAATTCTTAATGGCATTGTTATACCAAAGATCAACACATTTCTCACCCTTATTTATAGATGATGACTAAACTAACACAAGGACCTACAATTTGCCAAGAAGCAAAAAATAAAAGGTGGCTCAGTCCTAAGAGGGAATATATAACGTATAGCCCCTTTTCCCAAGGATCAGGGATCATTGTAAAAGAGGTGGTGGGAACAGTGTAAGAGCCTGAAGCTATGGGTAACTACAAGGAAATATTGTCTCTTAGACATGGCAGAGTAAACTGTACATATGAACTAACAGCAGTTGTGACAGCACACACAACAAACTGTGCAAGTACAAGCCAAACCAACTCCCAGCATGGAAGGGGAATTGGGCACATAATCCCACCCTTAGCTTTATAACTATTATTGGCAACTGCTAGCTGCTGGGAAAGTGAGAAACAGCTCTCTTTTCTAAGAATGTAGCTCCTTCAGCAGGCTACCACGAAGAGACTTGATACCCTATGAGCATATACAGGGGGAGGAGGTCCCCTCAGTCACAGTCATAGGGGAGGGGACTAAGGGGAAAATGGGAGGGAGGGAGGAATGGGAGGATACAAGGGGTAGGATAACAATTGAGATGTAATATGAATAAATTAATAAAATACATTAAAAAATTAAAAAAAGAATGTAGCTCCTTTTTAAGTTGATCACACTCCAGTAAGACTGCACATTGAAGATCACATTGGCAGCAAAAACTGGTCTTAAACAGGACTCAAATCCACTGTTGAGTGGAGAGTGAGATCTGACTCTCACACGAACTCTGGTGCCCCTTTTCTGATCACGTCCCCTGGATGGGGAGGCCTGATGGCACTCAGAGGAGGAGTAGCAAGTTACCAAGAAGAGACTCGATATCCTAAGAGAATATATCCCTCAATCACAGACATAGGGGAGGAGAGAAGGGGGGAAGTGGGAGGGAGGGAAGAATGGGAGGAAACAGGGGAAGGGCTAACAATAGAGATGTGATACGAATAAATTAATAAAAAAACAAAAAAAACTTGGGTGTGTAGGGTTGGAGTGGATCTGGAAAGGTTGGTAGAGGGGGCATGGATATGATAAAAACACATTGTATGAAATATTTAAAGAACTAAAAAGCAATACATATTTTCACAACTAATGGATTCTATAATGTTCCATAAGCATAAGTACCTAACATCTGTGTATTTGCTTAGTATTATACAATACAGCTTTTCATTCAGAGGAACCAAGTTCAGGTTCCAGCATCCACTTCAGGTGCTCATACCACCTATGACCCTGTGACTCGAGCTATTCTCTTCTGGCACAAATCCACATAGGGACATGCACAAATAGGCATAATTAAAATTAAAATTAAAATTAAAATCTTGAAAAAGTAGTTTGAATATTTACTGGGTATTCACCACCTTTTTAAAACTTCTTGGATTTGTTTTAAAAGGAATATGAAGAAATAATGTAGGTATAATAAACGTAACAAAATTAGGTAAAGCAAATAATTAGGTAATCAATTCAGAACTAATTACATTAAACAAAAGAGCACATAATGAATTTCATTATCACTTATTCATTTAGGATGGTACACTGTATAATTTCATTAAATTTGAGAATAATTGATGACTATCAAGTGCTTTAAAAAGATAATACTACCTGATGTAGCTATTTTACTTTTAGGGATGCAGCCTAAGGAGATAATTAGACAACTTGTAAAACACATATACAGAGATTAAGAAGAGTTTTACTTACAAGAACAATAGAGTAAAAACAAACCTAGTGTTCTTCAGTCTGTTATTAGATAACTAACACATGGCAGTAAGGAGGGAGTTAGTGGTGGAGGCGTAGCTCAGCATCAGAGTGATTATTTGCATGCACAGGGATCTTAACACCGCAAAATAAGTGACTTAAATTCATGTGGTTCAATGGGAAACAAGCTAGAGACCACTTAGATTTACTCGATCATATACGTTACTTTTGTTGGAAGAAACTTGCTCAGAGAAGAAGTCCAGTAGGCGATTAAACAAAACAGCATTACAAGTTCATGAAACATAACTTCTGGTTCCAGTTAGACAAATTAAGGTATTCATTGGAAAGAAAGAAAGACCCAAAGCTTAATACGGTGAGAAAGAAAAAAAACAAAAAACCTCCCAAACCCTGAAATCAGCTTCCTACTCTTACAGTTTTCTGGAGACAGAGAAGGCAAGCCATAGCTTTACTAACACTGACACTTTAGGAAAGGGGGAGTTCATACAGAGTACAGTTTGCACTAGACTTTTAGTGCAGGGAAAGACTCAGTAGATCAGGATGGAGAAACAGGAAGCAGCATCTGGCATTGAAGAAAAAACATACCAAAAAAAAAAAAATCCCTTGGAAATGCAGAAGGGAAGATTGGTAGGACACTGCCTGTGGCTTGGCAGTGGTCTGGAGAGCCTCTGAAGGTTCCCTAAACCCCTCCACACTTAATGGATAAGAGTTAGGTGGTGGATGCAGGTTAGACTTGCAGAAGAGACAAGAAACAAGGGAGCCAATTTATGTCACCACAACTACTCATTTCTTGTATCAAACTTTCTCTGAATGCTCTACAAAATGAATTAAGAAATAAAATGGCATTCTTTTCTCTTTCTCTGTCTTAAATAAATCCTTAAGACACAGATACTAACCGACAATCCATATGGTTTCTTATGCAAAGGTGCAATAAATTTATTTCACAGGTGGTTCCTTTAAATAAAGAGACAAGATCATTTGTCACTAATAAACTTAAAATTTTTCTCTTAAAATTGGGCAGGTCTTTTGGGGTCATCTTTTGATGTGCGAATCACATGTTCTGAATTTTACCCAGAGGAACTAATTTATCATAGGCTTATGGTTGCAAATGCTAAGAGATTTATTATAGGTCTGTACATTAGTATAAAGGCAGAATGCAATAGTTAGCAAACATGAGTCATAGGCTGCAAAGCAGGGCGCATGTGACAGGGAGACTTTGATGAATGGGATTAGATCTAATTGAGATTTGGTACAAAATGATGGCAAGGATTCTTCCTTTGCTAGCACCTCTGCTAATGCATACAGGAAGAGGTATTCTGGGAAACAAAGCAAAATAAAACATTAGATGGCAAAGTTCTAGAGTGATTAAGGATTAATACATGCATATCCATAAGCACTTTTGGCAAGAATGATTGATAATATTACTGTATTAATTATAAATCTGGCTTCTTTTTTAACAGATCTGTGACTCATAGAATTCATGGATGCATATCATACAGGTGAATAAATGTAACAATTTAAAAGATAATGTGCCCAGATACAGTGGAGAGAACAGACTTGAAATCTGAAAGCTTGCTTGGGCTACACTGTGAGTTCAAAGGAAGCTTGGGCAACTTACTAAGAAACTCTCTTTAAAAACTCCCAGCAATAAAGCTATAATAAGTACTCCCCAAGAGAAGCAAGCAAGCAAACATGGGGGGTTGTGGAGGTATGTTAGTGATAGAATAATTGCCTAGCATGCTCAAGGCTGTGAGTTAAATATTGAAAAACAAAACAAAACAAAACCACAAATATTATCAACTGTGAGTATCCTGATGGGTAATGAGGATGTTTTGACTTTTCATTTAATGTCAAAATTTTATCGGTTTCATAAATAAACTGTGCCCATCAGTACCCTCATACTCTGTTAATAAGCCTTCTGTTTTTCAGAGCTAACATAGGTGTACATTTTCCTCTATAGATATCTAGACATCAAGATTTAGAGTCACGTAAATATCTATCCCTAAAGTTTAAAGTTCTGATATTGGCAATATACTAACATTTAAATGAAATTAATTTTTCCTGAATAAGAAGTAATGTTTATTAATACAGAACAAAGTTTAAGAATAGATTGTATAATAAAAACATGAAACACCTAAGGCTAGCCATGCATGGTTGTAGTCTATATCCTAAATCCCTGCACTCAGGAGGAAGAGGCAGGTGGACATCTGAATATAAGGTCAGCCAAAGCTACATAGTCAGCAAGACACTCTCAAAGAACAGACAAGCAATCCAACAACACTAAGGGTATTTTAATAACAAATGTATGGGAGAAATATGAAGAAAATGCTCAAGCTCCTGAGGATAGAATATGGACAAACCAGAGAAAATCTTATAGTAAAAAAGAACAAAGATACAATTCATCATTTTTTTCTTCCTCCCAAGTGCTGGGATGAAAGGCATGTACCCAGCTATAACTGATCAATTTTAAGGAACATAGAAAGAATTATTCTCACTTTCAGTTCCTAGATGTAACAACAAAAACCATTTGAAAACAAAGAATAATGAAGAGGAACCATCATTACTATAGATAAAAACAAAATTAAAACATAGAAAAACAGCTACCAGCTCTTTTTTTTGCAATTTTTAAAATTTTATTAATTTATTCATATTACATCTCAATTGTTATCCCATCCCTTGTATCCTCTCATTCCTCCCTCCCTCCCATTTTCCTCTTATTCCCCTCCCCTATGACTGTGACTGAGGGGGACCTCCTCCCCCTGTATATGCTCATAGGGTATCAAGTCTCTTCTTGGTAGCCTGCTATCCTTCCTCTGAGTGCCACCAGGCCTCCCCATCCAGGGGCCGTGGTCAAATATGGGGCACCCGAGTTTGTGTCAGTCAGACACCACTCTCCACTCAACTGAGGAGAATGTCCTGTCCATTGGTGAGATCTGGGTAGGCGTCAGCTACCAGCTCTTAAGAGTAGAAATGTCACAAAAAGAATCTCATGTGCGTACTACCTAATGCAAGACAGAGGTACGGCCCAAACCCACACAGGAGCTACTAGCTTCTCATGTGTTAGATTCTATTAAAATAAAGTAGGAGAGGATAAAAAAGAAAAAATATAAATATATGGATGGGAAATGATTCAAAATGTATCAAGAAAAGTTGAAGTAAAATTTTAATACCCAAAATCTCAAACACAGTTAAGGGTAAGGGATAATAAAATGAAGGAAAGAGCTAATACACCATCGCTTTCTCATTGACTCCCACAGCTTTAAATATTATGTAAATGTTATCAATCATCAAGCTATAGTTCATCATATGACCCCTCTCCTGAACTTTAGATTTTTAAATTATTTTTATTTAAATAATTTATTCAGATTACATTTCAATTGTTATCCCCTCATTTGTATCTTCCTGTTACCCGCTCCCTCCCTCTTTCACCCTATTCCTGTCCCTTAGGCCTGTGACAGGAGAACTCCTCCCCCACCATATGATCACAGCCTATCAGGTATCATCCTGGTAGCCTGCTTCCCTTTCCTCTGATTGCCACCAGGCCTCCCCATCAAGGGGAAGTGGTCAAATAGGGGGCACCAGAGTTCATGTCAGAGTCAGTCTCTGCTCTCCATACAACTGTGAAGAATGCGCTGTCCATTGGCAGAATCTGGAAACAACCTAGATGTCCCTCAGTCGATTGCATAAAGAAACTGTGGTACATTTACACTACGGAATAGTACTCAGCTATTAAAAACAAGGAAATCTCTGCTCATACAATGAGCAGAGAACCTGCCTTAATTGCTCTGTACATCCTGCACACCTCATACCATCACAATGTTAGACCTGTATAACGCTTGTGAGAAATTTGGTTTTAGAACAAAAGAGCTGGACACTGGATCAGACCTGCCAGGATTCATTCCTCTCAGCAAGCTGGATGCTGACATCCTGCACCCTCCATGTTCCAGTCCCAGCACCTCAGCTGCTGCTACCCATCAGAACACGACAGCTTGCAGGACTGCATTGTAGAAAGTTTCTGATCCCAATTGGTCCAGCAGTCCAGACTGCCCCACACAGGACTCCTATTAAGCCTAGAATTTCACAACTTTTGAAAAATGGACCACAAATGCTATCCCTGGCTTCCTTAAGCATTTCCCCCAATTTTTTTGTGGGGCAGGGGGGCTTCAAAGGAATTACTCTCCCTAAATCAGCCTGAAGAATCCTTGAGAGAACGTCATCCCATTTCCTCTAAGAGGGTTTGGGTAGGTTTCTGTTTATTCTCATGGTCTACAGATGCTTATTTCCATTGGGAGTTGGTTCTAAGTATTATTGATTTTTTTACAGAGAGGAAAGTAGGTTTGACTCAGGGTCGTGTCTCTTTTCCTTTATCTTTCTTTTGAATGTAAGGAGATAGGCGCTGAAAAGAAGGAGAGGGGGATATAGAAAATATAGAGGGAGGATAGAACAAAAGGTAGATTATTGAATCTACTCCTCACCTCAAGGTCCTAATTGCTACTCACAAATAAGGTTATTTTTTAAAATTCAATGGTATTGAATTTTGTATGTTGATATAAATCATGCTCATGTCAAAAAACTAGTCTAATTTTATCACAAGAATATATACTCTAGGTCTAATAGATAAGATTCTATAGATAAATGAGGTAAAATAGTTACATAAGGTCTTCAAAAACCTCAGAGACCTACAAAATATGGTATTTAAAGATGTTTTTATTATTCTAAAGATTCTTTGACAACAAGACTAGTTAATTCCTGGCAACACCCAGCCTGCCTCAAAGAACCACCTTATGGAGTTGGCTTCAAATGTGGCAAACCAGCCAATGGGCAAAATGTCATTGTTTCTGCCACAGACAGACTTATGCCTAAAAATGGGTAAGTTTAGATGCAGGCAGAGTCGACGGCCAAACACTGCTAAGAGAGGATAAGCAAGTCCTCAATAGTTCCTTCCTCACAAATATGTCTGTCAGATATATTGGCCCAGAAGGCTGAAGATGATACTCCAATGTTGTTGAGAGTACTGAGTGACTGTTCAGGCAGTAAACTGTCTCCGTCATCTTTTTTTTTTTTTCTTTTCATTTTGGAAGCTGCTAACCTGGATTCCAGGTTCACTCAAGTATTTAAGTTTTATCCCTTCTCAAGTCTCTGATGGGTTTGAAGACCAGATAGTTTACTCTTTCAATTAAGCTTAGAAGGTTAGGGGTTAAGATGTTTTTAGATCAAGATAGATGTTTTAAGTTAATAGAGATGAAATATGATAAATATTAATCTCCATTCAGAAATTTAGACCTGTAGGCTCAATTTTTTAAACAACTATATTTTATTATAAACTTACTAACAGAGCATACCTCATTTATACCCCGACTAACCCAAACAATAAGAAAAGGAGATTAAAGAATACAATAATGAAACCTTAAGGTTATCAGTTCTGAGGAACGATTCTCCTGGCATAGACAGCAGGACCTCAGCAAACCTGTAATTCAACCAAGGTTGCTGCTGGAACCTGGAACAGCAGCTGAGGCCCAGAGCCTCATCCAGAGCCCAAAGCCTTGAAGCCTTCCCTGGAGCAGTTCTCTCTTGTTGATGAACAGCCAAAACAATCCCAAGTCTTCTCCTCTCTCTCCTCTTCCCTCTCTCCCCCCTATTGTTTTGGGCATATATATATAAAAACACAAAAACTTGTAAAACTTGTTTATCTCTCCTACATAGACCCAACAAGACAGGAAAGATGTTTACTTCAAGTTTGCCAAATACCAATGCCCAAATCACTATGAATGTAACATTTACATAATTCCTGATTGTGTTGTGGTTCTCCCTGCTGTATGTAGTTTATTTTACCCATGTTTAATAATATAAATGTATATGTTAAAAAAGAAACATAATAAAAATTTCAAAAAAGTATATAAAGAAAATGTGATGTAAAGTTAAAAAAAAAAAAACCAAAAAAAAAAGAAATCTTGAAATTTGCAGGTGAATGGATGGAACTAGAAATGATCATCCTGAGTGAGTTAATCCAGATGCAGAAAGATACACATGGTATATACTCACTTATAATTGGACACTAGGCCAACAGGGATGACCCCTGAAAGTTTCACTTAGCAAGAGATTGGGATAGATGCTAGGACTTCCTATTGGGTCTGCAGGTGAGAGATATGGGAGAATGGGGGAAATAGAAGAATCCAGAGGGTCCTAGAAACCTACAAGAAGACCATCAAGGCTGGCGGATCTGGACCCAGGGGAGGTCTGGTCAAACTACTGCACCAACCAAAGACAATGCATGCAGCAAACCTGAACTGCCCACAATGATATCTCCACTTTGCATGCACCATAAAGCAAATGCAACAAGCCTCTAACTAAATTCCTACCTATAAACTACCTTGACATTGATAATTTTCTCAAACTCTTTTAACATGAACCTACTCTTTCAGACATCAAGCTCAAAAATCTTATGAGTCACTGTATTCCTCCCAGTAACTCTACTTCTTGTCTGAGGCAACTCCATCTTTACTCGCTACTTTAATAGTCTTCTAATGCTACAACCTTTCCTTACCATAATATAGTCTCAGCATTGTCCACTTTTAATACATAGCCAAGCTCAGGACTATGCTCAGATAGCACTCAACATCCCATGTAATACAAAATAAAAGAATACTTCCCAATAATAATCCCATCTGCTTTCTCTTTAGCTCTAATTTATATGTGATTTTATATATTTTCCTTTGTTACTAGTTGCATATCATTGTTGGAACACGTTAGTCAAATTCCCATGTTATGATTGAGCATGGCTTACTCCCCCTATTTGAAAACCAGTGTAGATACTCTGGCTATATCTGAAAGATCCTTCAAGTTTATCAGTGAGAACCACCCTTACTATGCTTGTAAAAATAGCATATTAGCTACAATCTACTCCTAACCTCTGTTTAACTGACCCATGTTTTCTTCTTTATTAGAGAGTCAGTCCAACTAGCTAGTAGCTTGTTTGCACTGTAATGTACCTCTTTTTATTTTTCAGACAATTACATTTTCCCCTTTCCTTCCCTCCCATCTGCTGCCCCTGTTCTCTCTTGAATTCATGTCCTCCATGTCTCTTAATTGATGTCATGTGCCTGTGTGCATATTCCTATGTATATGCATATTTCCTAAGTACTTTACATTTAGTAACTCAGTGTTATAGGATGAATGAATGAATGAATATTCTCATACTTAGATGCCTGTAAACAAACAATATTTTGCAAAAGGCAACTGTACAAGAAAAATACTGAAACGATTAGTAGGCAATTCATAGAAAATTGTATTAATGTGATTTAATAGGCAGAGTGACAAGAAAAAAAAAGACAACAAGCAATTAAAGATAAAAATAAAACAGAACTTCAGATTTAAAAAGGTAGTATTGCTGGGAGTGGTGCTGCACATGTTAAATCCTAGCACCTGCAAAGGGGATCTAGAGCCAGTTAGATCTCTGTGAGTTTAAGGAGCTTAGTCTACATAGCACGTTCCAGGCTAGCTAGGTTACATAGTGATACCCTGGGCTAAAAAGAGGCATATGGGGCTGATTAAGCCTGTATGAAAATGGCTCTTGACTGACTTTCAACTTTATTAAAGTACCTTAACAAGTTACTTCTTTGACAGGGAAATGTAAACATCTCTCAGTGGAGAAGCTGAGGCAGAAGAAAGCAGATAAGACTCTGCTTTTCTTATTTAGACATAAGCAGGATAAATAAAAAATACATGCTTTTTAAAATATTATTTCAATACATTGTTTTAAATGCTCAATAGCAGAGTACAAATTAAATTTATTATGGCCAGTCTCATCAATTTCTGAAACCATGGTATACACATGTTTTAAATAAAAATACTGTCACTGATTTAATGGTTCTTAAGCAAGTTGAAAACAGTCAAGCTTAATAGTATTCAATATTTTTAAACTTAACAACAAAACCAGTTGATATAGTTCATGACTTTATACAAGACATAGACTGTACTATTAGTTCCTCCCCATTAACATAACTCACTACATCTAAGATCAAGAACAGCGAGAATTTAAGTAGACTTAGGCATCTTTCCTTTCATCCTTTGACTGTACATAATGGATATAGCACATCTCATGAAATTAGAAAACATGCAATCAATTAATCTATGAAAACAGTTGAACAAACTACTAAAAATAACAAACCAGGGTAAGAACACCTACCCTGATATATTTCTAACAGATAATACATGTTTGTAAAATACAATATTAGTCTTTCTTTTTAAACATCATGAAAAGGAATAGCCAAATAAATGTTCTATTTTATTGCTGACAAATAGTCTGTACAAGTACATTACATCTGAGATATGGATTGTAAAACACAAAATAATAACCATTTAACAGAAGGTGGTTGGTGGTTCTCAGTCTTGGTGCTAAAACCACACTTCTTCCAAACATCCACAATTCATTATAAGGAAAGAATCAAGTGCAAGAGATGAAAAATATTTTAAGTGTTGCTTTCCTGATATCTTACTTAGGTAAGTTCTAATGATAAGAATGCTTCATTAAAAGAAAATAAGGAAGGAGAGAAGAGGATGAAATGGAGAGAGATTTTAAAATAATGCACCTTACCTCCTGTCACCTTAGTTTAAAAATGTAGGGAGCTCCTACCCAAACACCACCCAGACCTGGCCCTGCTTAGCTCCTGAGGTCAGGCAGGACTGAGTACATTCAGAAAGAAAGAACTTGGAGTTGTGTGGGTAATGAGGAGGACAGGATCTGACAGATGTTGGAGGTGGGGAAAGAATATGATCAATATAATGCATGTAAACATTTTAAAGTTGAAAAAAAAAAGTAGAGAATTTTTGCTAGTAAAATAGATGAAACTAATCCAGACAAGTCTTTCTTCTGAAGGCAACAAAAAAGCTGTACAAAGCAAAAATATCAGTTTGAAGGAGCTGAATTATTAACACAACTGTTGAGAGCCATTGGTAAAGGGAAGCTGGAGGATGGGGATGATAATTTCTAAAATTACAGCTAATTTTTCTTTAAGGTTGTTTGCTGGTTGTTGAGTCTGGGTTCTGCTCTTGTTATAAACATTGACCAAAACTACTCAGAGAGAAAAGGGCTTACTTTACTATAGTTTATAGTCTCTCATCTATCAAAGCCAAGACAGGAACTCAAGGCAGGAACCTAGGGGCAGAAACTGAAGCACAGCTCATGCAAGGATGCTGCCTTGCCTTCTACTGCTATTCAGCTAGATTCCTTATACAACCTACAGTGGGCTAGGCACTCTTCTGTCAATTAGCAAGCAATGCAGTCCAATATGAGAGGCCATTTCTCAGTAGCAGGCCCCTCTTTCAAGGTATTATCAAGTTGACAACCAAGAAGAGCATAACAGCATTGCGTGAGGAGGTTGACTCAGCTCAGCAACACTGGGAATACTGAGTGAGGGGTGATAACAAGCTTTGCATTGACAAGTCACTAGACAACTCTCCATATTGGACTACATTCATGTAAAAGTCCACTACAATTAAAGTACTGATAAAGCATCAGCATACAGATGCATGAGGATATCTAGTTTGAGGCCAGCCTAGACTTCAAGTTCCAGGAAAGGCTGAATTACATAGTTAAGACTGTCTTAAAAAAAAAAAAATCCCTGAAAACCCAAATAATGAGAACTCCGCCCCCACTAACCCAAATAAACAAAGATATGTAACAGATGATGGATTAATGCTACTAACAATACCGATAGGAACAAATTCTAAAGGAATGTGCCACCTTTTTGGTTTACTTTAAACATGTATGCTCCTAAGCATGAGAGGTCACAATTGCTCAGATATTATTATTATTTTTTTAAATTTTGGAATATTTTTACAGACATATCTACCTTGAAGATAAAAAATGATCCAAAATTCAAAACATTTGATTGTCACATTGGCTCTCAGTTTCAGTTTTGAGGCATCTGAGATTTTAGGTATCTACACCAGAAACTTACTTTAGAGCCAAAATTTCAACAAAGTACTTAAACTGAGAAAAAACAATCATCACCACAACAACCACCATTTTTGTTTTCTTATCTAGCAAAACATGTTTCTAGTAATCCACAAATGCAAATACATACGGCCATGCTGTGAATAGAAGTGTCTCACACAGGCTCATGTGTTAACCTAGATGCAGGGACTGTTTTGGGAAGTTCTGAAAACTTTAGGAGGTGGGTCATCATTATAAGAGGGAGAAGCATGGTTCCAAGGTAATACCTGGGCTCCATCCTCCCCATACCTCTGATCTCTGTCTGCCAACTTCTCCACTATGTGATCCTGCTAACAGTATGATCTGCCCATGTGACCGTGGACTGAATCTTTGGCAAAATTTTTGACCAAAATAGATTCTTTCGCAGGTATCTGATCACAGCAGTGCAAATTCTGAATATCATACACAGGCATGATCTCTGATCACTATTCAGTGGAACACTGACTAAAAAATCACCATAGATTTAGTATGGAGCCTCTCACACTTTTAAATGAGGGAAATTCCAGATTAGGTAAACTTAAAATGTTTACAGTAAACTAAGTAACTGAGAAAAATTCAGACCAAAATGTTCTAACATTCATGGGAAATCTAATAAAATCTAGTCTTAACCAATAAAATATATCAATGTAAAAAAACACAGAGACTTAAAGGGAAGACAGAATGTGCAAGTTAGAGAGGGAACATAAAAATGATAAAATTGGTAACATCAGCCATGTCAAAGACAGGGCATTCTGCTTGTTATTCCATATTACCAAAAACTGTCATTTTAAACCAAGATAATAAGTTAGCTTTGTAATGAAAATATTTCAATTTGTAGAAAAATTATAGCAAATGTCAAAAGAAAAATTACTGAATTCCAATGTGCTAGCTGATCTTAAGGTTAGGTTATTAAATGGTATAGAATGCAATATTATTTATGATAAACTTCACTTTTTAATTGAAATTAAAATTTAAGTAAGAATGGGAAATAAATGAAATTTCAAGTTATTCAAAACATCAAATTATACATGCTGGTAGGTCCTGGGAGATGCTTGTTAATTAAAATTACTTATAAGTTAGTTTCTTTGTGATTGGTCATCAAATGACCAAATCTATTAAGAAGAAATCAACTATCTGTAGATTAGAATATAAATAGTATTAAAAGTAATGCTACCATTTACTGAATAAAATAAAAAGCTGTACTTACAACAAGGAATAGACTGAATTGGTGCAAGCGGTGGGAAAGTCATAAGAAGAGAAATCCCTGGGAGATCATTTTGGCTTGAATGTTCGGTAGCTTGGTCAGCCCAAGCCACCACCTTTTTCCTTTCTACCAAATGTTCAATATCTTTGAAGTCAGAATCAAAAGCAGCGTTTGACAGGCCAGTTTCTTTCAGCCTCCAATACTGTTTTTTTAGGGCTGGAATTAAAGCATTTAATACTCTGCAAACAGAAAATGACAAGAAAGGTGAGAGGAACACTGTTTTAAACATACTAGAATAGTTCTTTTGTACAATAGGCAAAGTATTACATTATCATTAAAATGATTTCCTATGATTTTTTTTTCCAAATTCTCTTGCCAAGCCTGCACCCAGTCTGTGAGGCCAACCAAATAGTCCTTCCATAAGACTATTTCTGTTTACTCTCTCCCTTAATACCAATGGAAATAATCAATATTAAAAGTATTTTCATAATTCAAAGTTGCTTTGTGAAAAAAAATTAACTTTACCTAAACATTTCAACATATACTTAATATATACAGTATTGAGAGTAAAGAGTCTTGCATGGGAATTGGGAAAAGCAGGATCTATAGGTAGTTCCAGCAGTTTTTATGTGGCCCTGGAGATATATGCAAGTATATATAGTCATTGTCATTTTACAAGCCATCAGTATCTCTTTGCCACCTTTTTGATCATGAGTCACCTCACAGCTTCCTCACAGGCCATGTAACAACAGCTGCATCAACATCAAACTTGTGGACATTTCTGTAACGGAATACACCATATCGTGTAGTAACTACACAGACAAAGATATGAAATGAACATTTTTTAACAATGAGTGTTGGAAAGGGACTGAAGAGGACGGACCTGTACAGCAGCATGTACTTATACATCTCTGTACTTGTGGCATCTGTACTGTTCTGGGTAGTAAGATTACTAAGTCTGAAAGTGCCATGGGTTTTGTTTTTGATGTTAGGCGTATTCCCATAATTTCCAGATTGGAAATGACAAGTGTTAGTTTGTATTTAAGTAACAGACATTATCTAGACTGCTTACTTTTCTTTGGGAAGTCTGAAGATTTATCTGTCAGACAGAATTGTGTAGGAGATAACCCCAATAAAACCCGGGGGGCACTGACAGTACTGAGTTTTCAAAGTGATACATCACACATGTTGCCAAAATGTTTTGCTGAAATTAAGCATATCCCATTCACACTGCTAGACTTCTAAAGCTAGATTCTCATTACTGCCACGCAGACCAGGAGGGCCTCAAATTAACAGCCATCCTCCTGCCACTGCCGTCCCAGAGTTAAAGGCAAGAGTCACCATGTTTGGCAAGTAAGACTGAACTCATATTCGTTCACTCTCCTTCAGACTATCCTACACACCTTCCCATTTGCTGATTGTATTTTGTATAGCTTTGCTAAACTAACTCACAGCTTTGAGTACAACTACATCAATCTCATAAACATTGCTGAATCATTAAATCTGGGAATAGTTTTAAGAACTCAGGTGCCATGTTTTATTTGTATAATAATCAATTTTTATGAATGAGAAATCTAAGGCATAGCACGGTTACATGGTTTCTAGAAGGATACATTGTGAAAATAAGCAGAATTGAAGACTGAGTAAAAACTTACTCAGTTTCTACAATGCCACATTTTTTTTTTCTTTTTGGTGTTCTTATATTCTTTGTACTGCTCACTAATTCACTAATAAGATTTTTGTTCTCAATTTTATTTAAGTGTGTGTGATATTCTTAACAAGTGTGGCTTAATCACTCTTGTCATCTTTTATAAATCAATTTACAGCTTGTTAGGTAGGTTTGACTTGCCAATTCTTGAAATTAGTCAGAACTCATTTTGTCTCATCATTAGGGCAGTAGCTTACTTAAGGCCCATCAATCTATGTGTCTGAGATGATAAGCACAGCATGGCCAGATAAACTACAGTGGCACTGGAAGCCTAGGCTCCTGCACGTGATTTGGTTGTTAGCTGTAGCTACAGATCCACAGTGAGCGCAGGGGTAAGAGCAATGACCATTTATACAAAAATTATTCTGTTCATCTTAAAAATAGCTTACTTAAACCAAAAGCATAGAAAAGTAATTATTAGTAATTTGAGAATACCTGCGGAAACCAAATAGACTTTCTGAATGGCAGCCTTGTAGAGACTTGAATCCTTCATTTTATAGAACCTCAAACAATGCCTACCTAACAAGCTGTTAATTGATTTGTAAAAAAATGACAAGATTAAGCCACACTTTTAAAGAAAATCAGACACTTAAAAAATTTGAGAACAAAATTGCTATTAGTGAGCAGTACAGTGAATATAAGAACACTACACACAGGAAGAGGAAACATGTTGGGCAGTGGTGGCGCACACCTCTAATGCCAGTCCTCTGGAGGCAGAGGCAGGTGCACCTCTATGAACTTCAGGCCAGCCTGGACTACAGAGTGAATTCCAGGCCAGCCTGGACTATGCAGAGAAACTCTGTGAAAGAAAGAAAAACAGAAAGAAACAAAGAAAAAGAAAAAGAAAGAGGGGAGGGAGGGGAGAAGAGAAAACACTTGTAATTCCGTAAAGAATGGCCTTGGTATTTTCATTAGAATGGAAAGTCATTTTCACAAGACTGAATCTCCCAATCCAGAAAAAAGGGAAATCTTTTTATTTTTCTAGTGTCTTCCTCAATGTATTTCTTCAGTGTTTTAAAATTTTCACTGTACAGGTCTTTCACTTTCTTGGCTAGGCTTACTCCTAGCATGCATGCATTCATTCATTCATTCATTCATTCATTCATTCATTCAAGGTTATAGTGAAGGAGACTGATTTGGATCATGATTTCTTGTTCAGTACATCTGTCACTGGACTTATAAGAAGGCTACTGTATTTTGGGTTGGTTTTTCTATCTCACTATTTGAAAAGTGTTTCACAGTAATTAAGGGCTTTTGGTGAAGTAATTAGACTCTTTTAATTATAGAATTATATCACTATTTTCTTTTTTTTTAAATTAAATATTTTTTACATATACATTTATATTATTATACATATATATAATAAACTACCTACAGCAAGAAGAACCATGACACACAATCAGGAATTATATAAATGTTACATTAGTGTTTTGGCTATTTGTATTTGACAGCCTTGAAGAAAACATCTTTCCTATCTTAGTGTATCTAAAATTCTGGATGTAAATCAATCTCCATCACATCTCATCATTATCAACTTAAAACATCTGTCTAGACTTAAAAACATCTTAATCTCTAAACAACTAAGCTTCACTGTAAAGCTAAACTATCTGGTCTTCAACCCCATCAGTCTTGAGAAGGAGTAAACTTGATGACCTGAGTATACAGGGGTGCAGGTTAGTAGCTTTCCATGAGTAGATGACAGAGACAGTTTGCTACCTCAATAGTCACCCAAAACTCTCTATAGCTTTGAAGCATTGTCTTCAGCTTTCTCAACCTATGCATCTGACAGACAGGCAGGAACTATTGAGGACTTGCTTACCCTGTCTCGGCAGAGTTTGGCCGTCAACTGTGCTGCATCCAAGCTTGCCCTTTTTTAGGTAGAATTCTGTCTGTGGTTGAAATGAGGACATTTTGTCCAGTGGCTGGTTTGCCACATCTGAAGCCATCTCCATCAGGAGGTTCTTTGATACTTCCCATCCTCTTTGAGGTAGGCTGGGTGTTTACATCATTATTTTCATCCTGTTCTTTCTTCTGTTTTAATGCCCTAGCTCAGCACTATAGTTAGCAAAAGTGGAAAGAAAGGCACCCTTGCCTTATCTCTCTGATTTTAGAGAGAATGCTTTGCATTTTTCTTCATTTAGCATGATATACCCTTTATTATGCCAAGGTATTCTCTGTTCACCTTTAGTCTCTCCATGACTTATGCCATGAAGGGATGTAGGGATTCCATCAAAGGCCTTCTCTGTGTCTATGGAGACGATCATGTGACTTCTATTTTGTGATGCATTATATTTACTGATTTAAATATGCAGAACCCCCAACTCTCTGAAGCTAACTTGATCATGAGTGATCCTTCTAATGTGATTTTAAATTCAGTGTGCCAGTATTACATCCAGAATTTTTGCATCTGTGCTCAGCAAAAGAACTGTTTGTAATGTGTGTATGTGTTCTTCAATTATTTTGCAATCAGGGTAGTAGCACTAGCTTCATGAGTTTGGAAGCTTTCCTTTCCTTTCTGTTTTATAGAGCAATATGCATTGTATTGGTGTTTGTTCTTTGAAGGTCTGATACAATTCTGCAGTAAGTCTAACTGGTCCTGGGACTTTGTGAGAGATTTTTTTTTTTTTTTTGCTGGTTCACTGTTTAAATTATTTATTTCACTTTTGTTTATATTTGGTAGCTCATATAAATCTAGAAATACCTCCATTTTTTCCTAGAATTCTTCCTAATTTAGTGTAGTGTAAATTTTGGAGGATGCTATTAAGGCTGCAGGGGGTGAAAAGCTGACAGTAGTTGTACCCAGCTGTGAAGCCCATAAGCCCACAAAACAAAGCAATCCCCTTCCCCCCCCCGCCCCAGTTCTCTTGGCAAGATGTACCCATACCTTTACAAAAGTAGGTAACCAACTGACTAGATCTGAAGCACACTCCTTGGAACAGAATTCATACACTAAGTGGGAAATTTAATGTTGTGGGGCTAAACTGATTGCATATCACTTCCTAATAAGCTTCTATACTTACAACCATAGGTTGAAACTATTAAACTTAGCCAGAGAAGTCTCTGCAGTGAATAGTGATGAATTTGGAGATTCATAGCTGCCAAAAATTCTGAGAAAAAGTGAAGGTTGAGGGTTCAGCCCTATATAAAGTATTTATAACACCCCTTCTAAAGCTCGAGGAATGTGAGGAAGGAAGAGTCAGGATGTATCGTAGAGTTAGAAGGGAGGGTGAAGTGCTGCGAATGCTATCCTCTCAACTCAATACAATCACTGCAACCGTGAACTTACAACAACTGCTGTTACCAACATTGGGCCCACCCAAGACTGGCTCTGTCAGTAATTAGCTGAGGGAGAGAGAGGAACTGAAGGTGCCCTACTAGTAACAGCTGAAGTACTGGTGATTGATAGAAGTTGGGGACAAGGGAACTATTGTCTTCAGTTGTGTATCCACTGCTGAGCCCAGGAGACTTCAATGGATAGATCTGTAGGCATAAGGTTTTGTGTAATTAGAATGCTGATTTCTAATCTGGTCCCATATCTGGTTGCAATCCTTGTTCTGAGAATCTCCTGTCTCAATGTTGTGTAAACACTGCTGCCCAATTGTATGGCAATAAAGCAGCTTATGGCCAATTGCTGCACAGGGGAGAGAATAGGGCTGGACTTCCTGCCAGTTAGGGGAGGAGGAGTTACAAGAGGAAGTAGGGAATTCAGCTATGGGAGAGGTCCAGGAGATATCATGAGGGAGAGCTAGACAGGAGAAGCCACAAAGCCTAAGTATCTCTAGGATGTTAGCTGGGAGGAAGCCAAATTACCTTAGAGGGTTAAGAATGAGGTAACAACTACTTATTTCTTATGCTGTGAAGCTTGTTTAAATAATACAACAGAGTCTCAGTTATTTGTGTGATAGCTGGATTAAGAGAGAAACTGAGAAACAAATAGTTTTATAAAAATAACCTTAACATAGATGACACAGATGGGTCTGGTTAAACTTACTGTGTCACCAAACCAAACCAAATCAACCCAAACTACAAACAAAAAACACCCCCAAACCAAGTGAAAGAAAGAAAAAATAATGAAAACATCCTACAAAGAGGAGAAAAGATGACTTACAGGGAGGAAGGGTGTAGGCAGCATGGAGATGGGAGAAGGTGGGAGTGCTCAGATGTATTATGTACGTGTATGAACTTGTCAAGAAATTGTTTAATTAACAAAAAGAATTATAAAATAATTGATGCACTTGATGCTCATTATAAGGTAGTAATAGCAATGAAACCTGAGCATGTGGATTTTTCTGTCGGTTGCATGTTTCATGTGAACATAGGGGGATGGGCTGGCACACAGGACATGTCTCCTAGACCAAGCTTGGAAGTTGAGATGGTGCAGGTGAGGAGCATAAGACTGGGTTGTAGCGCTGGGTATGAGGCCTAGAACTCCATGAAGACTGGGACGAGTGCAGAGGCATAAGGTCAAGAAGGCCCACTCACTCCTCTTAAAAAAAAAAAAAGTATATATATATATATATATATATATATATATATATATATATATATATATATATATATTTACTAATAACTAAAAAGGAAAATTCATTGACAAACTATAAAGTAGTATAAACGTAATTACTAAGAAAGAACCACATCCCTCACCCTCTCTCAATGTTTTTTTCCTGCATGTTTTTTGATGCTGGCAAAAAATTCAAAATTAACGAATCCCTTATCTGTTAAATTCAATTTCCTGGGTAAGACTTCTGTTCTCTAGATGCTTTAGGTCTGCAGCGTTAATGTTGGTAGCCTGTCTAAAACCATGCACTTACGCTTCCGTTTGCCTGTTCTGCTGCTCTTGGAGACAAGCTAGAGTCGTCATGTATCCAATTTGTGTTTTCAGGTCTTTGTTCAGGAGGTGTAAATGGTGACAATGAAGATCTTTATTGAGTTCCTAAAAACAATAATGCAAATGTATTTTAGATTTTTAAAAGAATTATACTAATTTTAACATACATGTAGTTATTTCATGTGGGTACTAAGAGCACTGTGTCTATGTTTGTGTATATTGGAGAAATTTAGACAGTAAGAGATCTGGCAGATCTGTTCAGAAAGTGAATGTAGGCATCCAGAAAAAGGTATAGTATGAGAGCTTCTCTGATGATCAATTCTTTTACAATATTTTCATAGAGTAATAAAAGAAATTTTTGTTTAAATGCTACTACCAAGAGAAGCATTCCTTGAGCACTACATTTAAAGATGGACAAACCCTATGTTCAAACACTGCCATAGTACCGACAAATAACAATGCCTTAGCACTGACTAATAACAATGCTATTTATTTACTTATTAGCAGGTAAGGCTCACCCAGTGATGGACTATGATCAGGTTAGTTCTGCACACAGGCCAGTGTTTGGAGTTGCAAGCATTAACTCCCCTCCCCTTATATTCTTGTAGCAAACTTCACCTTTCTACCACCTATAATTTACTTGTTCCTAAAACTCATGTCTTAAATAAAAAAAAATCAGCTTAGTGGCTACAGTGATATACAAATACAGCAGCAGTTTTAACATCTTTGTGTAATGAAAAAATGAATTTCTGGGGCCATTCAGATTAGAAAGCTAACAATCTAATAAACAGGAGAGCTATGCCTGGAATTTTCTCTTAGGAATAAATGTGATATTCCATTTTGATTTGTTCATACTCCTTTCGACTGCACAGTTGAACACAGATTCTCTAAGGTACAGATTTGTTTTTTGGGTTTTGTTTTATTTTATTTTATTTTATTTGGTATTTTATACTTATCAATTTGTTATGTTCAAGGCCAAAGGAAGAGGAGAATGTAGGCTCTTTGCTAGGTTTGTTAAATATAAAATACTTTCTATACCAGCAACAGGGACTTTGACAAAGAAATGCTACTTTGAGATTCAGGACAACTGTACCGCAGGCTTGCCCACAGGCCAATCTGGTGTGGGTAATTTCTCAATTGATGTTTCTTCTTTAAAAATGACTTCAGTTTGTGTCAAGCTGACATAAAACTAGCCAGCACAAGTCATTTACATAATTCACCTTTATACTTCAAGAAATCTATCATATATTTTGGATAAAAACACTTTTTATGGAACCAGGATATGTCTAGAGGATTGACCTATGAGTCATTTGATTTTTTAGGGATATGCTCAGTCTGGAAACAAATGTCAGCTCAAGCCAAATACATGGAGATCAGTTTACTTGACTAAAGTATAAAAGCTGAACTGATTCATCTAACACCATCTCCTTATAATTTTTCAGTTAGAACATCTAATAAAGTGTGTAAGCATCTTTTCTAAACAACTCCATCTATTTTCCTAATAAAACAACAAACAACAACAACAAAAAAGCATAATAAAACCCAGGTTTTCCTTATCTTTTATCCTCTAGAACCATGCCTCATACCCAATCAATCAGATCTTGGGTAGATGGCCTCTGGAAAATCAACACTGCATTTCTAGTGTGTTTACAATGAACAGATCTCATGAGAAGACCACAGCCTATTATAATTAGTGCAAGTCAGCTAATAACAACTGAAGTACAGAGTACAATGGGAGGTAATAGCCAGCTTTAGAAACGTCAAGTCCCAGATTGTGCTAGGTTTGGTAAGCCATGATAGAGTTTACAGTAGGGACAGGACATTAGAGAGTGATACTGTCATGTTAGCTCTCAAATTTTTAGTGTAGTTGTTGTGGAGAAAATCAAAGGCCAAGTCTTAGAGTATGATAATGAGAGATGGTAGCCTGAATTAGGATCGTGGTACTGCTGAACAGAGACTTGATAAAAAGTAGATAATGAAGGAGGGTATAGCAAAAACACCATTCATTTCAAAGTCATAAAGAAGTAGTCTTTGTCAAGAGTTGTAGGACTTTGGGTAAGTCTCTCTGTGAAGTTAGGTTACATTTTGTTTATACAAAAAATAAGTGCTTATGACTAGATAATTATTTCAGCTGTGAAAACATCTCAAGAAAATAGGCTGAGAATAGGGGTTAGGTGGTAGAACTTGGAACTGTTGTCTTTCTTGTGTTATTTATAATAAAATATATAAAAGACTAAAAGTATAGGCTTATAGCAGGGTGTACAAAAATATTTCTGGAAGTATTTTAGGCTAGGCAGAGCCTTGAAAGACAAAGGAAAATGGAAGTCTGATTCTGGCATGGTCTTCATACTAGGTTCCAAGCCAATCAAGGCTACACAGAGAACTTCTCTCAACAAACAAAAATTATAGTTTTGAAATACTGTATGTGACCATATTAAAAACTTCAAATTCACTGACAGTAGCTCAAATGATATTAACTCAATAAACCCCATAAAGTTGGAAAATGTTAAGTAATACCATGCTAAAACCACAAATACTTTAGCTAATTTTTAAATAAATGTATGAAGTTTAAAATATAAACTATACACTTCCTAGACTCTTAACTGGTTGGTGTACTCCCACATTGGGCCATGAAACTGAATATGGGTATTGTGAATAATCTAGCTACAGTAAAACATTTTGAACACACAACAATTACACAGTAATTCAACATCAAATGTGCAAATAGGAGGAAGATATATTTCTGGCTATTTACCCTCACAATGAATCACAGGGCTTCACTGTAAAAGTGGTCCTGAATATACAACACTGTGCACTGGGTAACACAAAGGAAAACTGCCTGAAACACCCTGGTTATCACTCAAGAATACTGCACCCTAAGAACTGTAGTATTTTTACTCTACATACAAAGATTATTCTATAGAAACACAATGGCTTACAGAGGGAAATAAAAAGATTTTTTTACTGTCACTCCTCAGCATCCAAATATCAAATTCATGTATCTTTGGACTGAAACTGTTTTCTTTGATTTTACAAATTGCTGTTTGAGATGTTGACTTGAGTTTCATAAAACATCGTTAAATGAGTTTTGGCTTGCTTGTGATCATGAAAGATTTTCATATCATTTCCAAAATGGGTCTAAGTAAACCTCTGCCATTTTGTACTATGCATTATACAAAGTAAACATTCTTGGTATTCCAGGCCACTTAAAAAAAAAAAAGGATGAATTTTGAAAAGTCACCATTCATTTCATTAGTATTCAAATTTGTTTTGTCTTTATAAATAAATGGTAAACATTCCTCAAACTATTTTTAAAATTAATCCCTTCATTATTTGTAATGAATAAACGCTTGATCTGTAAATCTATTATATACTTAATAGACTCAGGGTCACAAAATCATTACTCAGGGAAAAATAAGTTATGAGTGGAAAAACTTTAAAAGGCTTAGATGATGAAACAGGAACTAGTCTGAAACATAATTACTTAATTCTAAGGTAAGAGCTACTTCATAAAGAAAGTTACTTAAAAAGCATTTAAAGATAAGTTGACCCTTCTGAAAGCGGAAACCACAAACCAATTAGGTAATTAGTAAGTTTAAGATATACTTGTTAAAATTAGTAAAGTGAACTAATTAAATTTTAGAAAGACGGCAACAGTTGTCATATGAAAAATATTTTCACAAGAAAAATAAGAAATTTAAGGATCTAAGCTTTTACAAACTAAATCTGAACATATAAACATATTTGTACCTCTGGAATATCACCATTTTGACCTAAGAGTCCCATTTCACTTTCCACTCGATGAAGCCAATTAGTATTTTCCTCAAATTGTTTCATCATCTCTTCCTTCTTTTTCTCCAGGACACAGTGAACAGTTTTCAACTTTTCAAGTCTGTGATCTCGCTTGCAAGTGGCCTGAAAACACAACAATGTATTTAATAGTATACCTAATTTTCATATTTCACATGTACAACACTCAAAAAGTCATACATGTTCTTCCATACATGGTCTAGTACATTATGTTAAGCTACACTTGCTATTTCATCACTAAAGTATCATAACAAGACAGGAAATAGGTTGTGAGTCATTTTATAAAATTACATCTTGAGTGTTTACAGCTTTAAGAAATGCAGTGGTTAAACGGAAGAGTATAACTTCTTTTTTGTACACTACATTTGTAAAGTTCATAGAAGGTTAGATAAATTCCATGATTTCCTTACTCAGAATAAAAAGTCATGCACACTCTGGCCTTGTCTTTTCTCTAATCTGAAGAACAAGAGTTCTGCCATTCTAAATTGTCTGTTCTAAACCACAGAGAAAAAGTATCAAGAGCATTTACCAGTACCTAACTTCACATATGGTCAAGCTGAGTACCATATTGTACACAGTGAATATTTGGCATTCTACATATTCATAAAACATCTTTGGTCAGATTTGGTCTTCTGATAGTTTTTAACTCCAAAGGTTGTGCCTGCCAACACGGAACTACGGGTCAGAACAGCTTGGTCTCTCTAGGCAACATACGATGGGTGTACCTGAACTAGTCAGTCCTCAGAGATTAGAACAAATAGAGCATAGGGACCAACAAATAAAGAACAGATCTGTGTGTTCTTGGTCAAAGACTGTCCCTTTTAGGTAATATATTATTATTTTTGGTGATTCTAAACTTATTCATTATTAATATTTTCAGGCTCATAACATAAGCAAATATGAGCATCTTCATTTAGGTGGAGGATATTAGCTTGTGAGTATTTAGTGTCATACAAATGTGGTTGCCATTAAGGCAGAGTCAGAGTCTAGATGCCAGTACATTTCACTTAACTCCTCTTCAGGAAAATAAGATGGCCAAGGAAAAGCTGACACACAAGAGGCTAGAGTTAATGACCTGAGAGTGTGGTTCATTAAGCAGTGTCATTTTCATCAAGGTTCTTATCTCTTTATTGTCATTTCTCTAATTGTACCCTAAACCAATTTTTTTTCCTCATTGCAAGAAAGATCTTAGCAAAACAAAACCGCTGCTTAAATAAACAAAATGCCCATGTTCTCCCAAAAGAGGAAAAAGGACAGATTACAAAAAGCTAGCTAACACAACAGATACTGCACTGCAAAGGTCTAACTCTGGTGGAAGCTGAATAGAGTCCTTCCAGGGAAGTCAGTGGGTAAAAATAATTTTTATAACACTAGAGTTCACCAGCCTTTTAAGTCTGTGTGAAATATTAAAATGATTTATTTTAACATATGAACATTGTGCTCTGATGTGAGAATGTACATCATATATATTCCTGATTCTGATGGAGGGCAGAAAAACCATGACATAACCAAGAACCGAGTTACAGATGGTTGTGAGCCACTACATGGTGGTAGGTCCTCTGCAAGAGCAACAAGTGCTCTCAAAGACGGAGCCAGCTCTCCAGCTAGCCTTCTTAATTTCTAATTAAACATTAGGATATGAGTTTTCCAGGAGCTAACAGAGGTATAAAGTCACCACAGACTATGACAGAAGCAGGTAAGACAATACAGTTATCATGCGGCCAGGTGCAGGCTCGGAAGAATGTAAATCAATGCTGCTTTTCTCAGAAGCTTTTTTTCTGTTTTAGAAAATAATTAGTCATCTCCATAAACCTACAATTATAAGACAATAAGTATTTTGGTAAATCATACCAGTAATTTCTAATACAATCCTTGTAGACAAGAGTCTCTATAGGTCTTGTCCTAGGCTAAGTTTTAATGGTAGAAAAGATTCCTGAACATGAAGGTTAGAGAGTGCTATAGTAGGAAGTGGGAGTTGGGACATTTTGACTTTCTTCTGCTATTTGGAAAGTGTGAAAACTTAGTAGGCAAGTCAATCTCAATAGGTCTTCAGTCACTTTATCTGGAAAAATGAAGAAAAAGGGGTTATACCTGCTTGAAGGTAGTGGCCAAATTACATTTACTTTGTTGTAATATTTACAAATGTTATCTTGACTGCAGATATGTGAACAGGAAGTGATCTACAGCTGTAAAGACAACATAACACCAGAAAGCCCCCAGCTGAAAACTCAAAAAGGACAATTTGCACTTCTAATGTCTATCAAATATTTTCTCTATTATGATTGGCATTGTGGACACTTTCCATTGATCTACCCACATTGAAGCCCTGTTCTACCAAAAAAGGGTGTTTATTAACATATTCTTAAATATGTATAGTAAGTTCTGACATATAGTGCACCGGTTCCCATTGAGGTTTGAAAGAACTTTATACAATTAATAAAGAAAATGTTTAGAATAAAACAGGTCTTGAGATAGAAAATATGATTCTAAAATTTTAAGTGTCAATACTGCTTTGTGCAACAAACAAACAAAATCCCCACTAATATGGCATGAAATCTTGTCAATTTGACAGGATTCCAAAGTACCTAAGACAGTGGCTTTCAACTTTCTTAATGCTGTGATCCTTAATACAATTCATGTAGTGGTGACTTCCAACCATAACATTATTTACACTGTTGCTTTATAATTGACTTTGCTGCTGTGGTGAATTGTAATGTGAATATCTGATACGCAGGGTATCTGTTCTATGACCCCTGTGAAAGGGTCATTTGACTTCTGAAGGGTTCATGACCCACAAATTGAGAATCACTAACCCAAATAAAAGCATTTGGCAAAGTTCTAAGAATGTTTTCAGATAGGTTTAACTGAGGAATATGAATAAATATGAAGCCATCAATTAATGAACTGGGGTCCTAGACTGACTTTTATAGTATCTAACTGGCAGGGGTGAGGGGAAGAAGCAGAGCTAAAGGCACAAGTTCTAGCATTAGCCTACTAGAGTTTACATCGTAGCTCAGCTACATTTGCTTTTGCATTACTTTTGACAAAATCATTTACCTGTGGCCTTGATTAGAAGGGAGAGCATTGAACAACACCTCATGGAGTTTTTTGACATTTCAGTGAGTTAATACATTTAAGCTGTCTAACTATTGTCTGGTACAGTATAAGAATGTGTTTTGGTTTTTTTTTTTAAATCCAGTGTATAAATCCTTTAATTTCTGAAAAGTTCATTTGTTTCTTCACACTGAGGAAGTCTTTCTGTTTGATTCTTTTATCTTCCGTTCCTCTTTCATGACTAACCACTTTTACAGTTTCCACTAGATTGCTTTAGTGTCTAACGTCTTGAGGTTTTTGTCTTATATGCTAAGGTTGCTGACTCTTATCCATGGGGAACATTTTATAGTTTTGGATGGGTAGTGAACCAGGGGATAGAGTTGAAGGTGTATTTCTCAGGATAGTTTTGCATTGCTTTTGCCAGGTTTTCCAGAGGTAGCACTGGCTCGATGTCATTTTATTCCTTAAAAAACTTAGGTATTTTCTATGTAAAAAATACAGGTTGTTAAAGCTCAGACCATAACCATTTTGAAATGTACATTTTAATGAATCTTCAAACGAGAGCATTTTTCTTACTACCCATTGCCCTTTCCCCCTGGCATATCTCTATCTCCCATAGCACGAAGGGTATAAATCTTTGAACTTTCTAGTTGTATTTGAAGGCTCTTGGTTCTAAACTACTGTGTTGTTAGTGGTTTAAATCAAAGGTAGGGCAGTAAAAGCAGTCTATGTAGTTGGAGAGGAGAAATTAATGCACCATTGTACTTAAAAGCACAAAACACTGAAAGTTGGTTCGATCTTAATTAAGATCATGCAGTCAGGCCTAGCAAGATCAGAAATAAAATACTGTTTCTGAATAAAAACAAAACAAAACAAAACTCCCCTCCTGTTCTAAGTTGAAAAGTCTTGCCTGCATCTGTGCAGGCTGATTCTTCTGTGCCCAAGAACTCAAGGGCCCTCAAAAGAGGGACAATGTTTGCTTTATAAAGTTTCCTATGGTTCTCACGGTATTTCCAAGTTTCAGAGAATGGTTAAAAAATGGTGCTCATGAAACTTCTAGAAGTATATATTTCCATATTCTCTGTAGTTTAGGCAAACATTAGTTAAGTACCTTTTCTACTTTGTCTTCAGAACACATCATCTCTATCTGTTTGTGGCACTGCTGGTGATAGAATGACTTTAGCTCATTTTCTTTAAGTAACATTTCTAACTTCAGATATTCTTGCCTGATTCCTTCTCGATTCTGGAACAAGGAGTTCAGAATTTCTTGAAATCTACCAAAAATAAAACACACCATTACATTTCATTAAATTTGTATAATACATAGCTTACTTAGACAACATGCATCAGTCAGACCATACTGAATGATAAACAGTAAATAGGTAAGAACAACTTTCTCCTGCCACAAAAATGTTTAGAGGAAATATCAACATTATTTCTACTACTTTAGGTTTTTTCCTGCTACAAAGAAAATCATGTTACTTAAATATTTAGGTGTCACAAGGCCTCTGCTGTTAGTAATATGCTGTGTTTTATCATATTCAGTCTGACTGCTTAGCAAAAATGAAGAGGATTGTAATCTGGATCTCTACTATGAAAATTCTCTCAGCCCTATCATCATGGGAGCATGATCTGCTGTCTGGTGTTGGCTTACTGTGAAGAAAACGCAAAAGAAAGCATTATCATATGGTATCTCCATGCCCCCCTAGGGAAAATGAGAGAACCAGTTTTAGCCTCAAAGATTATTATAGTGAAAATACAACATAAGGTTAGGTACCCCCTACAGTTTGGCAGAGTCAACTAACACAGGCAGGACCCAAAACATCCAAGTTAACAATGTGGCAAACCTAAAAAAATGGCTGTGATTTCCTTCTCCAAAGAGCAAATTAAAGAATCAAATTTGAGGAGATTATTAGAGCCCAAGGATCCAACAATTCAAAACTGATTAAATCTTATGAAATATTTTGAGGAAAAGCATACCTCCACCCCTAGGACAAACAACAGTGATCACACAATATTTTAGTTTTATAAACAATCTCACACAGGCAAAAATATTTAAGAAAATTAACTACAAGGCCTTTAAAATAAAATCAAGTCTATACATTTAAAAATAAATGTTCCTTGGGCAGACTTTGGAATATATTGGTATGGATCTGTGGTAAAGGTACTGCCAATTTACGTCACTAGTTCTTAATGAAACTCTCCTGGGAATAACTATAAACCACAATACATTGACTTAGTGCAGTTTTGTTAGGCTGATGAATATTTCATAGGAAGTACATGCAGACACTGTGATCTCACTGTACTGTATTACTCCAGTGCTAGTGCCAGTAAATGAACTGATAAGTTATCCTTAGGTTATAACCCAAGATAACATCTTAGTTTTTGTAACTTCTTAATGCAGGGTTAAGTTCAATATTGCCAAATTTGTAATTTTGTGGCCTGAGTATTTTATTTGGTGTTTAGTGTTTATAAAGAAAGTAATCACTACCATGGTTCTATGCAATGTCTGAAAACAACAAAACCCTGGTACCTTGGGGCACAGCCACCATCAGTGAGCTGTACTCTGTCCTCTGATTTCCATCTTTTGGGCCACTGTTCTGTCTGTCTTTCCAAGGAGACCTGCCAGCTCCAGGTCTACAGGGTAGACCTCAACCTCCCCCTCAATTCCCTGTCTGCCAGATCCCTCTGGGGCCAGACAGCACCAGAGAGCTGCCCTCTGTCTCCTAAGCTCCTTCATCCAGGCCACAGATCTGCCTGCCTTCCCCAGGAACATCCAGGTGGGCAGCCTGCACCAGGGCCAACTAGATGGCCCAATGCCAGTTTACGAACACAATCAACTGTGGAGAATGTCCTGTCCGTTGGCTAGATCTGAGTAGTGGTTCTATGTTTACTGGTTATATTGTCCTTGGTTGGTGTCATTGTTTAAGCAAACCCCCCTGGACCCAGATCCACCTGTCACGATGGTCTTCTTGTAGGTTTCTAGGACCCTCTGGAGCCTTCTATTTCCCCATTCTCCTACATTTCTCTCACCTAGAGTCCCAATAGGATGTCCTCACATCTATCCCAATCTTCTGCTAAGTGAAGACTTCCATGGGACATGTCTTTTGGACTAGTGTCCAATTATAAGTGAGTATATGCCATATGAATCTTTCTGCTTCTTGGTTAACTCACTCAGTATGATCATTTCTCGTTCCATCCATTTGTGTGGAGAATGGGTACTAACTCGGACATGAATTCTGGTGCCTCATATTTGACCACTTCCCCTTGATGAGGAGACAAGGTGGCACTCAGAGAAAGAATAGGCAGACTACCAAGATAAGACTTGATAGCCTATGACCATATAGTGGGGGAGGAGGCCTCCCTCAGTCATAGACCTTGGAGAAGGGAATACAGTGAAAGTGGGAGGGAGGGAGGAACGAGAGAGGATATAAGTGATGGAATAACAATTGAGTTGTGATCTGAATAAATTAATTAAATTATTTTTTAAAAAGGGGAGAAGGAAGAAATGTTCACACCATCTCATGTTTAACTTCAATTTAAATAAACACAATGGATTTGTGGCAAACAAACAAAAAACCATAATCAACAAGAGCCAGGGCAATGGGCACCACCAGAACCCAGCTCTCCTACGACAACAAGGCCTGGATATGCTCACACAACTGAAGCACAAGAAAATGACCTCAAGTCCAATCTTATAACGATGATAGGGGCCTTTAAAGAAGAAATGAATAGACCACTAGACCACTTAAAGAAATACAGGAAAGTACAATTAAATAGTTAAAGGAAACGAATAAAATGGCTTAAGACCTAAAAATGGAAATAGAAAAACAAAAACAAACAAACAAACAAAAGCAAAACCTACAAACTTAGGTAATCCGAGAGATGGAAAATTTAGGGAAGAGAACAGGAAGTATTGGGACAAATATCACCAACAGAATACAGGAAATGGGAGAGAGAATCTCAGAAGATATGACTGAAAAAAAAATCCATACATCAGTGAAAGAATGATAAATTGAAAAAGTTTTTTACACAAAACATCCAAGAAATCTGGGAAACTATGAAAAGACCAAACCTAAGAATACTAGTAATAGAAGACTGTATATTAAAAAAATTTCCCCACCTAAAGAAAGATATGCCTATAAGCATACAAAATAGATTGGACCAGAAAAGAAAATCTTCCTGCTACATAATAACCAAAACACTAAATCTACAAAGCAAAAAAAGAATATTAAAAGCTGTAAGGGGAAAAGGCCACGTAGCATATGAAGGCAGACCTATCACCCAACTTTACAAGATTCTAAAAGGGCCTGTGCAGATGTCTTATAGACCCTACGAGACCATATACGTCAGACCAGACTACTATACCCAGCAAAACTTTCAATCACCTTAGATGAAGAAAACAAGATATTTCATGACAAAACCATATTTAACAATATTTAACCACAAATCCAGCCCAACAGAAGATGTTATAAGGAAAACTCCAACATAAGGAGGCTAACCACACCAAGGAAATAGAGGATATAAAAAATTTGCACATCAGAAAACCAAAAGAAGAAAAGTACAGCCCGCTACCCCCCTCAGCATCCTCCCACTCTACCACCACAAACATCAAAATAATAGGAATTAACAATTTTTGGTTATTAATATCTCTAAACATCAATGACCCAATAAAAAGATACAGGCCATTGTGCACAGTGGAGCACACCTGTAATCCCAGCATGAGGGAGGCAGAGGCAGGAGGATCTCTGTTAGTTTGAGGCCAGCCTGGTCTACAAAGTAGGTCCAGTACAGCCAAGGCCACCCAGAGAAACCCCGTCTTGACCACCTCCCCCACCCAAGAGATACAGGCCAACATATGGACATGAAAACAGGATCCATCATCCTGCTACATACAAGAAACACACCTCCGCAACAAAGACAGACATTATCTCAGAGTAAAGGGCTGGAATAGGGTTTTCTAAGCAATCAGACCCCAGAAGGAAGCTGGGGTAGCTATTCTCATATGTAATAAAGTAGAGCTTCAACTAAAATTAATCAAAATAGACAGGGAAGGACATTTCATACTCATCAAAGGAAAAAAAATCAACCAATATGATGTTTCAATTATGAACATCTATATTGCAAATGGAAGGGTATCCACAATGGTGAAAGAAATATTACCATTTTTCTTACTAAAGCTTAAATCTCACTTAAAACGATACACATTAATTGTAGTAGACTTCAACACTCTAATCTTACCAGCAAACAGGTCATCAAGACAGATACTAAACAGAGAAATAATGAAACTAACAGACATTAGGAATTATATAGATATATACAGAGCATGTCACCAGACACAAAAAGATATACCTTCTTCTCAGCACCTTGTGGAAACCTCTCCAAAAGTGACCATATAGTTGGTCACAAAACAAGCTTCAACAGATATCCCTTGCATCTTATCAGAGCACCATGGATTAAAGCTGGATTTCAACAACAACATCAGGAACAACAACAGCCTACAAACTCATGGAAACTGAACAATGCTCTAATCAATGACCACTGGGTCATGGAAGAAATAACAAACAAACAAACAAACAAACAAACAAAGCAAAACAAAAAGACTTTCTAGAAGTCAATGAAAATGAAGGCACAACATACACAATATTATGTGACACAGGGAAAACAGTGTGAAGAGAAAAGGGACATAACACTAAGTGCCTTCATAATTTACGGCAAAGGGAGGTAGATCTCAGTGAGTCTGAGGCCAGCCTGGTCTATAGGGCGAGTCCAGGACAACAGAGATTACACAGAGAAACACTGTCTCAGAACAAAAACCAAACAAAAAAACCCAATAAAACAAAACAACCAAAAAAGCCAACAAACAAGCAGGTTACCAAGAAGAGACTTGATACCCTATGAGCATATACAGGGGGAGGAAATCCCCCTCAGGCACAGTCATAGGGGAGGGGAATAAGGGGAAAATGGGAGGGAGGGAAGAATGGGAGGATACAAGGGATGGGATAACCATTGAGATGTAACAAGAATAAATTAATAAAAAAAAGCCAACAAACAAACAAAAGTAACAAAATCAAGAGCTGGTCCTTTTCTTTAGAAAAATCAACAAGATAGACAAATCTTTAGCCGAACTAACTAAAAGGCAGTGAGAGAGGAGAGAGGAGAGAGATTTGGGGGGGGGGTTATATCTGAATTAACAAAATTAAAAATTTAAAGGGGGACCTAACAGACACTGAGGAAATCAAAAGAATCATTAGGTCTTATTTCAAAACTCTGTACTCCACAAAAGTGGATAATCTAAATGAAATGGATGATTTTCTTGATAGATGAAACCCAAGTTAAAGAAAGATCAGATAAACAATTTAAATAAACCAATAATTTATAGGGGAGTCGAAGCACTCATTAAAAATTTCCTAACAACAACAACAACAACAACAACAACAACAACAACAACAACAGCAGCCCAGAGCCAGATGATTTTAGTATAGAATTCTGCCAGAGTTTCAACGTAGAGCTAATATCAATACTCCTCAAATTATTCCACAAATTGGAAAAGATGGAATATTGCCAGGTTTATTTCACGAGGCCATAGCCATTCTTATACCTAAACCACACATATATTCAACAAAAAAAAAGAATTTCAGACCATTTTCCTGTATGTACACTGAAGCAGAAATACTCAATAAAATACTTGCAAATCAAATCAAAGATAGATTTGGATACATCATGTACCATGATCAAGTAGGCTTTAGCCCAGACATGCAGGGATGGTTAAACATATGAAAATCCATCACTGTAGTCCAACTGAAACTGAAAGAGAAAATCTGAAAGAAAAAAACCATTAGATGCTGAAAAAGCCTTTGACAAAATTGAATGCCCCTTCATGTTAAAAGTTGGGACTGATCAGGGATACAAGGCCCTAAACACAATAAAGGCAATATACAGCAAATTAAATGGAGAGAAATTTAAAGTAATTCTACTAAAATCAGAAAGAAGACAAAGCTGCCCATTTTCTGTGTCTATTCAACATAGTACTTAAAGTTCTAGCTAGAGGAATAAGACAACTAAAGGAGATCAATGGGATATAAGTTAGAAAGACATCAAAGATTCCCTACTCATAGATGATACGGTAGATCTACCATAGGACTTCTACATGTGATAAACACCTTCAGCAAAGTGGCTAGCTACAAAATTAACTAACTAAATAAAATTAGAAAAAAAATTACTATCCCTCCTGTACATTAGCAACAAACTGGCTGAGAATGAAAATAGGGAAACAACACCCTTCACACCCTTCACACCAGCCACAAACAATACAAATTATCTTGGTGTAACTCTAACCAAGCACATCAAAGACCTGTATAACAAGAACTTCAAGTCTTTGAAAAAAGAAATTGAACAAGATACCAGAAGATGGAAAGATGTCCCATGCTTGTAGATCATGTGGATTAACATAGTAAAAATGGCCATCTTACCAAAAGCAATCTACAGATGCAATGCAATTCCCACACCATTCTCTTTAGATCTTGAAAGAGTAACTGTCAACTTCATATGGAAAAATACAAAACCCAAGACAGCTAAAACAATTCTGTACAATAAGAGAATTTCTGTTGTTATCACTATCTCTGATTTCAAATTGTACTATAGAGCAAGAATAATAAAATCTTCATGGTATCGGCATGAAAACACACAGGTTGATCAATGTAATTGAATCAGAGACCCTGAAATAAACCCCCACACCTATGGACATCTGATTTTTTAAAAAGAAGTCAAATCTATTCAATGGAAAATGGGTAGCATTTCCAATAAACGGTGCTGGTATAGCTGGATGTCTATATTTTAAAAAATGCAAGTAGATCCATATTTATCACCATGCACAAGTGGTTTAAAGACTTCAAAATAAAACCAGAGACACTAAATCAGTTAGAAGTAAGAGTGGGGAAGAGCCTGGAACTCACTGGCATAGGAGACAACTTCCTATACAGAACAGCAACAGCCCAGGCCTTAAGGTCAACAATTAATAAATGAGACCTCATGAGGATGAGAAGCTTCTGTAAGGCAGGAGACACTGTTAAGAGAACAAAGCCACAGCCTACAGATAGGGAAAAGATCTTCACCAACCCTACATCTGACAAAGGGCTAATATTCAAAATATATATAGAACTCAAGAAATGAAATACCCTCAAACCAAATAACCCAATTAAGAAATGGGGTTCAGAGGTAAACAGAATTCTCAACAGAGGAATAATGAATGGCTGAGAAACACTTAAATGCTCAACAAGCTTAGTCATCAGAGAAGTGCAAATCAAAACAACTATGAGATTCCATCTTATATCCATCAGAATTGCTAAGATAAAAAACTCAAGTGACAGCACATGCTGGTGAGGATGTGGAGAAAAGGGAATACTCCTCCATTGCAGGTGGGAGTGCAAACTTTTACATCTAATTTGCAAATCAATCTGGTGCTTTTCCAGAAAACTGAGAATAGGGCTACCTCAAGACCCAGTTATTCCACTCCTTGGAATATACCCAGAAGATGCTCCAGCACACAACAAGGACATATGCTCAACTATGTTCATAGTAGCCTTATTCGTAATAGCCAGAACCTGGAAACAACCAAGATGCCCCTCAGTCTAAGAATGGATAAAGAAACTGTGGTACATTTACACTACGGAATACTACTCAGCTATTAAAAACAAGGACTTTAGGTGAGAGAAGCATGGGAGAATGGGGAAATAGAATGATCCAGAGGGTCCTAGAAACCTACAAGAAGAACATTATGAAGGGTGGCTCTGCTTAAACTATGACACCAGCCAAGGAATATACGTGCAGTAAACATCGATCCCCGACCCAGATCTAGGCAATGGTCAGGACATTCTCCACAGTTGAGCAGAGAGTGGGGACTGACTTTCACACAAACCCTGGTGCCTCATATTTGACCATGTCCCCTGGAGGGAGAGACCTGGTGGCACTCAGAGGAAGGATAGCAGGCTACCAAGAAGAGACTTGATACCCTATGAGCGTATACAGGGAGAGGAAGTCCCCCTCAGTCACAGTCATAGGGAAAGGGAGTAAGGGGAAAATGGGAGGGAGGGAGGAATGGGAGGATACAAGGCATGGAACAACTATTGAGATGTAAAATGAATGAATTAATAAAAAAATTAAAAAATAAACAAACAAACAAACAAACAAAAAAACAAAAAAACCAAGGAAATCTTGAAATTTGCAGGCAAGTAGATGGAACTAGAAATGATCATCCTGAGTGAGGTAACCCAGACTCAGAAAGACACACATGGCATAGACTCACTTATAATTGGACACTAGCCCAACATAGATGTCCTCTGAGAGTCTTCACTCAGTGGGGAATTGGGACAGATGATGGGACTTGATATTGGGGTTCTAGGTGAGAAAAAATATGGGAGAATGGGGAAATAGGAGGACTCAGAGTGTCCAGGGACCCCACAAGAAGACCATCAAGGATGGTGGATCTGGACCCAGGGGGTCTGCAGAAAGTGCTGTACTAACCAAAGACAATACATACAGTAAACCTAAAAACCCTACTCATATCAAGAAATGGACAGCACATTTTCCACAGTTGTATGGACAGCAGGGACTGACTCTGATATGAACTCTGGTGCCCTGTATTTGACCACTTCCCCTTGGTGGGGAGGTCTGGTGGCACTCAGAGGAAGGAGAAACAGGCTATCTGGATGAGACCTGACAGGCTATGATCATATTGTGGCCCGGAGGTCTCCTTCTGTCACAGGCCTAACCTAGGGGAGGGGAATATCGTGAAAAAGGGAGGGGGTGGGAAACGGGAAGTACAAATGAGGTGATAACAAGTAGGATGTAATCTGAATAAATTATTTATGAAATTTAAATTTGAGAGTTCTTATTTATATACTGTAGTTATACAAAAATATCTCTTTTAACTCTACGCAAAAAGATTTTGTAGTATGCAGGTAAAACTAACCTTTTAAAACTAAACAAAACCTACAAAGATATGGATACAGTTTAGGGAGAAAAACAAAATGACAGCAGTCAATACATAATATTGAAAAGGACTTTTCTCTCAGTAATGACAAGTTTACAAGTTGACCCATAGAGAGAACACAGCAATACAAATCTTAAGGGGTATAAGATAGTGGGTCAACTTGAACATGAAATATTATTCTATCTTTTTCCATCACTTGGTGCTCCCTCAGGTAATAAAATTATTAAGTGGTTTAGTAGTTCCACATAGAATCATTAAAAACAGATTTTTATAATACTATTCAGGTACAAATGGTGAAAAAAGCACAATTCAATATAAACTAACTTCACAGATGATGTAACTAGCTTTTTCTTAAGGTTTTCCTATCTGTAAAATCAAAGGAGTTGACTTCCAGAGTGTCAAATACAAAGAACAAACAATTGAATCTGAATTCAATTGAGTGTGTGTATGTAGAAATACATGATACATAATAAACAATTGTGATTAATAAAATATAAGGCTACATTTTACAACTATACATTTCTCAGATATGAATTTAAAAGTTTTACCTTTCAATTTCTTTGTCGCGAATGTTTGAATGTTCTAATTTTTCACAGTCATTTTTGTCACTCAAGGCTTTCTGTTCTTCATAAGCTTTTAGTTTTTCTTTCAACATTAAAATCTAGCACAGAAAACACTAATTAAAATACAAATTATATTACTTGTCTCCATCTTATATGGCCATCACAAAAGATAAAAAATAAACAAGGCTTCCATTATAATAGAAAATATATTAAACTTTCGGACAATAAGGAATAAAACATCCCTTAGGTGAAGAACTGTGTATAAATTACGTTATTACTGAAAACAATAGACCTACCTCTGCTTTCTGCACGTTACAGATCTTTACATATTGAGATATGTGACTGTTGAGATTCAGAACATTGCTCTTCAACTGCTGTGAAATAGAAATTATGATTACAACCACACAATTAAATACAGCACAAAGTGCCATTACATATCAACTAATCTCGTTCCACCAATTTTAGCTTTTTGACAAGAATAGCTGTGTGAGCATCATGATTAACTATGACCATATTTAAAATCTGGGACAAGAGAGTATGTTAAGAATATATTTCATATTAGTTTCTTATTGTTTTATATATTATCTACAATAATATGAGCTATTGGCATTTACAGACTAGTCGGGAGAAAATTAAACATAAAGTTAGTTTTTAATACCCTGGACATAAATTATTTAAGTTAGTTATAATTAAGTACTTATGATTTTTCAAGGTTTGGTCCATACAGTTGTAAAATGTAACATAAAAATCAAAGTAGAAACTTCCACTAAGGGTTGGAGTAAGGACATGAAAAATGTGTGAAAAATCTTAGTATACTCATGTAGTTGACCTTTCATATAAATAGTATATGGACATTTCTCACAGAATAACACATAGCTCATCATCAGACTCTTAAAGGGGGAAAGGGAGGGTAAGGAAACATCACATCAGCTTAACTGAGGTCCCTTCTAACCTGAGGCTATACAATTTTAAAATGGATATGTTTTCACATGTATTGTTTTTAAAGTGTGCCAAAAATTTGGCAAAAAAAATTTCCCCAGCCAGTCATTATTGTATACTCCTTGACTTAACACAATATTATGCATATGAAAATATCTTGTGAAAATGTTATACAATTCATGTAAATAATGTTATAAATTGAGGTAGGTATTATTAGTTGGTGCTTAGATAAATTACACTATTACCTATAAATATTTATTATATTAAATAAAAAATAAATTAAAATACATTAAATCATTGGCTTATTAATTCCATAGTTTTATCCAAATACCACATGCCATGATGTGAAGGAAAGAAAAAAGCACTAAAGTACTCTAGCACTTTATGGATAACAATATCCATTGCATAAGTGATTGGGATGCAAAATATGTGGCTATGTTAAACTTCAGTAACAACACAGGACACTTTTAACCTCAACTGCCAAATTCCTTAACCGAAACATGACCGTAGAGAAGGCTTTAATTAGAGGTATGAAAATAACATATCCCCAATATTCTCACATCAAAGTCAAAGTAAATGCACTTACAGAAGATTTGATGTCTTTTGCACGATTAGCATACTTAAGAGTGTTGTAAGTGTCATCGTAGAATAAAGAGGAAGGACTAACTGCAGCTATCATTATAGTCTGACAGTTTCCTCCAAGAGAATCCTTCAACAAGCGAGTAAGCTTACTATTCCTGTAAGGAATATGCTGAGTCCGTCTCTGAAAGAACAGAACAAGAATACTTATTCCATTTTCCATCTATAAATAAAAAGTGTTAGTTCACTAGAAGAATGTAAGCAATGCCCAGCGATATAACTGGTATTTGACATGATGCAAATTAATCTTGATTCCTCAATGCATATGTGAAAGTTCTACGTATAGCTGACGTGAGAGTTCAGCAACAACTCCCCAACCCTTCAGTGCACTCCCTAGAAGCCACATGGCAGAAGGGAGAACTCACTCCCGAAAATTATCCTCTAACCTCAACATGCATGTACAAGTCCACACAAAGAAGTAAATAATTTTACAATTGATATATCTAAGTACAAGTTTTTCAACAAAACACTATCAAGATTGGTGTTTTAGTTGTAGGTAACATTTTAATGTATTTGAATAGATGAAGCAACAAAGAGGGTGTGGCATCAAATGGCTGTAATTCCGGTTTCTTTGTAGGTAGCTTGGATAGCAAAGCAAGATCATGTTTCCAAAACAAATCAAAACAAAACACAAACCACACCAAACAAACAACCAAAAATCACCCAAACCCCAAAAGCCCAAGTGATGTTACAAATTTGCAGTATATTATGTGCAAATGTTTGAGTTTTCAACTCCGAATGTAAAACACGTTTTTTCTCTTCCTTTTTTCTTTTCCTCCTGAGACAGGGTTTCTCTGTGTAGCCTTGGCTGTTCTGGACTCTCTTTTGTAGACCAGGCTGGCCTCAAACTCTCAGAGATTCACCTGCCTCCCTAAGTGCTGGGATTAAAGACGTGCGCCATCACACCTAGCTACACATGTTGATTTTTCAATGGTCATGTAATTTCAGTAACTTGCCCTCTTAACAAAACCTTCCTAATAATTTAAAAATATATTATTTTAAATAAAAATAACACCTTCAACAACTTAACAGTAATTTTCCTAAAGCTTTTAAGGCTGCTTTAGCTTCAATTATCACACTTTAAAAACAATTTAACATACTATCAAATACACTATATACTACTAAGTACTTCTGGTATATTCTGCATGGAAAATAGTTTTAAATGCCTCAAGGCATTAGTAAACATTCTATTATATAATTACACTTTAGATCTTAAGCCTCTTTTTCTTTTCTTAACTCTTTCGTATTACTTAAATTTTACAGTATATAATAAAAACTACCTAGACAGACTGGCTCTTAAAGGATGTTTTTTTAATGTCTTCATGTCAATTCAAATATTGTTCTTGCTGTATAGTCTAGTGATCATTGAATAGCTACTTACAATCAAGTTTAAAGCTGGATGCCTGATAAAAGCTACCATGCTGAGCCTGGTGGAACAAGCCTGTAACTATAGCTTTAGGAGCAGGAGACAAGCAGCTAGAAAGACCAAGACCAGCCTAATCAACTCACTGAGATCCTGTCTCAAAAAACCAGGGGTAGAGTACTTTTCTAGCCCATGTGAAATAATGGGTTTAATCTCATGTATCACAAAAACGCAAATACACATACATATAAAAATAGCCTCTCAAGCAACAGCAAACATAACACTCAGGCAGCACTATTTGGTAGTTCAGGATCACTTATGTCTGTAAACTCTATCTGCAACACATTCCAGAAAATATTTCTCAAAATATTTAGGAAGTAAACATAGAGTACCTACCTTTGTATCTGCTAAGGCATTGATGACATTGCCAAGAGCTAAAAGGGACTTATTAATATTTGTGCCTTCTACAAATCGTGTTCCCTTAGTACCAGAAATACTGGCCCGCTCGGATCCTGCAAGGTCAATGAGTGACATTTTGGCTATACGGACATTTTGATTGATGCTTGCTGTTTTGTCTTGTTGTCTCAAGTAGATCTTAAAATACAGAACAGGGGAAAAGGAGTGTACATTTTAATAAAATTAAAGGAAATGTTTTATTTCCAAAAATGCACATATAGGAGGACAAAGTTATTCTCTTTTTCAAAAGGGAACAGAACACAATAACCTATTATCTGCGTGATATTTATCATCAGTACTAGAATAAAGTTAAAAAAAATATGAAAATGAGGACTTATATATACGAGTTTTGATATTAAAGGCTATCTCAAAAGCCCATGTGTTAATTGTCTTGTCTCCAATGGTGTCTTGGTGCTACTAGATAAAACCCCAAAGGTCTATATATAGTACAAGCTACTTGTCAGGAAGTGTGTGTGTGTGTGTGTGTGTGTGTGTGTGTGTGTGTGTGTGTGTGTTTGGCTATGGGTGACGGATCACTTAAGTCCAGGAGTTTGAGAACAACTTGGGTATGGTATGCCAAGACTTTGTTATATCATATAATCCACAAAAAGCAAAGAGGGAAACAAGTGGGAGGTCTTTGAGTCATAGGTGGTATTTCCTTCAAGGAAATAGCTCTTCTCTATTCCTATTTATTTTCCCATCCGGGTTATAAGGTAAGTAACACCCCCTTCAGTGATGTGCTGTCTCAATAAAGGTCCCAAATCAATAATGCCAGCTGACACCACACTGAATCTTCCTGGCCTATGTGTGAAAATAAACTGCTCATTAATAATTTGATCGTTTCAAGTATTTTAGCTGCCCAGGACGGTATGATGTACTCAATTTATTTTTAAAATTTTTTTTTGAGACAGGGGTTCATGTGGCTATGAGCTTATTAGTCAAAGATGACCTTGAACTTTATAACCTCTCTACCTCTGGAGCACCAGAATTATAGGCTTGAGCCACTATGCCCAGTGTAACTGGTACTTGAGATTGAAATTAGGATTTTATTAGGGGCTACCTCCCTAGCCCCTTATTTAACCATTTTACGTTGCTTTGTAGACTTTAACTGAAACAAGATAGGTGGAAGAGAGAATGAAAACATAAGGCAAGATCTAGATTCTAGAGAAATCTCATTGTCCTAAACATTTCTCTGAAGACCACTGATAAAGAAAATGTCAGTAGAAGAGAAAAGATCAATGAAACTAGTGAATAGACACTGTCTGAAAGGTTTAACTACCTTAGATTCAAATGCTTTCGACTGTAACAATTGCTTTTTGATAAGATGAATTTCACAGGCTAGTGAGGTAGTCAAAGAGCTTGCTAAAAAGCCTGATGACTGTGTTAGAGTTCCCAGACCCAACTGTGGTGGAAGGAGAATATCGATTCCCTAAAGTCCTTTGCCATGGCACACCTATGCCTACACACATACATATGACAAACAGACATATGGAACATTTCTTTAAAGTTGAAAAATAAATAAATTTCACATACCATAATCTAAAATAAACCTCTATATAAATAACCATTTGGATATAAGTAAAAGCAGAAACTACAAACAATAAGAAATTCTAGTACCTGTGCTTTGGATCTTTGTGGATAGTTTCCTCAGTACAGTACTGTGTCAGTGAGCTATCATTCTTAAGGAATGCGGTTGACCACACGGTCAGTAGCTTCCATTTCTACTTTACCACCCTCTATTTAATATATTTCCTATGTTCAAGAAATTCTGCAAGTTGCAAAAGTGAAACCCCACGCATGTGATATACCTCACCTTAATTCTAAATATTCTCTATACTGCAGCACTTTCAAGAGCAACGTGGGTTGGGCAGCATCTTAGTACTATATGGCATATCCTCTGCATGCTAGTAACCTTGGCTTTAATAGGCAAGATGCCATAGGGCTGCAATCCCAGCTTCTCAGGAGGCTCCGGTAAAAGGAACAACAGCCAGGACTGACCATTGCTACTTAATGACTTCAAAGCCAATCTGTTCAACTTAATGAAACTGTATCTTAAAACAAAGCAAAACATCCAACACTGTTGCAAAGCAACAGGAGGGCTGAGGAACAGAGATATCTATAGATGAGGATTTGTCACCAAATCTGAAAATTATTCATGAGATTAGTTTTATTTTAAAAGCTAACTTGAGTAATAGCCTAAAGACCTTTTACCTGGAAAACAGCATGAGAACGAGAAGATGCAGCATTCATGTCAGTGGGATGCTGTGTCCTGTTTTTGTTTCCGTTGTCTAGTAGCTGTAGTATTTCCTCTGAGGATTTAGGCTAGGAGTTTAAATAGAGAAGAAATATTTTGTAATCCATCTTTAAAAATTTCAACTAACTTTTACTTATTTAAGTGCCAAGGAAATCAAACCCAAACCTGACCACTGTGAGCAAAATGCTCAACTACTGAGGTAAATCCCAGAGCATCAGTAAGCTTACTCAACAAACGATAGCTTTAAAGGTAAAAGAAAATGTTTTCTATGAATTTATTCCTATTAAATATTGACTATGTATCATTTGCCTAGAACTTGGGGCTATATAAGGAGTAATAGGTAAAAATCTAGTCTCTGAGAGAAATATTTAAATGTATTTAACAGAATAAAAACTTTCAGATTTTTAAGGGGATAACTACCCCTCAACTGTTTCATAAGATGTATCAGGACCATTCAGTGAGAGGCAGAAGGATGAGGCTGTCCTCAGTCTGAACTCATCTGCTAGCATCTTTGTGATCCTGGGTCACTCAGGCTTCAGAGCCCTTGTAATTTACTTTAGTCTTACATTTCACTAGTTTGTTTCTTTTTCAAACACAGTGGATTCAAACTAATGGCTGGTGAATTGGAAACTGCAGATTTTCTGCTCCAACAGAAAGAAAAGACACTTATAAGCATACCTGGTATAAGGTGAGTCCCTGAACAACCACTCCTCTTTGGGAGTCTTCCCGGACAGCAAGTGGACCTGAATTTGTCAAGAGGTCACGAATCTGTTCATTATACACCTTTAATTAAAAAGCATATTAACGGTGCTGTTAGAATAACCGATTATCTCACATACAAATTGTTGACTGAGGGTTTACAGCCTCAACACAGATTTTGATTACATTGGTTTACAACTGAAAATTAAAGTTGGAGTAATTATACTCTCACCCACTAATTCGTGGTTTGATAACTCTGAAAAAATAAAGATAAGCTAGATTTCTTACATCTGCAAAATACACAATTTTAGAGACCAAATGTTAAACAAAACTTGTAAGAAACAGGTGAGTGTATGTCAGCAATCCTTCGATTTCAATCTATCACACAAGAGGAATAGTCCCTCTCATCTGAACTGCGGAGGGACTAGGAGCTGAGTGATTTGTCCATGATTACAAAATGAACAGCAGATTAAGGACTGAAGCTTGGCTATCTCATGTTGTCTACAAGAGGCAGCACAAAGGAATTTCGGCAGACCAGATCTTAATAATTTGAACATACAAAAAGTGATGACAAATGTGAGTGTGCTGCCATATTTCTAAAATCTCAACATATAAGAGGCTGAGGCAGGAGGACCATGAGTTCAGGGCAAGCCTAGATGTCCCAGGAAGCATTTCAGACGGGTCAAAGTATAAACCGATGAGACTTGGTGACCCGAGTTGGATCTTGCCCTTCTCCTCGAGGTTCAGGGAAGAGGATGTGAAATGACTTTAAGAGCCAGAGGTGGAGGACAATTTTAAGGATACCATATTTTGTAGATATAACAGGACAGATGTAGGTATCAATTCAGAGAGACCTGTGACAGTCTTCACAGGCCTGTACAGCTCAAGGCAGATCACATCTCAGCATTTAACAGAGGATGCAGCACAAAGACCCACCTACATATACTAAGCTACCCACAAGTGACAGCTGCTGGGAAAGGGACAGTTTCCGTAAACTGGGTGACAACTGTATATATTAACTACACTTTAGAGCAAGTCTATGCTGAGGAGTAATTTGTAGTCTGTGTTTTTAGTGGCTTTTTCTGTTTTTAAAGAAGGACAGAACATAAAGTTGGGTAGGTAGGGATAAGAGAGGATCTGAGAGGAGTTGTGGGATATGAAATATAAAGTATATTGTTTGAAAATCTAATAATAATAATAATAATAATAATAATAATAATAATAATAATAATCAGCACCAGATGCATTGGCATTCCTGTATAATGGAGGCAGGCCCCGAAGCCTGAAAGCCAGAGAGCCTGGTGTATGGAGGAAGTAAGAGATGCCGCTTTAACAGGGTGTTAAGATAGAACCAAGTCCTAAGATGTCTTCAGACTTCTACTTCCATGCCAACACTTACACACACACACACACACACACACACACACACACACACACACACAGAGTAATTAAAAACAAAACCAAAAATGTTCCAATCACACAAATTACAGAAACTACCTATAATCTATTGATTATTAAATAACCAACAAGTCTATGCTAGTGTAACAAAGGGAAAAAGCTTTCCTTACAATAAATACTAAGGAATAAACATAAAAAGAAATTTTGGTGTCTAAAAAGTGCTATCATCTATAATTTACTCAAATGTGAATCATCAGCAAACCCTGCAAATTCCAGCATAATGAAATTTATAAAAGTAAACATTGCCAGTAATAGGACCAACCAATTACCTAAGTGAATTGATATGAAGTAGTAAGTATTCAATAGTACTTCTGTGGTGTCTTCCATGACTTAAACCAAGTCTAATAGAGAAAAAGAAACAAAAAACAAACAAACAAACAAACAAAACAAACCAAGGGTATTAAAAATACCCTTTGTATTTTAGAACACACACACACAAACCACAGAAACTGCTCATTAAAGATGACCAAGAGCATGCAAGTGAATGTAATTCATGATCTGGAATATTTTCACATAATAATATATTTAGCAAAACTGCACTACAGCTCACAGATTAGACAGTGATGATCACTGTTAATTTCTCGATTTTGATAAAACATTAAGTGATCATTTAAAACATTTCCTGGTTCAACAAATTTATACCTTAAACAGTCTCGAAGAATAAATGTGTACAGAACACACACACACACACACACACACACACACACACAGAGAGAGAGAGAGAGAGAGAGAGAGAGAGAGAGAGAGAGAGAGAGAACAGGAAATAAAAAATGTTAATATATAGGGCACCTCAGTGAAGGCTATCTAAAAGTTCTTTCTATATACCATTTTTGCAATGTCTTTATAATTTGATATTAGATTAAAATAAGAGTAAGAAAAATAAAAATATGATAAGGAGATTAAATGATTGAAAGCACTCACAATAGGATTACTGTAATTTGAATGGACCTTTGTCATGAATTTTCTCAGTGATTAATGTGAAGGATAGTGTCAACTTACCTCCAGATAAGAAACTGCAGTACTGCACTCTTTCTCTTCTTTAATCTCATCCATGGATTTGAAAAGGTCTAACATTGTTAGGTACATTACCCCGGGTTCAGCAGCTGATCCCAGCATTGTGTGAGTCTTCCCAGCTCCAGTGGCACCATATGCAAGTACTGAGTGTTTAATAAAAGGGTTGAGGTCAATGCTCACTGTCATACCACAGTATCACCAAGTCTACTCTAGTGGCTAGTGCTAACCAGATGTCCTGAACAGCAAATAAGTTTAAGTCCAATAACTATCCCCTGTTCCTATTTAGCTCAATGTTATTTTGTGCCTCCTATATAATCACAGGCAGAAACATCTACTCCCTTATTTACCAGCAGAATACGATCTCCATTCTCACCCTCCATCACAGTATGACCATACTGCCTCCACCAAGCCAGTGTATCCTGTGTTTTAGCAAATAACATGAAGGAAAACAGGAATATAGTTGTTGAGCTGAATGAATTCCACAAAAGTAACTTATACAATTATTCTTTAAATGCTATTTCTGGCACATTTCTCATTTCCACAAGTCTATCCCATACTATACAGAAGTCATACATTTCTTCAAATGAAGAAATCTAGTTATAAATACAAACACTCAATATCATATTCAGTCATCAGAGTCTCATATATTAATAACTGTTAAAATAGTTTTTGGAATTAATTAGCTGATAATTTGCTTTAGCTTATAAAAGAAGTGTTAAGATAGCTAAGCTGGAGAGAAAACGAAGAAACAATAGCAACAGATATCCTTTTTAAACTTTTTAAGCCAAAGGGAGGAAAAAACAATCTTTGGACAACAGGACGTTTTATGAAGGAAAAGAACATCTGGATACAAATAAGAATCGGCAGTTCAGACCAACAAACACCATTTTGTTTCTGATTAAGATTCAAGAGGGTCAATTTTCTGTGACAAAACTGAGTAAGATAGTCTCAGTGAGCCAACTTAGTTTGGAATGTGTGGTAGAAAATGCCATAAAAACTGAGTTACAAAAATGAGATACTAGTATGCTATTACTATAACCAGTGTATTAACTGGCCTTTTCTGAAAGACAAACTAAAGCTTCTCTCCAAGACATAAATAATGCTTCTTGGGCTGAAGATGTGCTAAAACTGCACACAATTCTCAGGCTTCGTGCAGCTCTAACATTTTTATACTAAGGCAAGTGTTCAGAAATTGCAGGCTGTTTGAGAGGTCAATAGTTGTTGGAAGAATTTGCTGTTTGAGGTTGCAGTCATCTAGGTTTGGACAGCCACTCTGAGTTTGTTGTTAGGTGCTGGACTCCCTCTTCCCTGTCTGACTCCATCTGGAGGGTGTCTTTAGACATAGATGCTCCTAGCCACATTTGTTATATGGCCCTTGACCTAGTTCTCTGCTAGCTTTCCTCTCCCTGCACCTATAGGATAATTAGGTACAGTATTCCTGAGCATGCTGCCAAATGTAAAACAAGCATCCTTAAAGTGTTTGATCTCAACCAATTATGAATGCCTATCCTGGAAGCCCCCACCCACTCCCCAAGGGCTATACAGGCTTTGTTCTCCGTGATTAAAGTTGAACTAGCTCCTGAAGTGGCTCCCAGAGTGTTCAGTCTCCTTCTGCCTCAGGTGGACTGGTGGCCCTCAGCTTCCCAGGGAGGAGGAGAACCATACAAAGTGAACAAACTTGTGAGTACAAACTGTGGGAAACTGGCCATCAATTATAAGACGTATATGGTTTAATAAAACTGAAACGTGTTTACAGAGGCAGTAGCCATGCCCCAGGAAGAGGAAGTTTCATAAGAGAAGCCATACCTGATGACTGTGTTTCAGAGAAGGCCTACACTTCAATCTACCGAAGTTTCAAAATTACTGGAATTCATATACCTTAAACTTGATTGTGTTTATGAAATGAGCAAAGTATACAACTTTCCAAAAGTAAAACTGAAGCCAGATTAAAAAAAAAAATTAGATTTCAAACTGAAACAATTACCTGTGCAATTGTATCCATTCAGAAAACTATGAAGAATTGGCTTGGTTGTGTGTTCAAAAACTTCCATTTGAGTTGATGTTTCATCAAAAACAGCATCAAATACAAACTTAAGATCTTTATTTTGTCTTTTAGTAATATCAAAATTTGTAGTTTTTGGTCTGTGAAAAAAACTGACTTCTTCTTGTTTTGGATCAAAAACAAGTATATGTTTATCCACAACATGAACCACTTTATGGAAGGCATCTGCCTTTTCTTTTGTGTTCTCAGGACGCACACGGACTACTACTTTCATGTGGTGACATAAGTCTTCAGAGCCAGACATGGTTAGTTATCTTGATCCCTGCTTATATGAATACCTGGGTATTTCTCTGAAATTAAAAAGGAAAAAGCCACTATTAGTTTTACTTAAAACTGGCATGTAGTAATCATTTAAAAGATATCTTTTTATGTTCCATTTACCTGGAAAATGTATTATCAGGAGAAATGTATATACATGCTGTCCCATAACCTTAACACCCCTACAAAATGGCACACTTGTAACAAAAGTACATTGTAACATTGCAAGAATTTCCTGAAATATCCATCAAACTCTTGGGCTTAAGCTTAAACTCAGATACTACAGCTGATTATGATTTGATTTTCACAACGGCTCTAGCAGTTTTCAGGTTGGATCATGGAAATGGGCAAGAAAGGATCTTTCTGAATTGTACCAGGGTAATAATGGGAGCTTTAGCTTGGAAACTCCTTTAAGTAACAGTGATCTTGTGTGAAGGTGTCTTGGCATTAGAAAGTGATGCACCTGGGCTGCTCTCTACCTGTATCTCAGAGATATACTGGGTTAGTTTTGAAGGCTGCAGTGACTAGCTAGTACACATCTGAAGAGCAAACAGTATACACTACTTATTTATTCAGAGGTCCTAGTCTCTGATTTCTTAATGACATGCAAATTTAAAGAACACCAGTAAATGCATGAATTGTGCACAGGAACAAAAAGAAACTGACAAAGACCAACAGCTGGAAAAGTTCAACTACCCATGAAACAATTGAAAATCCTTAAGTCATGACACTTCCACTTCTGCAAAATCCATGTGCACACACACTTTTACACCCCGCTGCCCCAACATTTAAGTAGGAACTGTTTTTCCTGCTTGTAGCATTCCTTAATTGCCCGGTTGAGGTCCTAAGGTCTTTCCCCTGCCCACATTAGCATGTCTATTGTGTCACTGTTCAGTTCATGTTTAGGCAGCCATGATCTGAGACACTACAGTGGTAGCTGCCATTATTTGGAGACACAATATCACAGAAAAACCCTTGATTCTCTGGCTTAATTCCAGCACTAAGAAAGCGGAATAGGAAGGATAGCCCTGAGTTCCAGGCTACTTTGGGTTCCAGCATGAAGAAAAGGTTTGGCATATAGTGCACCTTTAATCCCAGAATATGGGAAGCAGAGGCAGGCACATCTTGGTGAGTTTGAGGCCAGTCTGTTGCAAAAAGTGAGTTCCAGTCAACTAGGGCTGCAGAGACCCGTTTGGAGGGGAGAAAGCAAGCAAGCAAGCAAAAACAAAAAAAAACAAAAAAAACCCAAAAAAAAAACAAAAAAGCCCAACCCAAGCCAAACAAACAAAAAACCAAGACAAAGGAAATATCCCTAAAGAGATCTTGAGGTGAGCTACTTAGTGTGTGCCACATCTGCATCACTGAGGCTCCTGTCTGTAAGCTGCGGTTGAGAGGTCCTGTCCTTGCTCTCTCTTTCTTCAGTTAGCATACCTTTAGTAACACTGGAGTATACCTGCATGAAACTGGGTTTGTGTGGCACCTGTGCACTCAAGGCTTGTTTCTGGTGCCATGTCAGGCCAATGCCTGCTCTGTCCTTGCTAAGGACACTCATGTTACAGGAACAGCGTGTACTACTGAAAAACGGTTAAAGAAAGACCACTGAACTAAGTCTTTACCAGAGTCTATGCTGAGAAGAGTTCTCAATATTCTCATCACAAAGGAATAAATGTCAAGATATGGATCTATGTCTTAGATGAATTGGCTTAGTCAACAATGGATAATGCCAAATATACTGTATTCCACAAATATATTTCAGTATTATTTACTAGTCAACAACAACAACAACAACCAAGAAGTTCCACCAGTTGAGCATAGACTGAAAGTGAAAAGCTACCAATGTAGAGATTTTCAGATCTATTTTCATACAAAAAATTATGGCTAAGAAAAATACTAGGGTGGTACTGGTGTATGAGCTAGAATGAAGTGAATAGTTTTGAATATTGGGATTAAATAACTGAGGCATACACTCTGACTAAAATGTATGACTAGAAGGCCCTGGAATATGTGCAGATAACATACTATGAAATATTCCAGTCAACAAGAGGGAAATCATGCCTGGTACTCAAAACCAACCAGCTACCCAGGGCTGGTGAAGTCACAGATTTTAGAGGTGAACTTCACTCACTTTACTAAAGCAGCCCAATCCCTAACTACATTATCATTGTCTTATACCCACAGTCAAGGGTAGTCTTCACCAGTTATCTCTTTGCTATAGGTGAAGACCATTACAAAATGGTACAACTAATCAGAAAGTAGAGTTATGGAGGTAGTCCCAGTGGCCACATCTACAAATACTGAGGAAGAGGTGGTGGAAAAATCACGAGGGCCAAAGAAAGAGAGAATGTGTCTCCTAGGAATAAGGGAAATTCCAACTGCAAAGCCTCACCAAGAGGACTACCTAAAAATCAGCTGAACAAGATGACAACGAATACGAGAAAGCCCAGCAGGCCTACACAAAGCTCCAGGCTACTAAAGACACTAAGGACAAATTGCAGGCTTCACCCTCCTTTCATATAGATTATGAGGCTCAAATTAAAGTCATCAGGCTTGGCAACAAGTGCCATTAAATGCTGAGCCACCTTGCTGGCCCATGTCTATATATTTTAAGAGGCAAATCTAAAAGTCTGTGAGAGTAGTAAGCTTGTGCAAAGTGGAGGCGAATGGAGCTGCAAGGCTAGTTTTTGGCATGGTCAATTTAATTAAATCATTTATTTCCTTTATAACTGTTTAGTTTCAAATGCCTGGATGTAATTTTATCTTTAGAGCCTAAAGAACGCTCAAGGGAATCCTTGCTTTCTTGTGCTCCAGCTAGAGAACAGAGAGGAATAGGAAATAGGATCAATCTTTCTTAAAATCTTTAAAGGGTTGCAACACCAAGTTACATTTGACAGTGTACTTCATAAACTCTTTTTAGAGACTGTCAAAATTTCTTCCAGAAATGATACTTGAATAACACGTTTTTTAAAAATACCTACAAAAATTTCCAATTAGCTACAAACTCCTGTGGCCCTCATTAAAGATTTTGAAAGCTTAGTCTCACCTGCACCTAGTTTTCATTTCAAACAATGAAAGATTAATCATATTTTTAAAGAATCATGCATTTTCCTAGTTAGTGAAAACAAGTGAATCAAATGGTCTTCCCTCCATGCTAGTGACTGAATCTAAGACTTGTGCTCTCCCAAAGAAGCCCACTAACAGTCCGATTTTCTTAAAAGAATTCATAGAGCCAATAGAATAATCAAATGTAAAGACCAGCATTGTGACACATTTGTAGTTACAGCTTCTGAGGAGGGTGAGGGAGGACAGATTAAATGCAGGTATCAGAGACCAGTGTCTAACACTGAGATACCTACTCAATGAGAAATACATTTAACATGTTTTTGCTCAAAACTTCACAGGCTTTTTCAAAATAACTCCAGAGTCCAGAAACGTGTGTATCACACAGGTAAATGTATTACATTTTACTTATTTTCTCTGTGTGTTTTATGTGTCTGTGGGCACATGTATAACATCATGCATGTGGAGGTCTGTGGACAACTTGTAAGAGTCAATTCTCTCTCTATCACATGGGTTCCAAGAATGTACCTTTAGCCACTGGACTATGTCACTGGTCCCAGAAATATATTCCTTAAAGGTAAAACATATTACTAGGAAAAGATCTTCACCTACCCTACATCTGACAAAGCTCTAATATCCAAAATATAAAGAACTCAAGAAATTAAACACCACCAAACCAAATAACCCAGTTAAGAAATGGGGCTCAGAACTAAACAGAAAATTCTCAACAGAGGAATAATCAAATGGCTGAGAAACACTTAAAGAAATGCTCAACATCTTTAGTCATCAGAGAAATGAAAATCAAAACAACTCTGAGATTCTATCTTACACCCATCAGAATGGCTAAGATCAAAAATTCAAGTGATACCACATGTTGGCAAGGATGTGGAGAAAGAGGAATACTCCTTCATTGCTGGTAGGAATGCAAACTTGTACAACCACTTTGGAAATCAATCTGGCCCTTTCTCAGAAAACTGGAAATAGGGCTTCCCCAAGACCCAGCTATTCCACTTCTTGAAATATACCCAGAAGATATTCCCCCACACAAAAAGGACATGTGCTCAAGTATGTTCACAGCAGCTTTATTTATAATAGCCAGAACCTGAAAACAATCTAAATGTCCTTCAGTTGAAGAATGTATAAAGAAACTGTGGTACATTTACACTATGGAATACTACTCAGCTATTAAAAATAAGGAAATCTTGAAATTTGCAAGCAAATTTGTAGACAGATGTATGGAACTAGAAATTATCATACTAAGTGAGTTAACCCAGAGCAGAAAGACTCACATGGTATATACTCACTAGTCCAAAAGGCATGTCCCATGGAAGTCTTCACTTATCAGGAGATTGGGATAGATGTGAGGACATCCTATTCGGATTCTAGGTGAGAGAAATGTAGGAGAATGGGGAAATAGAAGGCTCCAGAGGGTCCTAGAAACCTATAAGAAGAACATCGTGAAGGGTGGATCTGGGCTCAGAGAGGTTTGCTCAAACAACTGCACCAACCAAGGATAGTACAAGCAGTAAACATTGAACTCCTACTCAGATCTAGCCAATGGACAGGACATTCTCCACAGTTGTGTGGCCAGTGGGGACTGACTCTGACATGAACTCTGGTGACCCATATTTGACCACTTCCCCTTGGTGGGAAGGCTTGGTGGCAATCAGAGAAAGAATAAACAGGCTACCAAGATGAGACATGATAGCCTATGACCATATAGTGGGGGAGGAGCTCCCCTCAGTCACAGTCATAGGGGAGGGGTGTAGGGTGAAAGCAGGAAGGAGGGAGGAATGGGAGGATACAAGTGATGGGAAAACAATTGAGTTATAATCTGAATAAATTAATTTTTAAAAAAGGTAAAAAAATATTTCAAGTATACTGACATCCTCAGAAATTAATGATAACATTCCTATATTAAAAAAGTATGTTCTTTTATAACATGGGTAACTAGGAGATGCATACTTAGTTGATTCTGTGTCAAGTGCAGAGACTATGTCTAATATGAAACAGTTATTGTTATCTGCGGAATAAGATGATGATTTGCAAATTCTTTTCGGACAATGCTCTGATGTTGTTGAAGTAGAATCATAAGAGCCAATGGCTAAGATTTCTTTGGTGAGAATAAAATAAGCCTATAGAGCACCATAGAATACTGATCCATCCCAGAGTGGGTATAGATGAGGACAATGGAGGTCTATAGCTGGTGATATTTGAACTCAGGATTAAAGTAGATGGTATTTAAGAGTCTTTCCTGCTCTAAATGGTATGATTATTTTATACATTAAGAGAGTCCAGAGGGGTGGGAAATGCAGAAATGATAGCAAATGGGATTGTTATTTTATACTGCTACAGTTCTCAAATATATAATTAACAATATAATTAAAATATATATATATATATAAAACAAAGAACCCAAATGGTAATTTACTCATGTATAGTCCCTAAAATGTTTCCTTATAAAAATGAAAATTATATATTTGCTTAAAAAATTTAAAGATACTTAGCTGGCATTAAGAATTATATGCATTCAAGACATACTGTTATTATACATATAATATGTAATGACTTCAGCAATAAATTGATAGTCTCTCAGCATGCACTCCCCATCCTGTGAACTGTAATTCAGTTTGTACGATTGGATTGGTATCTACCTATTTCCCCACTCCTCATCAAGTAGTAAACACTGTTTTACTCTTCTGTGCATTTTCCTGGAAACTCAGCACTAAGCAGGAAAATTTTGTTCACTAAGGCAAGAGTAAAGGATGAAACATAACTTAGTTTTTTGATGTTTTTCTAGTATCCATATGGAGCCATCTACAATAGTGGTGATTATGAGTTACTCTCTGCCAGGAACTATGGCAAACATTTCGTATTCATGTCATCCAACCCTCAGAGAAACCATGGAAGGCTGGTTTACAGACATAGGAACTTAGCACTGTTTCCACATGTTATTAATAGCGACGCAGAAAATGCAGCCAGGTACAACCCCAAATTTCATGACGAAGAAACAGAAAAGACTGCTTTCAGAGACACTGACGCATAATGACATAGCTAGGAATTATTTCAAACTCAAGTAGAAAATTCCAATCCAAGTTTAGAACAGGGAGCAGGATTTTCAGTTGCAGTTTCTATCTGGGTTAACTTTGGTGTCAGAGCCACCCCACTGACCAAGTTTCAAACACCAGGAGAGAATGACAAGTAGCACTGGACGGAAGATCCGCACTGATAGTGTGCTAATTTTCTGTCTGTCTTTCTTTCTGTTGCCTCTCATAGCATTAACATAGTCATCTTATTGTGTCTTTATTGATGTGAGGTATAACTATAACGGGACAAGATGCTCTTTAAAACGAAACATCTTGCATATGTGTTAGTACTGATTCAATTAGAGAATACCTCTCAAGGCAATAACTTACTAAAATGTTTCTTATAAGACACTGAATTTAATAGCAAGCACTATTTATCGCCTCTGTGGATTTTGTATTAACAGCAAAGTTCTAGAAAACCTTCCAAAACCCACGGTGGGAACTGAGCATGGTGGAATGACATCACCAACAAATTTAGTTCTAGTCCAATTAATCATCCCCTTTCATATTATAATGAGCAACAGCCAGCTTTGGCTTCTTTGTAAGGGCAAGGCCAATGAGCTCCTAAAAGAAAGGGTAGCAGAGACAGCAGACTGTGGAGCTACTTCTGGCTTTCAGGCACTTAAGTTTTCTTTGTGATCTTCACCAATACAAGTGGGCAGTCAGGGCTGGTCTTGCCCGATGCTACAACCGGACTCTAAACTGACCAGAGAACCTCTCTGCACAAAAGCTCCTCGCTTGACAGTAAAGCCCAGAAGTCGCACACTCACGTGTGCATCCCAAGCAGGATACTCCGAAAATGGAATCCGGAAGGAACCTCACACTCCTAGAGGCTGGACTGTGAGAGTCCTCAGTCCAAGTCTCGGGAAAGGGCCAGCTACCCTTTAAAGGGGCCCGCCTTCTGCCGGGGCGCTGAGGCGAACCCCGGGACCTCAGTGCTGGGAGCGGCTGGCGGGGGTCTGTCTGGCATACTAAGGCAGACAGTCCTACCAGCCGCAGTACCAACGGGACCCTCGTCCCGCACCTCCCGCCGAAAGCTACTTTGTCCGTGGACCTGAGCACAGACGCCAGATCCTCCACTCTGGTGACCCGAGAATTAACCCGCACGCCGCGGACACGGCGTCCACTCCACTCACCTAGAAGTAGTGACAGCGACAACTTGGCAGAAACGGCTTCCAGGCGCTTCAAGCACAGCCACAAATTCAAACCCAAGCCAGTTTCCTCAGCTCTCCATTTCATTGGCTGCCGTTCTGATGACGTCATCACGTCGTCCGTTTTCCCCCGGCGTCTCTCAGTTTGGCGCCAGAGGCCGGGCCTCACGAGCCGGAGGGAAAAGCTGCTTTTCTCGGCGTCGCCGTGGCAACGCGCGCGGTTGTTTCCGGGAGCGCTGGCGGAGGTGGGCGGAGCTAGGGCAAAGGTGCAGGTGGGAAGCAGCCCCCGGGATCTTTAGTGCGGCTGCACACCCTTGCCTTGGGGCCTTAGGGGGCCTTGTGTGGTGTGTTTCTCATAGGGGGAAAAGGCGGAGTCTGTGGGCGTGTTAAAAAGCTGGGGTTACTTTGTTCTTTTCCCTTTCTCATTAATCAGGCCAAGGAATTAGATCTCATCCTAGGAAAGGTATGGAGCCTTCACCTGAATTAATTGGAAATCCCAGTCTTCCAGATCCAGGCCCAAGTCTTTTTTGTGGTTAGGCCTTCCTGGCCTGCTTCAGTTATTGGTGATTGAAAATATTTGGTATTTGACGGCATTTAACGTGATCCAAGTTGTAACATTACAAAATAAAGTCACTTAACGATAATGGCCTAGGCCATTATTGGATCAGGTGATTTTAGTTCTGAATTGTATTATTTCTGAGTGCATAATTTAGAAAGAAAAATGCATGGAAACTTGGGAAGTATATTTACTAAGATAACTTATGTTTCAATTTGGCAATATTTGTATTGTTTGTTAGGCAAGCCTTCTATCAGTGTGTTGACATTTTCAGGCCCTTTGGAAAAATTTAGTATTATGATCTGAATTTCATTTTTATTGTTTATATGACTAGAATGCAATTATTACTTGGAGACTTTAGGAGCATATTAGTATGCAATGACAACATCTCTCCCTTCGTGGAGTTTATATTCCTGTTGATTGAATATCACTGTAAAAATAGGATGTTACAGTGCAGAACATTATCAATCTATCACCTACCTACCTACCTATATATCGTCTATCTAGACAGGGTCTTGCTTGGTAGCCTAGGCTGCCCTGGAGCTTGCTATGTAGACATGACTGCCACGGAACTCGCTGAGATCCCCCTGTCTGCCGATATCTGCCTGCAGAGTTTGGGGAATAAAGGGGTGGATCACCACACCCAGCAGTGCAGAGGATTGTTAGTGGAATTTTGTGCTGAAAACCCAAAGATTACAGACAATCCCTATATCTATTGAAAAAAAGAATCAGCAGCATTGCAAATTATATCTCATGCATGCTCTATAAATTTTTATGAGCCCTGAATAATGCATCAATAAAATGGTTATTTATTTCTGCTTGTATTATATGTACCAGTTAATGACATCATCATTTGTGTGGTACTGGGTTTTAATATTCCCTCACTATATAGTGAGGTGTCTCAGGCATATTATTAATCCTTACACATTACCTCACTTTATTCTCAAAACAGACTATAAGATATAAGCATATTGTTTTTATTTTATTCTGAAAAAAATTGAAGTGTTAGGAAAACCTACATTTGCAAGTATTCATCTTTTAAAACAAACCAAAATTCTGCCATTTGTTTTTTAAAAGTATTTTCTATAGCAAGTGACTAAAAAATATTTTAGTCTAGTTTGAAGATATGTTTATCTTGCCATCTTGAAAAATTACATTGGTGAATGAATAAGCAGACAAGTAAATTTAATCTTTTTCTTTTCTTTTGACATCCACACTGTATAGGTTTACTACTGCTCACTCAATCCAATCCAAATAATATCCACTTAATTTCAGTTCTGCATTGCACTTGCTTTATCATAGTGTTCCAATTATGAGACCCATATTCTTTTTGTTTGTTTGTTTGTTTGTTTTCTTTTTCTTTTTCTTTTTTTTTTCCTGACAGGATTTCTCTGTAAAACAGCCCTGGTTGCTTCATAGACCAGGCTGGCCTTGAACTCACAGAGATCCACCCACCTCTGCCTCCAGAGTGCTGGGATTAAAGGCGTGTGCAACCACGCCTGGCTAAGATCCATAATCTCGAGGAATCATGCATTTGATTAAAACGGAGATGTTTTGACAATATAATCAATACCATTGCTGTGCAGTGGCAGCTCAGGAGTTTGACAGCAGTTACAGCAGGACAAGAGAACCTCATGCTTCTTATCAAAATGAAAGAGAAGAGGAAAGAACCAAAATTTCCCAAAAGTACAGGGCTAAGGAAGTTGAAAATTTCACTTTTGGTTAGAAAGTGGACAATGTATGGAGCCATTACAAAATGTATGCATTTTTATAGTTGACAGAAAAGAAAATTAAAAGTTACATGTAAACTTGTGTCGGGCACCAAAACAATTAACCTTATTTTCCCAGGAAGTTCTTTTGGAACCTTTTGACCTCAATACCCTTTCACACCAGGTACTGGGAGCAGCGGAACAAAAGGCGGACACTCCTCAGTTGTTCCGACGGACAAGGGCCCCGTCAGTCCCATCTGTCCGTTCTTACAAGTTTCCCCACCCCGGACCTAGGTATATGCAAATTCACGTTTTCTTGCGTTTTACCTTCGCCGCTGGCCTAACTTAGAAGCTGACTGAGGACTCTTTTTGCCCAAGGTGAGGAGAAGTGGCAAGTTCCTAGTTCGTAGTTAGAGACCTTGCTCTTTTGGTGTAAGGGTTGTAGGCTGTGGATTCTCTCTCTAGCCGAGAACACAAGCCCCTCCCCCAGCTCCCTCGGGTGTCCTTGTCAGCATAACTTTGAAGATCTCCTACGTTCCCAATCTTCCCTTTGAAGATTGCCCAGGAAGGGCTGGGATCTTTTGCCTACAGTGTGCATTCCTCCTGCTTCCAAGCTTTTCTGCCTTCCCTCCAGCCCCTGTGTCGCCTTTCTAGCCTTAAAATTACATTTGTAACCTTTCCTCTCAAGGCAAACTAAACCTAGTAGCAGTTAGCAGCCGCAAGGAAGTACTCTTTATAGTTTGTACTCAGTCTGTATTCCTTGCTAATTTTGTGGTCTCCACGGTTTAAGGGAACTTTGCCCAGGTAGAAAAGTTAAATGACTTACTTTTAACGAGGCGCAATGTGCTTTAGAGTCCAGGTTTACTGGCTTGCAGTAGTAAATTAGACAATCTTACAGGATACCAGAGAGATTTGGTTTCTTTGGTAGGAGAAATTCCCTTTACACTTTGCACTCAGGAATTTTTAGGACACTATCCCAGAAAAGCGAGACTACAAATAATCTAAGGACTACAAATAACAATTTATTTGTAACTCCTCCATGCTTGCCTGGGTTACAAGCTTAGTTAGATCATAATTTTAAAAAGATTATGATTTACCTTGAACATAGTTAAACGAACGCATAAAATTCGAGGACAATAAAGACTAAAACGCTGGGTGCAAACAATTTTGTGTCCATTTTTATTAGCTTTACATCCACATTGTTTTGAGGTTTTTATTGGCAGCAATGCTTTAAAAAAAGAAAGAAAGAAAGAAAGAAAGAAAGAAAGAAAGAAAGAAAGCGAAGGAACCTGGGGCTGAGGACATAGCTCAGTGGTTAAATATGTGTACTGTTGAGGACCTGAGTTCAGTTCTCAGCGCCCACGTCGTTTTAGTCACCACTGCTTATAACTCCAGCTCTGGGGGAGACAGTGCCTCTGGCCTCTATGGGTACCTGCATTCATATATACTTGTGTTCATATGTTCATAAGCCATTAAAATTGTCTGGACATAGAGTTTAGGCACTGGTGCCATTCTTTTGCCTGGTGCGTTGTGTGCCTTTTATTGGAGATCTCACAACACTGTTGCTTCTAAGCAGAGCAAAGAGAGAGTATGCGAGGTTGTTTCCATTAATAGTATAATTCATGAGATACTATATATATATGTATATATGTATATATATATAATCAATGTAGTGTACCATTAAAGTGTATGGTTACATTAAATATTTCAGTTGGGTTATGTTTATAACACTGATTATGAAGATTGCCAGCTCTAATGATATGTCTCTTGAATTATAGTTACAGTTGTGGCTCTGGCTATGTGGGAGCTATTTAGTTTCTTCAGTGTATACTATAGGTATAATTACATTTAACTCTAAGAATTATGATAAAGATCTAAGGATGTAGGAAGAATTTTGCTTAGAATTGTTGGCACTTAGAGCTCTATAAAAATTAGCTATTATTTTGAAAAAATTTAGATAACAAAAAGTAAAGGGTAGTTCTGCTTGATTTTTGTAAGTTATTTGAAGAATTTCAAGAATAATTTCCAATCTGTTTAATTGGTTGATGCTTAAGATCTATAAATTCCCTTTAGAGTTTTATTTCTAGTTCCTTTGACAGCATCATATTTTCATTGTCACTATTTCTCGTTGTTACATAATATAGCAGATTATTTCTAAAGCAAATTGGATGTATTATCCTGAAGGTAACATCTTCATGTTGTCTGTATAACATATTTACATATATTTGTATTCTATTCTGTTTTAGTCAATACATATAACTAACTTGACTTTCTATTGCAAAAGTAAAGGTAGACATTTATATGGGATTTGTTTCTTCAAGCGCTTTGAAAACTTGGGTTTAGTGGGGATAGTTAGACTGGGTTGATAAAAACCTTTATTTTGTGAAGTCTGAAATGTCTTCATTCATCTGTGTGTTCTCTCTCTCCCCTCCACTGAAACACTTGTTAAACACTTAGTGTTGTTTGAGTTTGTGGATTGAATCATTGGACTTATTCTTAAGTAACTCAATCCATGAGAAGGAAGAGTACTGCCAACTGGGTATTTACTATGGAAGTATTGTAGACATTGTTTGAAGCTAATTGGGATAAAAACAAATATTTTTAAAAACTCTTGTGTTAATATGCTTATGTAAATATCCCTTTCCCCCTCTGCATTTAGAATAATTTCAAATCGGAGAAGAAAATTAGAGAAGTTGAGAAATTCAAAGGCTGTATTACTTGTGCTTGGGTTTAGGGCACAGGGGGCATACATTCAAAAAATGAGGATCTGGGTTGTACTTTAGAGGTTGAGAGTGAACTTAGTGTACATGGGCCCAGGGTTCAATGTCTAACACCAACCAGCAAACAATCCCCCCTCCCCCACTCACAAATACACAGTCTTACACACACATAGAAACACAGACAGACAGACACACATATAGTCACACACTCATGCACTACACATTGCATATGCATGCATGTTTGTACCCTCGTGCGAACACCACACACACACACCAGACAAACAAAGCCAAAATGGTAGCTATGAAATACCCAAGTATAGCAAGGTGTTATCGCATGTGGCTTTAATTGAAATATTGTTTGGGAGGTTAAAGCAAATAGGAAATTTGAGATTATCCTGGGTTCTATACTAGAACTTGTCTCAATTAAATGAGGGATGAAAATGTATTTTAGTGTTTGATTGGTTGTGTGGTACCAGTAAGCTGGGTTTGATCTTCAGGACTGGGTCGGGGCAGGGAATGAGTACCAGCACACGCCCAGTGTTTGCTAAGTTGTAGTTTAATTTGGTGTGTACTTCAGCGATCCAGGCTGTGCAGAGGCAGTCTTGTCAGAGACTATTTTGGAAATCTGTAAGGTTTTCACAAAGTGATCGTATTTTCTTGTCTGGTCCCCATGTTTTCTCTTTTCCATAGTCAATCTTCTCAAAGCTAAGGTGAATATATTAATTTAGCACTGTGAGGGCAAGACATAAAACAACATGAAATTAAGGATGATCCAAACATAAAGATAAATGCTTAACTTTCTTTTGGTGGTTTAGCTTACCTTTAGAGAAGATTGGGTGAGCCCTGGGGACAATGGCAATAGACCAAGTTTACTTTTTAAATACATATTTTAAAGTTTCTACTCTTTAGAACTAACTAAATTAAAAATATATTACAGAAAATGAGTTATAATTGAAAATTGATGGTTTTATAAAGCCACCAGTAAGTTGTATTTATTTAATTACTTAGTTAATTAACTTTTCTAGTTCAGGTCAGCCTCCTCGGACATTCTTCCAGCCCTAGTTTCCAGAGTTCTGGAATTGTAGCTGTCGTTGCTATGTCCACTGAGAAATTACATTTAACTATGTTTGTGTGGTCACTTAGTTTTTTTGCTTATCTAGAAAGTGCCACTTTCTGGCATTAAGTCCCAGAATTCAACTTCACTTGCTTAGATGATGATGTGGATTACATTTTTTCTTTATGTAGTAAACATTTCATGTGAATTTGCTTTCTCCAAAGCATTGTATCTTTAAAAGAATTAGAAACCAAAAGTCATCATATTTTAACCTTCTATTGTGGCTTTCTTGACCTACAGAATGCTTCGATATCCATATTTTTGTAAAATGCATAAAGGACTGTTTTCATACTTTGTGGAGTTTGGTGCATTTCATTTGGGTGTCTGTCCCCAAACAATGCACACTACACCAACAGCATATACGGAATACGAAGCTTTGGAGGAGAAAGCTCTGTGTGGCACCCAGAAGGTACAGAGACCAGAAGACAAAGATTCTGAAGCCATGGCTGAATTGCACATCCCAGTAATGGTGAATGAAGTTGTTCATTGTTTGACACCACAAAAAGGGCAGGTGAGTTGACTTTTTAAAAATTGTTTTAAGTATTTATTGAATTACAGTGCTGTGTCTATGATAAAATTCACCTTTTAAAGGTATACAGTTGAATGTTCTTTAGTGTATTGATGTGGTTATGCGGTCACAATTATTGTTTACCTTAGGAACTTTTTAGGACATGGATAAGCCTCATGTCCACTGGCAATCAGACTATTGTTTACTTTTTTCTAGACCTTGAAAACTACTAAGCTATGTTATATCATTTTGGATTTACCTAAAGTGTGTTTTGTGTTTACATTCTTAATGTGTTTTAAAGATATACCCAAGTTGTAGCAGGTGCTTCTTTATTTTTATATGTATGCATTTATTTATGTATGCATGTGGCTATAAGCACCAAGGCAGAGTGTTGAACACATTAGGTAATGTTCTTTCACCAAGATATGACCACAGCCCTACCTTTTTCTTTTTTTTTAATACAGAATTGTTCATGGTATGGGTATACTGTGTTTTGTTTAGTGATTTGTCTTTGGATCCATTTATGTTATCAACTATTTTGCTTTTATCATGGATAGGAGTTTTATAAACATTTGTGCTCCGGTTTTACTTGACCATATGATTTCAATCTTCTTATGTGTCTACTCATAGATAGAATGCTCTCATGGTTGACAGCTTAGTATCTGAGAAATTATTTACCTGATTTGATTAGTTCTACCAAATCACAGTTGGAATTTCTAAAGTAAAGAGATTTGTGTAGCTAAGTATTGGAGGCTGAACATTCAGTTACATTGGCAGTTAGTATAGTACGGACTTCCTTGTCTGTATCACATGGTGATGCATAGCATCGTGGAAATCACATGTAGGAGAAAGAGAGACTGGATGGTGAAGTCAGAAGCTAGACCACCAGGAGAGGTTAGTCTTATTCATGGATAGCAATTCATGTAAGAAGTACATCATTTCCTTCTGAGAGCAGTCCCCTAATGACCCTAACCCTCCTACCTACAATTACTATATATTACTACAACAGAGAACAAGCTCCCAATATATGAACCCTTGGAAAATAAATCAGAGCCTAGTGCATTCTTTCTTTCTTTCTTTCTTTCTCTCTCTCTCTCTCTCTCTCTCTCTCTCTTTGTAGTCCATTTTTTTTCAATGAATGCATTTCAAGACTCAGAATGCTTGTAAACCTGGATAGCGTGAATATATACTATATATGTAGTGTTTATACTTAGTATTCTTATTATAGACTTTAGCAACGTCAGCAATCAAGTTTTTTCCTTATTAAGTCATGATTTTTTTTTCACTTCTTTTGCTTAATTCTCTTACTTCCCTTTGGTAAGTCTGAATTGCCAGTATCACAATTCTTGCATTTACAGGCCATCAGATGTTTCTTAATCTGCAGCACAGATAATGAAGGCACCTGAAAAACAACTGACAATAGGTAGCACATATTACTGTGGATGCACTGTACAGAAAGATAATTCATGTCTTAGGTGGGAAGCGAAGAGTAGGCTGGCATAAAGGTTCCTCGTTCTACTTAGTGGCTGGGCAGTTTAAAACTTATGAATCATTGACATCTGGAAAAACTTTTTGTGTGACTGAAATTATGGAAAGTGAAATGGTAGATACAGGAAGACTGATGTGTGTGTGTGTGTGTGTGTTTGTGTGTGTGTGTGTATGTCTTTGTGAATGCATATGCATATAGTGTAGGGGAGTAAGGGTAGGAGAGAGAGGGACAGTGTGAATGGCAGAGGAAGACAAGGAGGGAGGAAGGAAGGTGGAGGAGAGACAGAGATATTAAAGAATTGGCATATGACAATTACAGAATCCTTTATCCATAAGGGTGTCAGATAGGCTATAGACAGGGAAGTACTGCTTGAGTACCAAAGAACTGTACCAATTCTTAATTTAGTGGAGATTACTTTTTGTTTTATTAACTTTTTTCTCTCATATTTTGGAACTTATTTGCTTTGCTTAGAGCCTGCCAATTTAAATATTACTATTTTTCTAAAATCACCTCATAGAAAGTTCTAGACTAATATTTGATCACATTTTGGAGACTTTGATTTGATTATATTGATATATGAAATTAATTATCATCCCTATCTTACTAAAAATTTCATTGGCAAGATCAAATAAAATTTTATACAAAATACTTTAAAGTTATAAGGAGATTACACAAATGTTAGACAATATAATATTCAAAAAGAAAAAATATAACCTTTGATAATTTTTTACTTTCAATATAGACAAAAAGCTTTCATTCTAAAATTTCTTCAAATACCAGCTTATAGTACTGATAATATTTTTTATGTATTGACTTCAGAAATGACATATTATATATTATATCACACAATATAATATGTTTGTATATTATAAGTTGGTTCTTTCACTTTAAAAGTCATTCTTATGTCTGGGGGGGGGTGGCTTAATCCATTCATTTCAGGACTTGGGAGAGAGAGCCAGGTGAATCTCTATGAGTTTGAGGCCAGGACAATAATAACCATAATAATAAAAGGAAAAAATCACACATTGCTTCTTCTGGTATATGGGAGACATGTTGATTAATGCTAAGAGCAAGGATTCTGGAATTACACCTGGCTTGGGCAATACATGAACAAGCACCCGGAATTCTTGTACTAGTTTTTTCCTACAGATTTTGTTTGAGTTGGATCAAGTAAACTAGATTGATTAGATGTTGTTCATTTACCTGTGAGAGCGAGTATATATGTGAGAGCGAGTATATATTTCTTTCATCATAAAAATATTTCTTGCCTCATCATAGGTTATTAATAGGATTTATCTGGTCTTTTCAAATAGGTTTATGTGTGTAAAGCCTTTAGGTGAATGCTGTCATATAGTAAGAACTCTAAATATATGTAAATGTAGATTTAAATATATTCAAAAAAGGGGGAACCTTCTGTTGAATAAAACTTCATCAAATGAAATTTTGTTCATTTCATGTAGAGATGGATAATGGAAAGATAACAAAACCCATGCTAAAGTACAATTTATGCATCATCTTAGCCAAAGCAGTGGGAAGTGATTTTAAATATACTTATGGTATATTGAAATACACATTTTGTGTTATGCACACATATTTACAAGGGGAAAGTTCAAGGTGGGGACTGTATGTGAGTGGCTTCTAATGATTTCTGTACCTTAACAATGAAAGTACATTTTGTCAATTTGCTGAACTCTCCTGGGAGTACCTAACATTTATTTTGTACTTACCCACAGAGTAGAAAAAGAAACCCTACTGACTCCCCTATTAAATCTGTACTGTATTTTCTTTTTCTGAAGCCAAGTGGAACAAATGTAGGTGATTCTACAACTTGACCCAACACTGTTGTTTCGTTCTGTTCAGGTTCTTGGGAAATATGTAATCCTGGTAATTTTGACATTTCCATTGTTCTGATTTGTTTGATATTCCAGGAACTTTTAATAGAAAGTTTAATTTTATGAATGTTATTTCTGAAAATTTTCAAGTTAGGCATATATAGAGATAATGTTATTTTTACCTTTCAGCTGTCTGCAGGCAGCTTATTCACTGTTCCCTTAATCCTCAAGTAATAAAGAACTGGTGGCAGGATTTGGACAGGAAAGGTCTTCATTTCATCCCGAATCCATTATTTGCTCCTCTCCTTCCTGTGCCTTTTCCCCAAACCATTTTACTTTGCAAACTGTGAGTCATGCATTCACTTATACCTTGCACCCACTTAATTATTATTTTCTACATTCTCTTCAATGGTGAATTTAGAGATGAAACTTTTGATCATACAAGAACTTATTAAAAAATCACCTAGTTCTAAATGAAGTCTAGGGGAATGTTACACTTACATCCTTTTATTTAATGTTTAAAAGCAACTGACCTAAAGAAGCTACTGATTTAAAAAATTTGCTCAGAATTGTAGCTAGCTTTGCAAATACAATGAATATATTTAAGAGTTTGAATTTTAAGGAAAAGAACTCCTTGTCTTTCATGGCTTAGGTGGTTCAGAAAAGCTAAATGACTCACAATTTTCTTTCATGTTTACTCTTGTCTGTTTTAAATATTCATTTATTGGACTCTGGGTGTAAATCTCAGGGTGTGGTACTTTCTAGGTAGGCACTCTCCCCACTGCTTTTTATAAGAATATATTTTTCTTGTTTCAGAAATGTACTATTGTAGACTACATTGAATTATTTTCATTATTCAAAATGTGGAATTACTATTATCTTCCCTACCTTATGAGATCATAGGAATCTAGAGGCTATTAGGGAGTTATAAGCCTGTGCATTAGTAGTGTTAGTTTGGATTGACACTTGCGGCTTCGGTCAGAGTGATAAGTTACAAGGGAAATGGTCAGGGTGCTGAGAAGATAGATTTTTCAAATGCATGTTTCATTTCCTAATAGGCTGTTAAGCTATGCAATGATCAGTAGACCAATGTAATAAACAGAGTGAGCCTCTCCATAGTCTAGTTCCTTCTTAGTAGCTTCATCAGCCTGGGATGAAGCCTTAAACATTGAGCTTACTGGGAGATGCTTCATGTCTAAACCATAGCACTTTCCTGGCACAGTGAGCTCTGTGGAGTCTTGGACAAGTGTGTCTTGGTTGCTGTCACATATCCTGTGCTGAGTCCAAGGATTGCTACGTAATGCTTTCACAACTGATGTTTATGTGGATGGATAAAGTCAATGCCGGGAACAAATGTGAGGCAGTAAGAAGAACAATAACCTTTCATGCTAAGGTAGCTTGTCTGGCTTTTATAGAATTTCAGCTTTTGTGTGTCATGTTTGTCTGGTCAAATAACCAGGGGAAATCAGGGGAGGAAACACAACAAGGCCACCTGAAGTGACAAGAATAGGTTGTGGTAGCCCATTAAGAATGCAAGATTCTTTTCCATTTGTCCTTTTGCAGCAAGTCTCCTTGTGGGCCCCATAATATGGGGAGTAGGGATTACTTCTGACGTGGACTCTGGCCCCCCCATATTGATCACATCTTCCTGGCAGGGCATCCTTGCCAGGCCTCAAAGGCAGAGGATACAGGCAGTCCAGATGGGACTTGATAGGCTGAGGTCAGATGTTAGAAGAGGAAAGCTCCCCTTTCTGAGAACTAGGGGAGGGAGGGAGAGGGTATGTGGGAGAAAGGGTGGGACAGGGAAGCGACAAGGGAGGGGGCTATGATCAGGTTGTAAAATGACCAAATTAAAAATAAAAAAATTAAAAAGAACGCAAGGTTCAATGGTAAATATTTTTGCAATTTTAATATGTTAAACTTTAATCGTAATTTTTATAATGACTGGATTTGCTAAAGTTAATGGTGCTGACTTTGGTACTTTTTCATTTCATTGATATGTACATGAGCTCACACATGCAAGACCGTGGACAGGACTGAACACTAGACATCATTTTCTCTGTCAGGTAGCCACTCTCCCATTCACATGAACCAAGGACCATTATTCTTTCCTGAAATTGTATTCCTCTTCTTGTAGTATATTTAAGATTAGTAGCAATCTTTTATTTCAAAAAATCTTCCATTTTAAATGGACAATAAAGAGAAAAATGATAGATTGTTTTCCTTCTTCAGTTGCTGAAGGCTATGACAGCAAGCTGGAGCTTGTTTTGTTCAACGCTGTGTTCTTCAAATTCTTAGTTCTTGGAAGACAAGGCCAGTAGTGCAAGCTGGCCCAGGACTGCACTTCCAGTTTTGTTAGAAAGCTAAGATTTCAGGTAGAACAAATTATCAAGAGGTAGTGGTTTTATTTCTTTAAAAGTAGGTGCAGGTCCTCTGGGGGCATTTTCTTTCTTATGGCATTCTACCATGAAGAATGTTTTTGTCTAAAAATATCATGTAGCACATTAAGTGTCCTTTGTACTGAATTGTTTTCCAAGTGTGAGGTTTCTAATGCTGTGCAGGTAGATGTTTAACTTCTGGCTCTAGCAATAGGAGTTGGCTGTGACTTTCTAAGAACAACTCTGAGTTTTGAGTTTGCAGATATTTATGCTGTTCCTGTTCCCCATTTCAAATTGACTGCCTGGCGTCATGGTGGGTGCGTTTGTCTGTCTGTCTGTCTTTAGTTTTATATCCACTGTCATCCAGTCATTCAGCACAGGGGTGTGTTCTCAGTTTGAACTTCCACTTCTTTTTCCCTGCATCCTTTGGGGAATATCTTGATAATGTTTCAAAATATGGGTTTGTTAGTTTAACCTTTTTCAAGTGTGTTGGAAAAGCTAGTCATTATCTTCCCTTCCTTCCTTTTTAAAAAATCTGGTATTGCTGTATGTAGCCCAGGCTGGCCTCTAACTGTAGCTTAGGCTGGCATTGTAATCTTCTGACAAATCCTCCTAAGCCTGTAGGCATTAGCCTCTTCTTAGAACTTTGTCTATTTCAAAGTGAAGAAGTGGTTTACATTATATAATATTTATAGATTGCCATAATATTAAAAGCTCATTCAAATCAAGAATGATGTTTTCTATTTCTTTGTATTCCCAGTGCCTATAGAGTGCTTGACTTATATGGTAGGAGAGCAATAAATGTTTGAGTATAGTTGTAATGAAATTTGTGATGTTGATTTAACTTAATTGGCTTTCTTGTTTACACATTAGGATCCAAGGACAATGCTATCATTGGGTTTTATGTTCCACAATATTTTCTTTGTTTGTTCAATAAATTTAAGAAGAACTCCTTTCCTTCTGATACTACATTATAAAAGGGTTTCAAACATTATGATAGGCAGATTTGGGCCCAGGGGTCCTGCTTAAACTATGGCATCAGCCAAGGACAATACAGGCCATAAAACTTCAAACCCCTACCCAGATCTAGCCAATGGACAGGACATTCTCCACAGTTGAGTGGAGAGTGGGATATGACTTTCACACGTACTCTGGTGCCTTATATTTGACCACGTCCCCTGAATGGGGAGACCTGGTGGCACTCAGAGGAAGGACAGCAGGCTACCAAGAAGAGACTTGATACCCTATGAGCATATACAGGGGGAGGAAATCCCCCTCAGTCACAGTCATAGGGGAGGGGAGTAAGGGGAAAATGGGAGGGAGGGGGAATGGGAGGATACAAGGGATGGGATAACCATTGAGATGTAATATGAATAAATTAATAAAATAAAATTAAAAAGAAAAAGATTTAGAAAAAAAATAAAAGGGCTTCAAAACAGTGTTCATCTTGGACAGTAGATACAACTCTCTAGTAGTGTAGCTGTGTTGTACCTACAAGTCCTCAGCAGACACAAAGTCATGAGCCTGCCCTATAGTATAGTTAGCAATGGTCGGCCAGACTTGAGGATAGTGACATGGTTAAACAGAACACTTCAAAGACAAATTATCCTTTTGTAATAAACACTGTTCTCTCCATGTTGTTTTGTAGTTTCTGGAAATAGATAGTTGCTTTTTCATCATTTTTGAATATACAAGTAAAATGAATTTTTTCATTAATTTTACTTTTGTGGTTTTTATGTTATCATTATGAGTGTTTCTAAGGGTATATATATACACATACATACTTTGTTACCTGTTACTTGGTATATTAACAGCATTTTCAGGGATGCTTTATTGAGATGTGATAAATGTTGCAGGATATTTGATCACAATGTGAACTCTGTGATTGTGTTGTTTACTGGAAAAACCTATTTGTAGTTGTAGTGTGACTCAGTCATAGCACTTACCTCTAATCCAAGAGCTTTCTGCTTGAATAGGATTATCAACTATAGATCAAGAGGTGGAGCAACCAGCCTGTTGACAGGGAGTTAACATAGGATACAAAAACAGAGAACAAGAGGAAGTCAGGAGGACAGATAGAGCGACACATAGGAAGTAGAAGGGAGGAACATTCAGTTTGAGGGTACTTTTAAATTTATTTTTAGTTTATATATTCACTTTATATTTTGATTGTAGCACTCTCCCTCCTCTCCTCCTAGTCCCTCCCTCCCATTCTCTTCCCCCTCTCCTCTTGTTCTCAGAAAAGGGCAGCCCCCCTCAACCCCAGCACATCAAGTCTCATCAGGACTAAGCTCATTCTCATCTACTGAGGCCAGGCAAGGCAGCCAAATTAGGAGGAAGTGCTTGAAAGCAGGCAACAGAGTTCATGTCATAGACAGCACCAGCTCAGCTTACTAGGGGACCCACATCAAGGTCTAGCTGCTAGTCCATTGGTTACATATGTGGAGGAGGCCTAGGTGCAGTCCATGCAAGCTCTTTGGTTAGTGTTTCCATCTCTGTAAGCCCCCATGGGCCCATGTTAGTTGACTCTGTTGTCTTTTTATGGTGTTTTTGCCCTTTCTGGGTCCTTTTATCCTTCCCTCTTGTTCTTCCACAGGATTCCTTGAGCTCTGCCTAATGAGTGGCTGTCAGTCTTATCATCTGATTTGGTCAGCTGTTAGGGGGCAGGTGCTGTCATCTCAGAGGACAATTATGCTGTAAACATAGTAGAGCATCCTTAATGGTGACAGGAATTAGTTGTCTTTCGTGGGGTGGGTCTCAGATTGGAGCTATATATTGATTAGTCATCCCCTCAGTGTCTACACATCTTTGTCTCTGCAGATCTTGCTGGCAGGGTAAATTTTGGGTTGAAGGTTTTGTAGGTGGATTGATGTTCCCCTCCCTTCACAATAGGTCCTGCCTGGCTAGAAGGTAGCTTCCTCAGTCTCCATGTCCCCCACTGTCTACAGTTAGCACAGTGTACTCCATGTCTTATTGATGGATATCTTTGTTCTTTACAATTCTGGCAATTCTGTATAACATCATTGTACAGATTTCTATCTGGCCTTGTTTTTATTCTTTGGGGAAAATACCAGTAAAAGTGACCACTGAATTGTATAGCAAAAATACACTTGGGTTCATAAGAAACAGTTCCATTCCCTTCCACTATGACTATCTCTGTGCATTTCCAAAGCATTGGAGTTCCTGATATTCTGTATCCTGTCAGCAGTTAGCACTTCAAATGCTTCTGTACAGTTTCATGTTGGCTCTGTTTCTTAAAAATTAGCCTTTATTATACAACCCAACTGTCCTATACAAGAGGGGGAAAAGGATTAAAGGGAAACAAGAATAAACCTTCCAATATCTGATCCACGGGATGGATCCCAGGTGTCTCTGGCCTGCATGCTAGTCTGGCCTGTAAACTGGTCTCCCCAAATGCACTGGATCCTGCTTCAAAAACTGTAGGCTTCTCTCTCCTCAGCCTATGTCTCTCTCAGGCTCTCTCAGGCTTGCAATGGCCAGTCTGGGTGAGGATCCCTTCCCCCATCGATGTTTGATTAGAAACACAATAGCCTGGCCTGCTTCCCTTTGTCCGCTTCCTGAATTTCAGACCCAAGATGCCTCCATCCAATCTATCAAGTGTATCCATGATGTTTCCAAGGGGCAAAGCCCGCCAAGATTGCTTTCACCTGGGACAAAGCTTACAATCCTTCCCCCAGTTTCATTCTGCTTTTACCTGATGACGTAGGGCGTAGGAACATCTGTTCACAGGTTTATTTATTTGTTGCCTATGTTTTATTTAAAGAGATGTACGCGGAGGTCTTCAGCTGTTCCCTTGCTGCATTTTAAGTGTGTCTTGCATGTTTTAGGGAACAGTCCATATAGGAACTAATTAGAAAATATTAGGTATTTCTAATGTAAAGTGGTTTTTTGTGTGGTAAGATGTGTCAATATAAGTTCATCATTTGTAATGAAATTAATGGAATTAATAATCTGTGTGGCTACTATTAGGGGTAGCTATATATTATGGGAACAGAGAATGTGTCCTTTCCTCCTAATTTTGCTATGAATACAAAATTGCTCTAAAAAATAAAAAAGGATTTCACAATCACTGGTCCAAACAGAACAAAAGATAGTGAGAAATGTGACCTCCTTCTATTTAAAAACAATATATATGCACTGAATTTTAATTAAGGACCATTCTGTTTCAGTAGAGATTTCCTAAGAAAATCGAAGTCCATTTTATATGGGAAGCCCATAGAAAAGAAGAAAGAAATGAGTGAGGTTGTTCTGTTCATAGACATTCATGTGAGTCATCCTGGGGACTGGTTACTGTCTTATGTAGGTCAGCACTAGATGCTGATCAATAGTCTAATCATAGCTCCTGCGCGAGGTTAGGTCTATTGGTCCTCTCCTCACCATTCTTCTGAGTTCCATATTGTTTTTGTGAAGAGTGGTAGGAAATGTACCTTGACCTTTTGAGTTTTCATAACATTTTACTTTCTTTTGCTGCCTTCTCATAAAACAACAACAACAACACTACTGGTCTTTAAGTAGTATGCTTAAAATGCTATTTTCTAATGAAAAAAGTTGCAGAGCCTTACAATAACTCATCTTGTTCCCTGGACCCTCTTATTCTTTTTCTTTTTCTTTACTTTTCTTTCTTTCTGTTTTGTGATTGAGTGCTAGTGACTTTCTCCTTTTGGTGAAGCAAATGCCATGCATTCATAGATTTTGTTTTGCTTGCTGAATGTTGTTTCAGAATGTATTTACATACATTTTGTAGCTACATAATTTATTTCTCATTCATAAAATTGTTTGTTTGCCTTAGTCTCCCATATTTGAAAAGTCATTGTACCTTATGCTAATTTAACCATTTATTTTTATCTGTGTACTGATTGTTTGCTGTGTGCTTTTTATATTTTATATATCTATTATTAAATTTCCAGAAAAAATCCTACATTTTTATCCACAATCTAAAGTGTGGATATTGAACATATTCATAAAGATGGAATACATTTTATTCAAGGTCAAGATATTCTGTGAAGACTATTATTAATAATAGTATAGTGTCATATACGATGATGCTATTGAAAAGCACATTTATATATCATTGTTTGTACTTTTCATTAGCACCACTTGCAGATCTATTTTGTAAAAATGAATATGAATTTTAGAAAGTAGATAAACCACCTCCTGTGCTTCTGTTCTGGAACTGTGTAGTAGTAAATGGTATCAGTTGAATTTCAGTACTTCTGTTTGATGTGACTGCATGGTGTACTGTTGTTTCCAGCTATGACTATTATTCCTTAAATTCTAAGGTCAGCCTATAGACTCTTCGGGGCCTGTGTGATATTCCTTAACCACTTAAGGCAATTTGATCTACTATATTCTCGTGAAGATCGTAGCAGCCTTGTGAACTGGTGAGAAGAGGGCTGTGCAGTTGTTTGAAGCACATTGTGCTCTTCCTGTTTCAACAGCCCTTCCATACAATTCTAGGCCTGCTTCAGTGGTCAGCTCATGGGACTTTTTAGGGTTTCACTCTAGATTGATCTCTCATAAGGAAACTTTTTATTTGTAATGACAGATTCGGATAAGAAACAGCTCAAAGAAAGTTATATAAGAACTAATAAATAGTACTGTAACGGATTGAGAAATGAAGATAAGAAGAGTGGCATGGCCAGGACCCTCTAAAAGGATGGCTTACAGTGTTATTAGTTCTTAGAGGAGAAAGCGACTTCATGAACTTCTGTTACCCTCTTTTCTCTTATTTTTCTTGTGCCTATCTATCATAGTCCTGGTCTTCTATTCCACCCTTTAAATAAATATCATTAATGTTTTCATATTTTGAATTATTCATATGAAACCAACATTTATTTTTTAGGAGAGAAGTGTGAGTTGTTTTTTTTTAAATTTATTCCATTTGATCAATGATAGAATAGAATCTTACTGAACAACTGGTAGAACACATACTTAGTTTTTATAAGGTCTGAAGTTTATATCAAAGCACCAAAGTAAATAAGTTAAACAATATATTTGACTACTTTTATGAGTGAAAATGAATCAACTTTGCTGGGAATCTACACTCTCTAATCTATCTATCTATCTACCTACCTACCTACATACATACTATGTATCTACTGATTTACCGACTTAGCTCGAGTGTTGTATGTTCATGAACTTATTGTGTAGCTAAGATAACTTTGACTTTCTGATCTTCTTACCTTCACTTCTAAAGTACTGGAACCACCGGTGTGTGCTATTATGCCAGGTTTATGTCCTTCTGGTGATTGCCCTAGGGCCTCATGCAAGCTAGGCAAATGCTTACCAATTTATTCAGATCCATGGCATACTTCCTAGGGAATTTATAACTTAAATGTAGACTGGAAATTTACAGAAGTTAGTAACTATAAGAAATATTTTATATTTTTAGTTTAGTAACATCACTTAGTAGTAGCTTTGCTAAAATTAAAGCTTCTTCTGAGGAACTTTTACTTAAAGGCATAAGTTGGAATTCAAAGGGGGGGAGTTGAGGTATTGAACACTGAATCCCCCAAGTCAGATGTTCATAGTATTTGGAGTTTGTGCTTCTGAAGGTAATTGGAATGAGATGGAATCAATGATAGCATTAGTGGCTTTATGAGAAAAGAAAGAGAACCATGCTAATATGCTTGCTATGTGTCACTATGGACTTGTGAATACTTCAGGTAATGTCCTTACTAATTAGAGTGTTCTGTAATTTTTATGGTAAACCTTTTTCTTGCTGCTGTTAACATTTCATCCCAAACTCCAAAATAACTGCTTTCTGCTCTAATATTTTCTGTTTTATCTTAAACCATATCTTTATGGTTTAAGCTAAGTCGGTAAAGTGATCTTAATTTATTTGAAAAAAGTTTTACCTTGCTATTATTTTATGTACATTGAGTATCACTAGGTCCATCTAATTTATTACCATTATTACTACTAAAGCTGAAAGGTTTATTTACATAAACACATACTACTGAAATTTCTCAGAGACCTCAGTCTACCACCTTCTTACACAGAAAGCTTCTCATTTCTGGTCCGTTATTTGAATTTTGGTGTACTTCTTTTTATGGACTTTCCCCCTTCATTGCTTTGGGCTGATGTTCATCTTGTTAGCTCATCATCTTTTCTGACCTTTCGTGGGCTTATCTGAATTAAGTGACTAGGAAGACTCACCTGAGTTATAAATGGGGTTTCCTAATTACATTTTTTTCTTAACAACTAGGTGAATTATATGTCATACCTAATAGGGAAGAAGGGAGGATCTCCTTGAATGAAAGCTTCCAGTGAAAGCTATTGGGAGCTTTTTCTTATGTTACAATCTTAATCCAGGCATAAAACCTTGATTTTATATTCATGTATTAATGATATTGCAAAGTTTAGATTAAAAATATATCAAGTAGAAATATAATTAACTCATTTTCTCTATAGATGAATGTGTGTTACTCCTTTTTATATATTTAAAAAAGTATTTAATTAATTTATTCATATTACATCTCAATTGTTACCCCATTCCTTGTATCCTCCCATTCCTCCCTCCCTCCCATTTTCCCCCTACTCCCCTCCCCTATGATTGTGACTGAGGGGGACCTCCTCCCCCTGTATATGCTCATAGGGTATCAGGTCTCTTCTTGGTAGCCTGCTATCCTTCCTCTGAGTGCCACCAGGCCTCCCCATCCAGGAGACATGGTCAAATATGGGGCACCAGAGTTCATGTGATAGTCAGTCACCACTCTCCACTCAACTGTGGAGAATGTACTGTCCATTGGCTAGATCTGGGTAGGGGTTGGAAGTTTACTGCATGTATTGTCCTTGGCTAGTGCCATAGTTTGAGCAGGGTCATTTTGGCCCAGATCTGCCCTTCATAATTTTCTTCTTGTAGGTTTTTAGGACCCTCTGGATCCTTATATTTCCCCATTCTCCCATGCTTCTCTCACTTAAATTCCCAATAGTATTTCCTCCCCTCTGTCCCACTTTCCTGGTAAGTGAAGACTTTCATGGGACATGCCCCTTGGGCTAGTGTCCAGATATAAGTGAGTATATACCATTTGACTCTTTCTGCTTCTGGGTTAACTCACTCATTATTATCATTTCTAGTTCAATCCATTTGTCCACAAATTTCACTTGTTGGATTCACTTTTTGGAAGTTTGGGTGTAGGTTTGGTGATGTAAAGGTCTAAGAGACTTTAAGGTTTACAAATCTAATAGGAGGTCCCTCAACTGCTGGGGCTCAGCTCTCATATGATACTTCTTTGTGGGACCTTGAGGGGAAAGGCTGGACCCATCTCTCTATGATTGAATAAATATGGAGGGAATAACTGGAACCAAAAAGATCTAACATTTAAGTAGAATACTGCTACGAAAAGACCCTGCACAAAGCTTAACCATCTATATCTAGAATTGATGGGGAAGTTGCCAGACAGTTGTTTGTGAATTCATACACTCTTTTGTATTAAAAAGCATGTCAGAGGGTCATGATGGTGCATGCCTTTAATTCCAGTATTCAGGGAGTCAGAGGAATGTGAATTGCTGTGAATTAGAGGCCAACCTGGTCTACAAAGTGAGTCTAGGACAGTCAAGGCTTCACAGAGAAACCCTGTCTTGAAAACAGACAAACAAATATCAAACAAACCACCTCAAAACAAAAACATGGCTATGACCAGGATATAAAGTGAATAAATAAGTAAATAAATAAATAAACAAACAAACAAAACAAAAAACAAAACCCCAAAAGCATGTCAGATAGTACTCAATAGGCTTGAGATGGAATCTTGCTTGAAGACAGGAATTTGACACCAACCTGGGTAGAACAGTGAGTCCTAGACCTAGTCTAAAATATACATTATATATATGTATATATATCTATACATATATAAACTATGTATATGCCATTTTGAAAACCATAATTTAGATAGTATGTGAGATGCATTACATTTCTTCTGGGCTTACAATTCAGTAGGTAAGAATGACCCATGTCTTCGTTTCTTTCCCCAGTGCTATGGTAATTACCCCGAAAAAAGCAACACAGTGGAGAAAAGGTGTATTTTGTTCAAAATTCCAGATTATAGCCTATCAACACAGGGCAATGAAGGAGGTAGGAACATGAAGGAGTTAGTTACTTTCTGTCCACAGAAACTAATGAACTCATCCATGGTAGCACTTAGTTCACAACTTTCTCATGGCGTCCAGTATCTCCATATGGAATGATGCCACCTACAATGGGTGGGTCTTCCCACCTGAATTTAACATTGTCACGATGATCTTCATTTTGGCCAGGGGCGTAGGTTGGCTTACTGCATGCATATCTTCCCCTCTCCCTCAGCTCCTCTAAAACCAGTCTTCCAGTCTTGTCTCCAGCTCTGTAGCAGACCAACTGTGGTAACCTCTCTTCTCCACCCTCTACCCACTTCTCCAGTGGACCAAGTAGATCATCATCTCTAAACTGTCTTCACTCCATTCATTGATTTATCTCAGCCCCCAACTCCAACATCCATTCTCTAAGAACCAGCAGGATACTCTGGCCAGCAAAGCAAGTATGCTACCTGCAGATCTTCACTCTCCCTCTGTTCTTCCAAGTCTAATCCTCCAGTCCGGCCCCCAGCTCTGTAACAGACCATCTGCTGCAGCCTTTCCTCACCCTCTGACCTCACTCCCAAGGAACTAAGCATATCTTTGTGGAATATACTGCTTTCTTCCCTTGCGGGGTCCTGCCATAGCCTTCTCATTCTTAGCCTATCTCTTCCCCATCTGTAAGTCCCTGCTTCCAATACCTAGAAACACATTTTACCTGAACATCCAATGCTAAAGCCTATTAGAATCCCAGAAGAATTATCTACCAAGCCACAATCACAACAGTCTCCCAAGAACCAGAGAGGAAAACAAAAAACAAAAAACACCATTTACCAAAGACAAGACTAGATATCTGTACCTAGAATTACAGTCTTCTAAAACCCAGATGTTTAGATGCTATCCTAAAAACACAATAGCAACTAGGACAACTGCACTAAAGCTCAGTAACCCTGACTATTGCAACATAGCTGGAGCATATGAAAAATACCTTAGCTGGGTGTGCTGGTGCGCAACCTTATTTCCACTACTCTGGAGGCAGAGACAGTTGGTTTTCTGTGCGTTTAAGGCCAACTGGCTCTACAAATTGAGTTCCAGGACAGCCAGAGCTGTTACATAGAGAAACCCTGTCTGGAAACACCATGCCTCCCAAATTAAAAATACTTTAAAATAGCCTTTATGAATGTGATAGAGGTCCTTAAAGAAATATATGAAAACACACACACACACACACACACACACACACACACACACACACACACACACATCCCAAACAAACAAAACAAACAAACAAACAAACAAAAAAACCCAGAGAACCCAGAGGAAAGTAAGGAGTAAAGCAACTCAAGACCTGAACGCAGAAAGAGAATCAATGAAGAAAACCCAAACTGGAGGAATGCTGGAGATGAAAAGCCTAGGGAAGAGAACAGGAACAACAGATATAAGCAATACCAATAGAGTTCCAGATATGGAAGAGAGACTCTCAGATGTAGAAGATATGACAGAAGAAATTGATACACTAGAAGAGAAAATATTAAATTTAAAAAATCCCTGGCATGAAACATCCTGAAAATCTGGGATACTATGAAAAGACATAACCTAAAGATAGCAGAAATAAAGGAAGGTGAAGAGTCCAGGTTCCAAGGACCAGAATATATTTTAAACAAATTCATAGTTGAAAATTTCCCCAACTTAAAGAAAGAGATGCATATAAATATACATGAAGCATACAGAACACTAATTAGATGAGTCCAGAAAAGAAAGTCTCCTTGGCACTTAAAGACCCCAAAACCAAATGTACAGTACAAATAAAGAATATTAAAAGATGCAAGGGTAAAAGACCAACTAACATATAAAGATAGGTCTATGAAAAATCTAAAATTCAGAAGAACCTGAATAGATTTTCCTATAGATTAAGAGAGACCACAGATGCCAGCCCAGACTACTATCCCTAGCAGAACTTTCAGTCACAATAGGTTTAAAAGTAAGACATGACATGGTAAAACTAAATTTAAGCAGTATTCCTACAGACCAGCTCTGGGAACCAGTGTAGAAGAGAGAAGAGAAAAATCTTGGTTGGTCCATGGTAGGGAGAATTGAGCAGGTGGTGAACAGCTGGCTAAGGAAAACCAACCATTGGTGAATGACTATCTAGAACTAATTGTTGAGGAGAGATTGAGGGACAGAGGAAGAAAGAAATGTGAGATCCAGGTCTTTTAGCCAAGGAAAATTTCCATTTCTTTCTCATGCTCTCACCATTGCTCTCTCTCATGCCTTGGTCCAACCTGAGTATTTGAAGTGAAGTGCAGGTTTTTTTCATTACTGATTACATCATGCTTTTTCTCATCTTTTACAATCAACTGAGCTTTTAAAAAATTAACAAAGCAAGAGAATAGTCTAACAAAGAAATATAAACAGTTCTGTATAACCTATAATAAAGCATACACACACACACACAAAAAACAAAACAAACAGAAAACCAGAAAACAATTCGTTTCCGAGCAGTGGTCACTATGACCTGATTATTATATCTTAAACAATACTTTGAAATGTTTAATCATAAATCTTCCTGGCCTAAAGACATTGTGTTCACACGATTGTCATAGCAACATAGCTTGAGAAAAATGTTCTCTAAAAAATGGAAGGAAAAAAAAAACCAAACTTCACTTAGTCCCACTCCCAAATCAACAGGTGTGCTATACAAGCTTAAGCTAACTGCCAAGGGGGTCCTCTATTATAAAATATTTGTAAAGCATAACATTCCAAGCCCACCTTCTATTGCTCTCAAAGCAGATTCTAAAACTTTTCTCCACCTAACAGTATATAGCCAGAATTGTTATGTCATGGTCCTAACTTTCTTTCAAGCAGTTTCTGCTTGGGTGCTCACAGTCAGAGCAAAGACTATCATTGTCTCAAGCCTTTGGCCAGATGCTATCTTTCAACATTCTCTGTGGGAAAAAGTTTTCCAGTAGGAAGTTCATTAGGGCTGAGCAATAAAGAAAGAAAGAAAGGTTTAGGATAAATAGTTGATTTCAAGGTAGTTTTTAGGCAAAATTATACCTGGACCATTTATAATATTTAAGAGCAGTGATGATCTTTGAACTTTGCCAAGCAAAGCTTTAACAGTTCTTCTGGATGTCTGGATCATCCTGGACAGTCTGAGGTTTCTGGAACTTTGTCAAGCAAAGTCTCTACGACTTGTCCTTATGACTCTGACACAATATCTATCTACAAATCCAGCCCTACAAAAAGCAGTAGACAATCAACTCAGATTATTACCCCAATTTTTCTCCACAAACTGACAACAGGGCCCCTTCGCTGAAGAAAGCACATTCACAATTCATTGAAGATGGAGAAGTCATTTTGGTGCCTACACAGAGCCTTTACCTATATGTTCTAGCATCTTTGGTATAGCAAGGTAGCCTGCACACATCCAACAGGGAAACATAAACACCAATCCACCCATAAACTCTTCAGTCTACACTGGTGTTCTGTGTGCAAGATATGCTAGTACATTGTGCCACAAAGTTTGTGGTAGTAACCATCCAACATCTGATTTGATAGAAGGCCCACTCCATGAGATGGTATTTTCTTGATTAGTGATTGATGTGGGAGTGCCCAGCTCACTGCTGATTGGTCAAGGCCTGTTGTTCGCAGAGCCTTCCCTGGTAAGGTGGTTCTGCGATGTATAAGAAGGCAAGCAGCAATGTTCCTCCATGGTTTCTGCATCTGTTCCTGCCATGGCTTTCCCTTAAAATGCAAGATGAAGTACTTTAGCCCCCATGCCCACCGAGTTGCTTTTGATCATGGTGCTTATTATAGGAACAGAAAAGGAAAGTATGACATCAAGTGATTCTAGATTATTTCAAGTTGACTCTTAAGACTCAGCATCATAGTCAATGGTTATGTAGTTTACTATACTAATAATGCTAATTTAAAAAGTAAGTATTATGAAAGGTATATTATGTAAATTAGAGATGACAATTATGTCAAATTAGGAGCATCAGAAAACATAATATTTGAAGCTGATACTTATGAATCACTAATTATTTTGAGGACTTAGGTATTTCATTTTTTATGTTTTCTACTTATATAATAATCTAATACCTTTACAGCCTGATTCATACCCCTTTCCTCCTCTCCTCCTACTCCTTCCCTGATGCCCCTCCCCATATTCCCTCCTGTCCTTTTTATCCAAGAAAGGAAGGGCGCCAAGGGGTATCCACCCACACTGGCACTTCAAGTCACAATAGGAGTAAGAGTATCTTCTTTCATTGGGGACTGACAAGGTAGCCCATCTAGGGGGAAAGGATCCAAAGGCAGGCCACAGAGTCAGAGACAGCTCCTGCTCCTATTAGGGGACCCACATGATGACCAAGGTGCACGTCTGCTATATATGTGTTGGTGGTCTAGGTCCAGCCCATGCTCTTTGCTTGGGTGGTTCATTCTATGCACGCCCCTGTGGTCTCAGGTTAGATTACTCTGTAGGTCTTCTTGTGGTGTCCTCGAACCTTCTGGCTCCCTCTATCCTTCTTCCCATTCTTCCACAGAACTCTCCTATGTTGTAGAAGGAACATCTATGTTTGAAAGTAATGTCTATTTGAGTGGCAGAAAAGGTGATGAATCAGAGAAGATTTGACAGAATAGAATCAGATACGCCCAACTTTCAGAGGAGGAGAGAGGAAAGGAAGCTAATTAAGAGGCAGTTTTACAGAGAGAGGAGGCAGTTTTACCAGGACAGTTACAGAGAGATAGGATGGAGAGAGAGAGAGAGAGAGAGAGAGAGAGAGAGAGAGAGAGAGAGAGAGAGAGAGAGAGAGAGAGAGAGAGATGAGAGAGAGAGAGAACGAACTCAAGTGAAGATGGAACGATGAACCAGAAAATGAGAAGTGAGTTTGAGGTGAATCAGAGCAATTCCAGGCCAAGAGAGAAACCAGATTAAATAAGTCATATGGGAGAAGAGTTTGAGCCAGAACAGCTAAGTTGAACCAGCCAGCCCAGAGCTCAGAAAGAACAAGTAAGGGTGAGCTCATTAAGCAATAAGTCTCGCCGGGCGTGGTGGCACATGCCTGTAATCCCAGCACTTGGGAGGCAGAGGCAGGTGGATCGCTGTGAGTTCGAGGCCAGCCTGGCCTACAAAGTGAGTCCAGGAATAGCCAAGGCTACACAGAGAAACCCTGTCTCAAAAAAAAAAAAAAAAAAAAAGCAGTAAGTCTCAGAGGCTGAAAACATTCTAGGCCTAGGTTAGATTTTCTGGACGCTAGAAGTTTCCAGGACTAAGGCTAGGTTAACAGAAGGAGATAGTAGCCCTCCCAGAAAACAACTGAATAAGGAAAATAAAAGTTACTTTTACAACCATTTACTTCAGATGCCTATTTTATTTTCAGTTCTGTGTGAGAATTAGCATCAGCACTTGGGTCTTCCTTGGTTTCTTTGGGTCTGTGGATTGTAGCATAGTTATCCTGTACTTTAGGGCTAATGTCCACTTATAAGTGAGTACATATCATGTGTGTCTTTCTGGGTCTAGATTACTTCACTCAGGATGATCTTTTCTAGTTCCATCCGTTTGCCTATAAATTGCATGATTTCTTTGTTTTTAGAACCTGAGTAGTATTCCATTGTGTACATATAAAACCGTTTCTTCAGTTGAGAGATATCTAGGTTATTTCCAGTTACAAATAAAGCTGCTATGAACACAGTTAAGCAAGTGTCCTTGTGGTAAGTTGAAGCACCTTTTGGGTGTATGCCCAGGAGTGGTATAGCTGAGTCTATGAGGTAGAACTATTCCCAATTTTCTGAGAAACCTCCAGCTGATTTCCAAAGTGGTTGTAAAAGTTTGCACTCCGACCAGCAATGGAGGAGTGTTCCCCTTGCTCTGTATCCTCACCTGCATGTGCTGTCACTTGAGTTTTTGATCTTAGTAGTCCTGACAGGTAAAAGATGGAATCTCAGAGTTGTTTTGATTTGCATTTCCCTGATGACTAAGGATGTTGTACATTTTTTTGAGTACTCTCATTCATTAGAAATTCTCCTATACCCCATTGTTTAATATGGTTATTTGATTAGTTGGTGTCTATTTTCTTGAGTTATTTATGTATTATGGACATTAGCCCTATGTCAGATGTACAATTGGTAAAGATCTTTTCTGTTCTGTAGGCTGTCCTATTGTTAGTGTCCTTTGTGGAAGCTTTTCAGTTTCATGAGGTTCCACTTATTAAATTATTTATTTACTTTACATCCCTGTCCTAGCCCCCCCCCCTCCTCCCCATCCTCCCTTCCTTGTCCTCCTCCCTCCTTCCCTATTTCTCAGAAAAGGCAGCCTCTCCCCTACATGCCTACCCCACATCATCTTTCATCAGGAGTGAGCATGCCCTCTTTCCCTGGGGCCTGTCAAGGCGGTCTTACCACAAGGAAGTGATCAAAAAGCAGGCAACTGAGTCCATATCAAAGACAGCCTCCTGTGCCCTTACTAGAGGATCAACATGAAATCTGAGCTGCCTATCAGCTACAGCTGTGTAGGGAGCCTAGGTTCAGTCCATGCGTGGTCTTTGGTTGGTGCTTCAGTCTCTGGAGGCCCTACTGCTCCCTGGTTAGTTGGCTCTGTTGGTCTTGTAGAGCTCCTGTCACTTTCATGTCCTTTTCTTCTTCGGATTACTTTTCCACAAGACTTCCTATGCTTTTCGCAATGTTTGGCTGTGAGTCTCAGCATCTATTTTGAGGTGCTGCTGGGTGGAGCATTTCAGAGGACAACTCTGACAGGCTCTTGTCTGTAGGAATATCAGACTGTCATTAATAGTGTCAGAGGTTGGATGTCTTCCATGGGTTGTGTCTTGGGTTGGACCAGGCATTTGTTGAACATTCCTTCAATCTCTGCTCTATCTTTTTTCCCTGCATGTTTTACAGACAGAGTAAATTTTAGCTTAAGGTTTTTGAAGAATGGATAAAGAAATGGTCGCACATTTACATAATGGAATACTACTCAACCATTGAAAACAAGGAAATCATGAAATTTGAAGGCAAATGGCTGGAACTAGAAAAGATCATCCTGAGTTAGGTAACCAATACCCAAAAAGACACACTTGGTATATCCTCACTTATAAGCGGATTTTAGCCATATACTAGAGGATAAACATAGTACAATGCACAGACACAAAGAATATAGTAGGACGACCCAAGGGGGGTTGCCTAAATCTCACTCAGAATGGGAAACTTAATAGACAGAGGTAGTGGTTGAAGAGAGACAAGGTAGGAGAGGGAGTACAGAGAGAAATGAGGGTGGGGATCCAACCTGGGTAGAGCCTAGGCAGGAGGTCAGAGGGCCTGCAGAGAAAGAGAAACTGTTGGCAGGGGCGTCTGTGACAAGTTGGAGACCCAAATCAGGATAGGCTTCTGGGAGGATATGAGGGTGACTCTACCTGAGACTCCAGCAGCAGAGGCTATGGAGACTGAAGAGGACACCCTCTAAATAGACAAGACTCTTAGTGAAGGTAGAGGAACATCAAACCACCCATTTATTAGTTGTTGATCTTAGTGCCTGAGCTGTTGGCGTTCTGTTCAGAAAGTTATCTTCAATACCAATGAGTTCAAGGCTTTCCCCCACTTTTTCTTCTATTAGATCTAGTGTTTTCAGTTTTATGTTGAAGTCTTTGATCCCTTGGGACTTGAGTTTTGTTCAGGGTGGTAAATATGCATCTGTTTGCATTCTTCTATATGCAGACATCCAGTTGACTAGCACCATTTGTTGAAGATGTTGTCTTTTTTCCCTTGTATGGGTTTGCTTTCCTTGTCAAAAATCAGATGACCATAGGTGTGTGAGTTTATTTCTGGGTCTTGTATTCAATTACATTGATCAATGTGCTGGATTTTATGCCTACACCATGAAGCTTTTTATTACTATTGTCTGTAGCACAGCATGAAATCCGGCAGGGATAGTGATACCTCCAGAAGTTCTTTTATCTTAGAAAATTGTTTTAGTTGGGTTTTTTGTTTTCCCACATGAAGTTGAGAATTGTTCTTTCAATGTCTCTAAAGCATTATGTTGGCATTTTGATAGGAATTCCGTTGAATCTGTAAATTGCTTTTGGTAAGATGGCCATTTTTACTGTTAATCCTACCCATTCATGAGCATGGAACTTCTTCCCCTCTTCTGATATCTTCTTCATTTTAGTTCTTCTAAGACTTGATTTTCTTGTCTTACAGGTCTCTCACTTGCTTGGTTAGAGTTACATCAAGATATTTTATATTATTTGTGGCTGTTGTAAAGGGTGTTGTTTCCCTAATTTCTTGCTCAGTCTATTGTTTGTATACAAGAAGGCTTCCGATTTTTTGAGTTAATTTTGTATCCAGCACTTTGCTGAAGGTGTTCCTCAGCTGTAGGAGTGACTTTTTCCTTTACTATTTGTATCCCCTTGGTCTCCTTTAGTTGTATTATTGCTCTAGCTAGAACTTTAGGTATTATATTGAATAGATTGGAGATAGTGAATGATTTCAGTGGAATTGCTTTAAGTTTCTCCCCATTATTTTGATGTTTATCTATTGGATTGCTGTGTATTGCCTTTATTGTGTTTAGGAACGCACCTTGTATGTCTAATCTCTCCAAGACTTTTAGAATGAAGTGGTGCTGGTTCCCCCCCCCCCCCTTAGGGCTTTTTTAAAAAAAGCATTTAATGTCATGATCATGTGTTTTTTCTTTATTTTGCTTCATTTGTTTGGTATATTACATTGACAAATTTTTGTATGTCGAATCATCCCTGCATCCCTCAGATGCAGCCTACTTAATCATGGTGGAGCATGTTTATGATGTGTTCTTCAATTCGGTTTAGGAATATTTTATTGTGGTATTTTTTGTATAAGTATTAATAAGGTAAATTGGTCTGAATTTTTCTTTCTTTGTTGGATCTTTATGTGGCTTAGGTATCACGGTGACTGTAGCCTCACAGAATGAGTTAGCCAATATTCCCTCTGTTTCTATTTTGTGGAATAATTTGAGGACTAAAAATAATTAGTTTTAGTTCTTTGAAAGTATGGTAGAATTCTGAGCTGAAACCATCTGGCCTTGGGCTTTTAGTTGTTTTTGCTTGGGAGACTTTTAATGTCTGCTTCTATTTCCTTTGAGATTATAAATATGTTTAGATTATTTACCTGATCTTGATTTAATGTTGGTAAGTGATATCTATTTAGAAATGTGTCCATTTTATTTAGATTATCCAATTTTGTGGAGTACAGGTTTTTGAGGAGTACCTAATGATTCTTTGAGTCTCCTCAATTTCTGTTGTTATTTCTCCCTTTTCGTTTCTGATTTTGTTAATTTGGGTATTGTCTCACTGCCTTTTGGTGAGTTTGGCTAAGAGTTCGTCTACCTTGTTGATTTTCTCAAAGAATCAGCTCTTGGTTTTTTTTGATTCTTTGTACTGATTTCTTCATTTCTAATTTATTGATTTTAGTCCTGTGTTTGATTATGTCCTGTGATCTACTCCTCTTGCATGTGTTCACTTCTTTTTTCTTTAGAGATTTCAGGTGTGCTTTTTAAATTACCAGTATGGGATCTCTCTGGTCTGTTTAATAGGCACTTAGTGTTATGAACTTTCCTCGTAGCACTGTTTTTTATTGGGTCCCATAAGATTAGGTATGTCGTGCCTTCCTTTTCATTAAGTTCTAGGAAGTCTTTTTTATGTTTCTTTTTATTATGTTTCTTTTAAAACATATACATTTATGTTATTGCACATGAATAAAATAAACTACATACAGCAGGAAGAATCATGAGACAATCAGGAATTTTATAAATGTTACATTCAGAGTGATTTCGCTATTTGTGTTTGGCAAACTTGAAGTAAACATCTTTCCTATCATGTTGGGTCTAAACTTCTGAATGAAAATCAATATCTATCATATCTCATCTCTATTAACTTAAAATATCTATCTAGATCTAAAAACATCTTAAACCCTAACCAACTAAGCTTAATTGTAAGAGTAAACTATCTGGTCTTCAACCCTGTCAGAGACTTGAGAAGGAATAAAACTTAAATACCTGAGTGAACTGGAAGTGCAAGTTAGCAGTTTTCAAAATGAAAAAATGACTGAGACAGTTTACTGCCTGAACAGTTAGTCACCCAACACTCTCTATAATGTTGGAGCATCATCATTTTCAGCATTCTGGCCCAATATATCTGACCAACATATTTGTGAGGCAGGAACTATTGAGGACTTTCTTACCCTGTCTTGGCAGAGTTTGGCAGTAGACTCTCTCTGCATCTAAGCTTGCCCATTTCTAGGCAGAATTCTGTCTGTGGCAGAAATGAGGACAATTTTCCCAGTGGCTGGTTTGCCGCATTTGAAGCCATCTCCATAAAGAAGTTTTTTGATGCTCATCTTCTTCTTTGAGGTAGGCTTGGTGTTGCCAGGTGTTAACTTATCTTGTTGTCACAGACTCTTTAGAATAATAAAAACATCGTTAAATGCCATATTCTGTAGGTCTCTGAGCCTTTTGAAGACCTTATTTAACTATTTTAACTTATATATCTATAGAATCATATCTATCTGTTAGACATAGGATATATATTCTTGTGATAAAATTAGACTATTGTTTGACATGACCATGATTTGTTCAACTAGCAATTAGCTTGTATTACTTAATTATTCTAAATAGGCTGCAGCACCACTTTCAAGGTATTGGAAGTAAACTTTGTATCATAATTGAATTGGATGGGTATAATACCTCATATTAGAATAGAAATATATATACATATACATATATAACATATACATATATACCTCTATATACATATACATATATACACATATATACCTATATATATACATATACCTATATATATAATGTATGTGAAGAATAATCTTAGATTTGAATTCTATACCAATGTATCAGAATTAAACTTATTTTGCATCAATATACAAAATTCTGTACCAATGAATTAAAAATAACATTATTTGTGAGTAACAATTAAGGCCTTGAATTGAGTAGATTCAATTATCTACCTTTTGTTCTATCTTCCCATTATATTTCTATATCCCCTTTCTTTCTTTTCAGCTCCTATCTCCTTACCTACTAAAGAAAGATAAAGGAAAAGAGAAACGTCCTTGAATCCAACCATGTTTTCTCTCTGTATAAGATCAGTTATAACTTATAACCAATTCATGAAAATAAGCATCTATATACCAAGAGAGCAAACAGAAACCTACCCAAAACCCCTTACAGGAAATGGGACATCATTCTCTTAAGGTTTCTTTTGGCTGATTTAGGGTGAATAATACCTTTGAAGCTCCTCGTCTCCAAATTGGGAAAAATGGTTAAGCAAACCGGTGGTAGTATTTGTGGTCCAGTTTCTAAATGTTGAGAAATTCCGGTCTTAATAGGAGTCCTATGTGGGACAATCTGGACCAATTGGGATCAGAAGCTTTCTACAATGCTGTCCTGTTCTGATGGGTAACAGCAACTGAAGTGCCTGGTCCCCATACGTAGAGGATGCAGCATGTCAGTGTCCAGCATGCTGAGAGGAATGAATCCTCTCAGTTCTGATACAGCATCAGTGTCCAGTTATTTTGTTCTGAAAACATAATTTCTCACAAGCATTATACAGTTCTAACATTACAATTGTATAAGCTGTGCGGGGTGCACAGAACAATTAAGGTTGGATCTCTGCTCATTGTACGAGCAGAAGTAAGACATTTGCAAATCTTCCTTCATGCCATACTAAGAATGGCCTTGACTAGTAAGTCACAGGGAACCTGCAGCCAACATGAGGCCTTGCCTATGCATAGACATTCGTATTGCAGCCAGTCTCAGAGCTGTTCCCATGTAGTGGGATTAGCAACATAAGTTACCTGCTTGTTCTGCAGTTTGAATTCTTTGCATCCTGATAGCAGCCCCCTCATCACTATCCCCTCCCTCATCCCCTTTCCCTCCCTCTCCTGGTCTGTAGAAAGGGGAGCCCTCCTCTCCTGACATCTGACCTCAGCCTATCCAGTGTCCTCTGCACTACTTCTAACCTCTCCTCTGTGGCCTGGCAAGACCACCCTCCTAGAGGGGAAGTGAACAACATTAGGAAGCCTGGCTCCATGTCAGAAGTAGTCCCTACTCCACATATTGTGGGAGCCACAAGGACACTGTGCTGCCTGTCTACTACATCTGAGCAGAAGGTCTAAGTCCACATTATACATGCACCTTGGTTGGCACATCAGTCTCTGTATTGTAATGTTGTTAACCTGAATTAAGTGGCTAACATCTGTTTATGAGTGAGAATATGCCATGTGTGTCTTCTGGGTCTCAGTTACCTCACTCAGCATGATTGTCTCTAGTTCCATCCATTTGCCTGCAGGTTTCAAGATTTCTTTGGTTTTGACAGCTGAATAATACTCCATTGTGTAAATGAACCATAGTTTCTTTATCTATTCTTCAGTGGAGGGGCATCTAGGTTGTTTCCAGATTCTGGCTATTATAAACAAGGCTGCTATGAACATAGTTGAGCAAATGTCCTTTTTGTATGATGGACCCTCTTTAGGATATATGCTCATGAGTGGTATGACTGGGTCTTGAGGTAGAATTATTTCCAATTTCCTGAGATAGCACAAGATTTCCAAAGTGGTTGTACAACTTTGCATTCCCACCAGCAATAGAGGAGTGTTCCCCTTTCTCCACATCGTTGCCCACATGTGTTGTCTCTTGAATCTTAGATCTTAGCCATTCGAATAAGTGTAAGATAGAATCTCAGAGCTGTTTTGATTTGCATTTCCCTGATGACTAAAGATGTTGAGAATTTCTTTGTTTCTCAGCTATTCAATATTCCTCTGTTCTCTGTTTAGCTCTGTACCCCATTTTTAAAATTGGAATATTTCTCTTGGTGGTGTTTCATTTCTTGAGTTATTTATATATTTTGGATATTAGTCCTTTGTCAAATGTAGGGTGGGAGAAGATCTTTTCCCATCTGTAGGATGTTGTTTTATTCTGTTGACTGTTTCCATTGCCTTACAGAAGCTTTTCAGTTTCATGAGCTCCCATTTATTAATTGTTAATCTTAGAGCCTGTGCTATTGGTGTTCTGTTCAGGATATTGTCTCCTGTGCCAATGAGTTAAAGGCCCTTCCCTACTTTTTCTTTTAACAGATTTAGGGTGTCTGGTTTTAAGTTGAGGTCTTTAATCAATTTGGACTTTAGTTTTGTGCATTGTGATAAATGTGGGTCTATTTGCATTTTTCTACATGTAGCCATCAAGTTAGACCAGTACCATTTGTTGAAGATGCTATCTTTTTTCCATTGTATAGATTTGGCTTCTTTATCAAAAATCAAATGCCCACAGATGTGTCAACTTATTTCTGGGTCGTTGATTAGATTCTGTTGATCAACCAGCCTATTGATATGCCAGTACCATGCTGTTTTAATTAGTGTCGCTTGATATCCGGAATGGAGATTCCTCTAGAAGATCTTTTATTATATAGGATTGTTTTAGCTATTCTGAGTGTTTTGTTTTTCCATATGAAGGTGAGAATTGATCTTTCAAGGTCTGTAACGAACTGTCTTGGAATTTCGATGGGAATTGCATTGAATGTATAAATTGCCTTTCGTAGGATGGACATTTTTAGTATGATGATTCTTCCAATCCAGAAACATGGGGCCACTTTCCATCTTCTGATATCTTCTTCTATTTCTTTCTTTAGAGACTTGAAGTTTATTTTATATGTCTTTCACTTGTTTAGTTACAGTTACACCAAGATACTTTTTATAATTTGTGGCTATTGTGAAGGGTGTATTTTCCCTAATTTCTTCCTCAGCCTGCCTGTCATTTGAATAGAGCAGAGCTACAGATCTTTTTGAGTTGGCTTTGTATCCATCCTCTTTGCTGAAGGTGTTTATCAGCCACAGAAGCTCCTCAGTTGAATTTTTAGGGGCACTGATATAATCTGCAAATAGTGATAGTTTGGGAAGTCTTTAATATCTTTCTTTCTTTACTCCCTAATCCAGTGGTCAATGGGTATAGAGTTGTTCAGTTTCCATGAGTTTTTAGGCTTTCTCTTGTTGTTGAAGTCCAGCTTTAATCCTTGGTGGTCTGATAATATATAATATATTATTTCTATTTTTCTTGTATCTTTTAAGGATTGCTTTGTGACCACCTATATGAACAGTTTTGGAGAAGGTTTCATGAGGTGCTGAGAAGAAGATACATTCTTTTGTGTTTGGATGCAATATTCTGTAGGTATCTGTTAGTTCCATTTGATTCATAACATTGGTTAGTTTCATTATTTCTCTGTTTAGTTTCTATTTTGGTGATCTGTCTGGTGAGAGAAGAATGTTGAATCTTCTACTATTAACGTTTGGGTTTTTATGTGTGATTTAATATTTGGTAATCTTTCTTATATGAAAGTGGTTGCTCTTGCATTTAGAGTGTAGATGTTGTTCAGAATTTAGAGATCATCTTGGTGGATGTTTCTTTTGATGAATATGAAATGTCCTTTCCCATCTCTTTTGATTAATTTTGGCTAAAAGTCTATTTCTTTCTATATCAGAATGGCTACTACAGGTTGTTTCTTGGCTTTGTTTGCTTGGAAACCCTTTTTCTGGCCCCTTAATTTGAGGCAATTTGTTGCTCTGGTGTGTTTCTTGTATGCAACAGAATGATGGATTTTGTTTTCATACCCATTCTGTTAGCCTGTGTCTTTTTATTGGGGGAATTGTGTCCATTGATGTTGAGAGATAATAATGACCAGTGATTGTTAATTCCTGTTATTTTGATGTTGGTCCTGTTTGTGTTTGTGTGTACTTACTTGTTTTTATTTTTGCTGGTGCAGTGTTATTTATTTTCTTCATTTTCTTGGGTGTAGTAAACCTCCTTGGGTTGGAGTTTCCTTCTAGTATTTTCCATAGGGCTTGGTTTGCTGAGATATTGTTTAAATTTGGTTTTATCTTGGAATATCTTTTTTTCTTTATCTATGGTGATTGAGAGTTTTGCTGGGTATTGTAGTCTAGGTTGGTATCTGTGGTCTCTCAAAGGCTGTAAAACATCTTTCCAGGCCTTTCTAGGTTTTAGAGTCTCTGTTAAGAAGTCAGGTGTAATTCTGATAGGTCTGCCTTTTAAAGATATTTGTCCCTTTCCCTTTGCAACTTTTAATATCCCTTCTTTTTTCTGTGAATTTAGTGTTTTGATTATTATGTTGCAGGAATATTTTCTTTTCTGGTCTGGAGTTCTTTGGAGTTCTGTAGGCCTTGTGTATGTTTATAGGCATCTCCGTAAGGTTGGGGAAATAGTCTTTTGTCATTTTGTTGAAAATATGTTCTGCTCCTTGGAGCTGAGACTCTTCACCTTCTTCTTTTTCTATTATTCTTAGCTTAAGTCTTTTCATAGTATTCTAGATTCCCTGGATGTTTTGTGTCAGATTTTTAAAAAAAATTTTAACATTTTTTGACTCTTGTATTGATTTCTTCTATTTTATGTTCTACACCTGAGATTCTCTTTTCCATCTGTTGAATTCTGTTGATAATGCTTGTGTCTGTTATTCCTGTCTGTCCCCTAGGTTTTCCATCTCCAGGATTTAGTTTATGTTTTCTTTAATGATTCTCCTTACACTTTCAGGTCTTAAACAGTTTTATTCATTTCCTTTACCTGTTCAATTATGTTTTTTATATACCTTTAAGGGATTTACTCATTCCCTCTTTACAGGTTGCTACCTGTTTGGTTGTATTTTCCTGTATTTATTTAAGGTATCTATTCATTTCCTCTTTAAAAGTCACTATAATCTTTATAAGGTTGGGTTTAATGTCATCTTCTTGTGCTTTAGCTGTGTTGAGATATCCAGGCCTTGCTTAGAAGGATAGCTGGGCTATGGTAGAGCTATACTGTCCTCCTTCTTTTTAATTGTGTTAATTACTTAATTTACTTTATATTTTGGTCCTAGACCCTCTCTCTTCACCAACCAGTTCTACCCTCTCACCTTCCCCGCTTCCCCCATGCCTCAGAAAAGGGGGCTCCTCTTCCCATCCACCCTAGCTTATCAGTTCATATCAGGGCTGAGCATGTGCTCTTCCCCTGTGGCCTGGTAAGGCTACTCCATCAGAGAGAAGTAATTGAGAAGCTGGCAAGAGAGTCTGTATCAGAGAGAGCCTCTAATCCCTGACTAGAGGGCCCATGTGAAGCCTGTGCTGACCATTAGCTACATCTTCATAGGGGGCCTAGGTCCAGTTCATGAAAGGTCCTTGATTCGTGGCCTTTATCCTTCTGACTTTCCTTGGTGTTGCCCAAATGTTCCTGATGCAGGACTCCTCAGTGAGTGCCGCAGAGCATTTTGCCTGACAATGGATTTCACAGAAGAGCCCATTGCTGTGGGCTCTTCCACAGCACTGGTAGCTGTGACTCAGGTGGACCTGAATGTTCTTGTGGTTCTCCAGGCCTCTGTTCTGATGGATGTGCCTCAGGTGGATCAGACAGGTATAGAATAAGAAGTGAGGTCTCTATACTATATGTTTCTGGGGCCGCCCACAGGCCTCTTTCAGATGGCAGGCAATGGGATTCAGAGAGTGCGCAGCTCACCTCTGTTGGTTCTGTTGGCTGGGCCCCAGGTTTAGGTATTTTACTAATGTGAATTTTATGAAGAGGCATGGAGTATAATGGATATGGTCACCTGAGTTGGTCTTTATCTGTGTTCTTCTTACTATACTGCTGTTATTGATATAACCTTGAAAATGACACTTTACTTGTGTACCCTTCAGTTCTTAATATGGGAAATGAAAACCTCCAACCATATTCTCCTTCAAGGTCTTTAGAATAACAATGGATTATTTGTATTGTTTACAAGTTGATTTTATAAATTGTCTGAATATTTTTCCCAACACATTTCCTACTTTCCTGTGTGCACCTGTGTGTGTCTTGGGAAGCCGACTTTGGCTTCTGAGTCAGTAAGGCTATTGGGCAACAGCAGCAGAAGATATGCTGCTTATGGAGTGAAGTAGTAGTACTGAGTCTAGGGTGCCTTCCTTGTGTGACTTTGAATTGGCAACTCTCTCCTGAAGCCTCTATGGACCTCTGTGTTAACGCTGTTTTTATTTTCTCAGATGAAGTGACGCGATGAGAGCCATGCTCTAGCCTTTCTAGCTCTTTTTAAACTCTCACTGGCTTGTTCAGCTCAGCTGTTCTAGCCTAAACTCCTCTCCAAGCTGGCTGGCTTCTCTTGGCTTCTGACTGAATTGCTCTTCCTGGCCTCAAACTCATTCTGGCAATATTTAAATATTCTGTCTCCTTCTCATTCTCTCTGGCTCATTCTGTCTTCACCTGTGTCTAGTTTGCTGTCTCTGCAACCTGTCTCTGTTACAGTAAAAAACTCTCTGTAAAAACTCCCCCTCTCTTTTTGCATTGCTCTTAAGTAGCCCCTCTTTCCTGTCCTGTTCTCATGAAAGTTGGGCATATCCTATCACTGACTCATTCTGTCACATCTTTCTCTGATTTGTCACTTTGTCTGTCCTTGAATTAGATGTCAGTTTCAAACATTGCTGCTTCTTTCTGCAACCTAAGCTTACCTTCATAGATTGGATTAAAGGTGTGTACTAAGGGCATGCCTATGTTCCAGCCACATCATACCGTAATCCAGGGTGTGTCTGCAGCCCAGCAGACCACATAGACCTAGAAGGTCTTTGGACAGAATCCCTTGACAGAGCAGACATGTTGCTGGGCTAAAATTCCTCTATACCTCTGTAGGAAAGCCCTTCTTCATATGCATAACTATCCTTGTCTAGATTCTGGTAATCGCTTCTTTAGGTTTAGGGACTTTGAGATTTCAGTGTTTTTTCCTAACAGACCTCCAGAGAGTCTGTACTATCTCCTTTTTTGTCTAATCTTTCCACATCTTTGTAACTAATTCCTTTAAACCAGTGGTTCTCAACCTGAGGCTCACAACCCCCACTATATCCAAAAACATTAACCTTAGAGTTCATAACAGTAGCAAAATTAGTTATGAAGTAGCAACAAAATAATTGTATGGTTGGAGTTTATCACAACATAAGTAATTTCACTGAAGGGGATTCAGAATTAGGAAGGTTGATACCCACTGTTTTAAACTCTCCTTTTATTATCAAGTTTGTGCATGTAGAATGCTATTCTTACAAGACTTTTGACTGAATACATTTGATTTTCTTGAGGTGACTTGTTACTCTTCTATATGGAAGTTTTATAGACTTAAGTGTGTTGTCAGGAGTCGGCCTAAAATGGACTCCTATCAAGTATTTTGGTTATCAGTAATCACCATTATCTTTTATTTAATTTAACTGAAAGAGGCATGTGTGGATGAATGTATGTGTGCACCTTTCCTTGCCTTACAATTAGTGAGAGCTCAGGAATAGCTGACTCACTTTGTTACTTAAGTCATCATCTTTCAGATTAATATGTGGCAAATCACCTCAACATTCATGAGGGTGGGTGTTAAATTTTTATTTATTATTTTTGGCTGTTGCTTTTTTTTTTTGTTTTTGCCCTTTCCTTGGCAGCCATGAGGAATCCTTAAAGAGTTCTAAAGTAAGGAATTACATGGTTAAATATCCATTTTTATATGTCACTTATATAGCAGCAGTTGGCTCTTTCTTTCCATCATGTTTTCTGGATCAAACTCAGTCACCAGGTGGATGATCTTGGCAGAATGTGCCATTACCAGCTGAGCCATTTCATCTGCTCGTGACTTGAAGTTTTGAATTGGGGAGGCAATCTTGATAGAAATTTGCCTGATATGCACAGTAATTAACTGCTTTGTAAGGTTCATGTATCTAGTATAACACTATACCCCACAAATATATACTATTATTAAAGGTCAATTCAATACATCTCATGCTATGAATAATGCTGTTTTACTTCAGACATTAACTGCTCCCTCTGTTCCTTCATAAGTAGACACAACAACTCATACAGAATTTAGGCCATTTATCTTGTGGCTAAGCATTTGTGCTATCCAGGGTATTTAGTATTCTTTTATCTCATTTGTTAAGTCCCAGTGGCATCCTCAGTTCTTTCTTACACACAACCCGAACACATTTTTGGAATGCCCCATTGAGCTTTCCTAAATTGGATGAAGGAAGGCACAGAACACTGTGTGAGTGAGACCTATGGAGAAGGGTTGTGTTTTACAGTGACTAGTGTGATAGGAATGTGAGCCTGAGAATCATATGGCAATCATATTTCAAAGATGATTCCTGAATATAAAGGAGTCTACAGTTACATAAAATGAGTGTGGTACAAGGTAGTAAGAATTTCTTCCCCTCTCAGTGACTTGTCTACATTGCCTCTTGTGCTAAGATACTCTTCTTCAAGTCATCTGATTTCCTTCATATGGTTAAAAAATTAGTGGCTTAATTGAGAATGCTTAATTAGATTTGGTAAACAGTATAATTTCACAATAAGTTTTTTTCACTAATTAGCTTGCCTTTTCTGTCTATACTTCCAGGCATTTATCCTTCATGTAAATGCAAGCACAAAAGCTACCATTTCCCATGTGAATGCTTATTTCTCTAATTTTTCTTGCTATAAATAAGTCTGTTGCATAAAATGTAATCATTACATTTTTATGTATGTTTATGAGTAAAGTCAAGTACACTGATCCCAATGTGGTCAGTTAAGATGATCATTCCATTTTTAAAAATATGATAATTTTTTTTTAAAAATTAAAATTTTATTAAACCTGTATGTGCACACACTTGCACTCATATGCCAAGGTATGTATATGGGAGGTTGGAGAACAACTGTGTGGAATCGGTTGCTTCTCTCTTTTCACCTTTTCATAGATTTCAGGGAGGTCACTCCACTTCAGCCATAAGGGATTTAGCTGCTGAGTTATCCCACAGCTCCAGACTTAAACAGTCTTTTAATAGAATCATCTTTGGCTGATTTAAACATATTTTTTTTCTGTTGTTCTGAAAGAATTTTCTCATTGGTAGTAGTTTACTTCATGTGAACTTAATCAATCGTAAGTGTCACTTTGAAAAGGTAAATGCTATAAACATAGTCTAATGAGGCTAAGTTTAAATTAGGTTTAAATTGTGCTTTATTTGAATTAGGTGGTTTTTATAATGTGGAGTCAAAGAACGATAAAATAATTGATCGTTTATACACAGATTTAAACAAGATCTCATTTTTTAGCTTCATTTGTACAATAAAATCTATAATAAATATTAGTAGTACCTGAAGTTTGCAGGCTCTGTGAAATATATTCTGTTTCAGTCTCTTTCCTAGAAGAAATAGCTCTGCCATGGAAGTCACTGTGAAAAGCATTGTTATGCTTCTTGGATCTCCTGGTAGAGAAGCCAGAGTTGTTAAAATGAAACCTCTTTTATATTCTGTAAAGGTCATAGCAAAAGATATAGTCTTTAAATAGAACACTGTAATACTGGTCACATAACTCGCTTGAATAATTCTGTGTAATTATATCACAATCATATGCATGGGTGATACGTCTTTATTAAGTTACTTTTCTTCAATATTAAAGTGTGTATTATTATGTGAGAAAAATTATATATTTCACAAAATCCAATTTATTCTTGTTCTTTAACATTAGAACATTAGCCTGTGTTAAATAAGTAGAATGTATCAATTTCATTTATCATATTCTTAAAAATTAATCAGTTATACCAATTTTATTAATTGATATAATCATGTCAGTTAATTAATTTTTATGCTTTTTTGCACTGCTGTACTAAGGTTCAAACCTAATTCTTATGCATGGTGATGGAAGGTTTTTCCCATGGAGCTGCATCTCTACTCTTTCAGCTGCCTGTAAATTCATCTTGTGGGAGCTTATCGTGTGAGATTTTCATAAGTTACTCTTGAGTTTATATTTACCCGTGGTGAAAGGAGTTTTCCAGTGACTTTATGATTCACTTTGGTGAATGGCTGCTTATAGACCGTTCCAGCATCTTCTTCATGTCTAGCACATAATTTGGTTGTTCTTTTTTTTTTTTCCTCCTTTATTAATTTATTCTTGTTACATCTCAATGGTTATCCCATCCCTTGTATCCTCCCATTCTTCCCTCCCTCCCATTTTCCCCTTATTCCCCTCCCCTCCCCTATGACTGTTCCTGAGGGGGATTACCTCCCCCTCTATATGTTCATAGGGTATCAAGTCTCTTCTTGGTAACCTGCTGTCCTTCCTCTGAGTGCCACCAGGTCTCCCCCTCCAGGGGACATGGTCAAAGGTGAGGCACCAGAGTATGTGAGAAAGTAATATCCCACTCTCCACTTTACTGTGGAGAGTGTTCTGTCCATTGGCTAGATCTGGGTAGGGGTTTAAGGTTTACTGCCTGTATTGTCCTTGGCTGGTGCCTTAGTTTGAGCGGGACCCCTGTGCCCAAATCTGCCTATCATAATGTTCTCCTTGTAGGCTTCTAGGACCCTCTGGATCCTTCTACTTTGCCTTTTTCCCATGATTCTCTCATCTAGAGTCCCACTAGAATGTCCTCTCCTCTGTCTTAGTTTCCTGGTAAGTGAAGGCTTTCGTGGGACATGCCCCTTGTGCTAATATGCAGATATAAGTGAGTATATACCATTTGAGTCTTTCTGCTTCTGGGTTAACTCACTCATTATGATCTTTTCTAGCTCAATCCATTTATCCACAAATTTTGGGAATTCCTTGTTTTTAATAGCTGAATAGTATTCCATAGTGTATATGTACCACAGTTTCTTTATCCATTCTTCTATTGAGGGACACTTAGGCATTGCTGGTGGGAATGCAAACTAGTACAACCACTTTGGAAATCTATCTGGTGCTATCTCAGAAAAATGGGCATAGGGCTTCCTCAAGACCCAGCTATTCCACTCCTTGGAATATACCCAGAAGATGCTCCAGCACACAGCAAGAAAATTTGCTCAACCATGTTCATAGCAGCCTTATTCATAATAGCCAGAATTTGGTTGTTCTTAACAGGATCCTGAAAACTTCCATCAGAGCGTAAAAGCTTGTATATTGTGCTAAGACCATGGGACAGTGTTCATCAACACTCGCTGTAAAAGCCCAGTGCCCTGTGCACAATTCCCAAGGCCCATGTATAGGTGAAGGAAATGAAACTGCTCCACATAGTTGTCTCTGTCCTCCATACATGTACAGTGGCACATGTCACAGTTCATCATGCATTTTAAGACACACACACACAAATAAGTGAAAATAAGTAAATAGATAAATGAACTTACATTCTGTCTCTTTACTGCTGTATGTAGCAATCTAATTAGATTTGTTTGAGCTTGAAGCTCTGCATTAATATTTATTCATAAGGGTCGTTATGCTGAGGAGAGGCTGCGTTTTTTTGACTCAGTGCTCATCTTCTCAAATTTGTAAACTGAGAGACTTATTATAATGATAATGCATACGGAGTTTAATTATAGATTCTAACTCCTAACAAATAAAACATTCAATGGTGATAATTTTAAAAATATGTCATAGGGATTGCCATCCTCAACTGGGGGTATTACTTAAAGTTTCTGATTTCTTTCATTATTTATCTAGAAAATTCATAGAGATGTTGCTCCTGCTCACATCTAATTATTCTCCTTTTATTCATTATTGTGTATTATTTTCATCAGCACAGCTGTGCCTGCTTTGACATTGGGCTTTCCTTGCAGTGGAGGATAGGGGAAATGAGGAGCCTAAATCCTTGTAGTTCTGATGACTTAGGACAGGAAGGTCAGAGAACATTGCCCACAGCGTACAGCAATATTTTTGTCATGTAACTGAGTTTAAATTTTCCTTCTCATTTAACCAATAAAAATCATGCCCTGATCATTACTGAGTGGGGTAAGGAGGGTAAGCCTGCTTGAGATATTAAAGTCTGTTGACTTTGACTAGACCTTTTGGACTGACTTCTATGTTGGTCCACAGCAGGTCTCTTTGCAAAGTCTTTACTGACATTTTTGTTCCAAGTTAGGTGCATCTGTATCGGGATCTGATATGTTATTATCTTCTTTTCTACTGCTGTGATAATTTAATTGAATGAGGTCCCTAATGTGCTCCAACCTCTAGAAGCCTGGGAAACAAGCTAAACAGTGTGTCTCCAGTAAGTACTAGGTTATCGTTTAAGTAATGGGACTCAGTAAATATTTTTTAATTAACCCAGACAGGTATTCTCATTAGGCTCATTAGGTTGCATTTGTATATACCAACATGTCTTGCTTAGCTTATTGTCAAAATATATAGACATGCTCATTAGCAAGTACCATAAAATCTCTAAACTCCAGATCCTTCTCTGAAGTTATGACTTTGAACTGTCACTTAATATCCATAAAAAACATGGGGGGGGCAGATAAAAAAATGTATGAAGGACTTCACAGTTCTTGTACTGTATCAGGGTGATATTCCTAATTTTTTTTTTTTTTTACCGAACCATGGTTCATTGTTACTCTATAGCTCTTACTGAGGGCCTTTAAAACTAATGTAACTTTTGAACTCACTATTTTGTTTACTGCTTTTATTAAAGGGAATAACCATTTCCTGTCATATGCTTTGAGTAATAATCATGCCATTGATTAGTCATACCACTGATTTTGATATACTTTTTAAATATTGCCTGGCTTTATTGCCATCTCTTTTTACCATTCTCATTTCTTTGCCCTTTTACTTTGTTTTAAATTATACTTGAAAATTATTTCATTTTTCAGAACAGATCTCTATGTCCAAAAATCATATGAATTATAAAGTTAATAATGTTTTCTTACCTAGTCTTAGACATCTTTTACTATCAATGCTAAGGGAGTTTTGTGCTTTTGAACCTTGTATTGAGGTATCCTTATTTTACTTTGAAAAATTATCAATGATATGCTTTAAAGATAATGCTGCCAAATAATGTAGCAGTTTCCAGAATGATAGAGTGGCCTATATATCCCTTTTAACATTAGAACCTCAGAGGATAAAAGGCTAATTCATATCAAGAAATAATCTTCTCCGTGTCAATTTATAAGCACTTATCAACCCTTGGCACTACTCCCAAAAATAATTTATAATTCTATGATTGCCATAGGACTAAGACTATTATTGTGGTATTATTGCTTTATTATCAAGAATATTAGACATACATGCAAGCAAGTGTTGTTAAAGAGAATGTTTATCTTTTTATAAAGTCAAGTTCTGAAAAATAATCTCAGGACATAAAAACTTACATTATTTTAGATTTAGTGTTAGCTATGTCTCTCAGTGGATCGTCTATATTCTCCAATATGTTAAGACTGTCTGTGGCTTCCTCAACACACTGCATTTTCTGAAAAGAGGATCCTTTTTGTGTTCCTTTTAGGAAATGAACTCTTATTCTTTTTTTTTTTTTTACCATGTTGTGTCTAACCAATCTTTCCACTCCAAAGTATTTAAAAACCTCAAAAATTTTTTGTTATATATCTTTGTGCTTTTGTAAAGTGAATTAGGTGAAATCACATTTGATGGGACAAGCAAGTATTGTTTTAAAGGAGGAAATGGGGGAGGGTTCAACTAAGAAGCAGGGAGAGAGGCTAACAGAAAGAAAAAGGGAGGAAGAGGAATAAATGACACTAAGGATGTTTGAAATGTCATAGGGACACAATATTTTATGTTTGATTAAAAATATATAATGTATATGTGTGTAAGTGTGTGTGTATGCACACACAGACACACAAACATAAAAAGCTTGAATAAAGTTACAACACATGGGATGATAATTCTCCCTACAAGAGCTATAGACTGTTTTAAAAACAAAAGCAAAACAATTTACTGCCAGAATGAGAAACCGCTCCTTGAATTGTTGGTCAAAGGATTCTAAGTGATTCCCCATATAATATAAACTATTTCCATTGCCTTTTTTTTTTTTAACCTTCCAGAACTTGAAGGTAAGACCCTATTGCTGAAGATTCTACATACTTTTGACATAAGACTTGGAGGAATTCAACTGTAATTGACTTAGAAGGCTTCTCCCTGAAGAATGGCTCTCATAGTATTGAATAGTGCTATTGAAGATGTCACAGGAGAGAAGCAATCAACAATATCCGCAGCTGTTAAGCCTAGGCAACACAATTACCAGTGTCTCTTGATATCTCCAAGGGTGTAATAATGGCACTTTTACCTTGGATCAGTCTTCTCCTACTCCCTGATAGATTATCTAATCTTTAGTAGTCGGCCCTACACACCTTCACATAAGGGCAAAACCAAATGGACTGAACAGGAAACACACACACACACACACACACACACACACACACACACGTGTGTACACAAACAAGGATATAACAAGAAAGAAGAGGTAATGACCGTGGGAGGAAGTAGGACGTCTTGGAGAGTGAAAAGGGAGGGATAGAAATTATGTAACTATGGTACTTATGTATGGGACTATCAAAGCAAAATAAAACCGACCAACAAACCAACTAAATCTTTGAGTTAAAAACAAGAAAATAACTTTAAATTATTGGTTGGCATTTTTAAAAATAGAATTTCCTTTAAAGAACAATTTAAAAGATGTGGGCTAATTCTAGCATAGTTATCTTGAATTGTACTAAGAACAAACTAAATATGAAATCAATACATGAAAATTATTAGTTGATAGTTTTAGGATTTTGCTCATGTTTAAATTTTGTTTCCACTGCTATTTTAGGGAGCTATGTATTTTATACTATTTTAGTATGATGACTAGGTAAGCTTTAATAGTTGTGTTATTTATTACCTCTATGTAACTTTAAATGTAGTTTTATAGATATATTTGCAAAACTTACTTCTAAGCAATGGATTTATTGTTTTGTTAACAAATCAAAGTTCTCGAGCTATTTCTGACTGATGAAAGTTTCTGGAAGGTTGTCTCATATCCTCCTGGCCATCTAAATTTATCACAGGGCTTTAACTAAGAAGGCTGGTGAACCCTCTTTCCTTTTGATCTTGCGTCCTGGCGGGTGCTTGGATATTTCTTGTGTAGGAAAAGTTTCGGTGGATGAGTCAGTGCACTGAGTCATAGGCAGCATGAAGCCTCTAGTGCTCTATACTAACTAATTGGAAACACTTTCAAAATTAATTAAGGCACAGTTGTCAGCTCAGTGCTACTGATTGACATCCCACCAAAGTATTTTGTCTTTTGGCAACTTGCTTAATTGTTCTTTCAAATTTAGTGTTTTGTTTTGCTTCATGAATTTTAAAAAATGTGTTGAATAGACCTATACTTACCATGTTGCTTTCTTCAGTGCCCTTTATAAAACCTGTGCTGTTTGCATTTAATTTTTTGGTACCTTTTTTCCCTTAAAAATACTCAACACAATTCATTTTATTTTTATCTTGTTAATTTATCAGTCTGTAAGAGAAGTCTTTTATGCTCCACAGAAACCAGTTCCTGCAATAATAGTGTATTGATTTGTCTCAGAAGAGCCCACTCTCCAACTATCACTGTGGATTTTATTTAATAAGAAAATTAAATGGATTACTGATTCCTTTACATTGCAGTAATTTGATTTAATAAAGTCATTAAAAATGACATGTATTTGGAAGAGTGTTTCTTCATTGGGCTTGTATTTGTTTGAAGGAAGGTATTTTATTTACATACAAGATTTTGCAAAGGGATTGATTAGCAACAACAGGAAGATATTTTGGCTGAAGGGGCAAGTATCTTCTGGCAAGATGATAAAATACTAGAGTGAAAAAGTGAGGAAAATGTGAACAAAGAGAAGAAAACTCACAAATAAGTTGCCAGGAGTTTTCAGGTACTTTATACTTTGTTTCTATAGTTCTTCCTGTTATCTTCCAGGGATGGAAATTATGTGCCAATATAAAATGCAGTACTTGACTCCTACCAAGTTGATAAACTTAACATCCTCAGTTGTACCTGTTGAGATATACGATAGCATTTAGCATGTGGTTCAAGCCAATCTGGCATTTTTCTGAGAAATGTTTTAGAAGAGCATTTGTTCTAGCAAAACTATATACTAAGATCAATTCTCTCTCCTCCCTTCTCCCTCTCAATTTCCCACCCCCAACTCTTTCTTTTATGTTGGAGATGAAAGGTCCAAAGGCCTTAGAAATGGTATTTTACCACCGAGCCTTATGCTCACCCTGTCTCTCTCTCTCCCCTCCCTTCCCCTGCCTCTCTCCAGAATGGACTCTATGTAGCTCCTGATTGTCTAGGGGGACCTTTGCCCCTTACTACTGCTGCCTCTACGTCCTGTATGGGAGGGTTAATGTGCCACCCTGCTTTCTTTCAGCTATCTTTTATTCATTCCCTAGTATTTTTGAACTATTCAATTGAAACTGAGATATATTTCACAATTGGTGACATATCACAAATTAATTTGTAGCCAGTATCTTTTCTTCATGGCATTTAAAATTAATACTGGAACACATTTTCCTTTACAACCTTTTTCCCCCCTACTATGTCTTCATAATATTTTTTAAGTTATAGCTTAGTCTTAACTATATTCTGTATTACTTATCTTTAATTTCTTCTATTATATCTTGGTATATAGTTATTTAAAAAGGTATGCTGTCTAGTTTTATGAAGCCTTGACACAAGCTGGAGTCATCTGAAAGGAGGGAACTTCAATTGAAAAAACGCCTCTATAAGACTGGTCTATAAGGCAGGCTTGTAGGACATACTATTTTAATATTAGTGATTCATGTAGGAGGGCCCATTTCATTGTGGGTGGTACCACCTCTGAGCTGGTGGTCTTGGGTACTGTAAGAAAGTCAACTGAGTAGCCATGAAGAACAAATCAGCAAGCAGCTCTTTTTTTATGGACTTTGCATAAACGTCTTTCTCCAGATTCCTGACCCTTTGAATAGCCTTTGATGATGAACTGTGATATGGAAGAATAGGTGAAATGAATTATTTCTTTCCCAGGTTGATTTTGGTCATGGTGTTTTATCACTGCAATAGGAACCCTAACTTATCTAATACACTGGGTCTCTGGAATCTTAGTCTCTGTTTCTCTGTCTGTATTCTTCTGTCTTATGATATTGAACAATTTGACAATTTTGTGTATAAGGTCAGAATTGCAAGGGGAAAACAATTAATTTCTGGCATATTGTGACATTTAAAAATTAGTAGACTAAGGGAATCTTATTTCTATATTTTATGCGGACACCTTACAAAAGTATGATTTTCATCTTGAATAATCAGGAAAGAAAGAAGGAACTACCATTTTCTGCTTTTTTAGACTCTGGCCAATAGGTTTGGGCACCAATTATAAAGGAACTTACTTTGGACCACCAGCTCCCAAATAATGACATGGAGTTTTTATTAATATGAAAGCTCGGCCTTAGCTTAGGCATGTTCCAAACTAGCTCTTATAACTTAAATCAGCCCATTTATAGTAATCTATATTCTGTCATGTTACCTCTGAGTATCTTTGTCACTGCACCTGTTCTTTCCTTTGAGTCTGGGTGGCAACTCCTTCTGCCTCAGGTTCCTTCCCAGATTTTCTTTTTTTTTTTGTATTAATTTATTCTTGTTACATCTCAATGGTTATCCCATCCCTTGTATCCTCCCATTCTTCCTTCCCTACCATTTTCCCCTTACTCCCCTCCCCTATGACTGTGACTGAGGGGGACTTCCTCCCCCTTTATATGCTCATAGGGTATCAAGTCTCTTCTTGGTAACCTGCTGTCCTTCCTCTGAGTGCCACCAGGTCTCCCCCTCCAGGGAACATGGTCAAAGGTGAGGCACCAGAGTATGTGAGAAAGTCATATCCCACTCTCCACTCAACTGTGGGGAATGTCCTGTCCATTGGCTAGATCTGGGTAGTGTCCTGTCCATTGGCTAGATCAGATTTCTTATCTCTGCCAGAAGTCCTGCTTATCTTCTTCTGCCTCTGGTACTGGTTGTTTAGCTCTATTAAACCATTCAGAAGGTGAGAGAAATGTATGTTTACAAAATATGATGTAGGTGTTGAGCAATTTGAATAACAAACCCAGAGTCTAGACAGCACTCAGCTATTTGGTGGTACAGAGTTAACACCCATCACACGCTTCTCACAGTGTACAGAAATGTCAGCCTAACATTGTCCTTTCTTTCTGTGTCTGCCATCTTTATTTTGCCCTCTCATGGAAATTTAGGCTCTATTGTCAGTTGTATGTTTTATCAGGATTGTTTATTCTGTCTTGTAATAATCAATGATGGCTACCCAGTTGCTTTTTTTTTTTCATTTTTGTAATGCTGCTTTTAAATATTTTAAATGATTTTTTGTATGTTTCAGTGTTTTGCCTGCATGTATGTGTGTGCACGATGCTTGGTACCTGTAGAGGGCATTGGATTTCCTAGAACTAGAGTTATAGATGCTTATGAGCTGATGTGTGGATGCTGGGAACCAAGCCTGCATCCTCAAGAGCTGCCAATACCCTTAACAAATACATCATGTATCCAGTCCCTAACATCTTGCTTCTTGAGCCCTATTTTTACTAGTTTTTATTTTTTCCCACACAAAGAAACCTTCTTAAGTTTTTGGCTGTTTATACCTAAGTTAAAGTATCCTCTTTTAGTTGTGTTATTTTTTTGTTACTATAAGACTTAATTGTCTTTATTATATCACAAAGATTGTAGAAATACTAATTTCATTGTATGTTTTCCCAATTTCTTTATTTCTTGTGTGTGTGGTGCTTGTATCTGTGGTTTATGCTGATAGTGGTCAGTCCAGTCCACGCCTTTTTGAGTTTGTTTTTGTTCCTACTGTATAGGTAGCCCTCATGGAAATTAAGGATTTTTAAGGATACAATCATCTTAGGAAAGTATGTTATCTCATAATTACTTACATTCATGTCACATAATGGGGATTTAAAATATATTACACTGAATCAAAATTTATAGAAAATGTGATTAGAAGTGAAATTGGTACCAGATTGTGTAGTACTTTGACTGTTAGACTAGCACTATTAGACTAAGATAGCATTTGAGAAAATGAATAATTAGCTTTAAGTTAAACCTAAAATTGAAAATTTCAAGTAGCTTAGTACTTTATTACCAGCATCAATAATACTAGAATTCAGTGTCTTTTCTGACTATTTTAGCTATAGCATTTTGTGGGAAAATATTTTCAGTTGAGTTAATTTGACATTGTAATGTATTTAACAAATAGTATCATGCACTGAGATGACAATAAGATGCCAGAAATACTAGAATCTGGTGTGTGTGTGTGTGTGTGTGTGTGTGTGTCGTTTTCTGTGTGGGTAGTAAATAATGAGTGTTGAAACACCAAATATGCAGCAGTCTAGACCACTTAGATATGTTATCGTATACACCCCAGCGTGGCCATTCTGTAATTTAGAGCATCTAAACTGAAAGATAAGAAACTAGGACTCTGGTCCACACTTTGATTTTACAAACTATCTCTTTGAAGACACAATTGCTTTATAAATAGAATGATATATTTATATTAGATAATTATATATTGCTTTTGACTATAAAATACAAAATTTATCAAGGATAGACTAGGGATGCTTCTATAAGTTTAATGACTGAGTCTATAATATAAACTCACAATTGACTGGTAAAGAAAAACAAACTTAATATGCTTTTTGTTATAACTTATTATAAGTATAGAAGCTATATGCTTGCAGTACGGGACTGAAACAGGCAAGCAAGATAGTTTAATCTTAGAACTAAACAGAAGGACAGAGGCTGGGCTTCTGTGCTACAGGAGGTGGTAGCAGGCTCTGGAACGTTATGGGGAGAATGTGCAAACTGAGAGAGATGGCTGCTTGTGAGGATGAGCTCTTCTGTGTAACAGATACTTGTGAGTGTCTTTGCTTGTCATATCCATAATCTCTTCCCTTTGTGAAAGGATCTTTCTTAATCAGGACAGCTGATGTCAGGCACAATAGCCTGAGCTGTGCACTAGAGTAGATCCACATTCTTTTCTTCTAGTGAAAGGTAGTCTTTGAATGTTAAGCCTGTGTTTGCAGATGACTGCAGTTCTCTGAATTACCATCTTGAAATATGCCAAAGAAATATTTGCCAGTGTGATTCCCACGTTGGCTTATGGAGAACACAAATGGGAGCATTGGTGTTAGCTCTGTGCTCTGTTTTAATGGATTTCCTAAACTGAATTGGTTAATGTCTATGTTGGATTTATCTGCTTCCAATGGAGCAATTGTTTTTTTTTCTATAAAAGAATCTATATGGGAATTCAGTGTAACAAAACACTTAGTAGAGAGCATTTAAATACATTGACATTTTTTAAATTCAGTCAGTGGAGAAAACTGAGATAAGACACATCTTAGTTCCTTTACAATTACAGAACATTTGTTGCTTCATCAAGGCAAACGAAGAAGGCATTCTGAAAAAGAAATTGAGTAGTATTTGTTAACTTTTACCCTGGACTTACCAAGGCCAATGTAGTCTCCTTACTTTCATACAATACTCAGAGTGGAAACCCAGTCTCATGCAGGTTAAATTTCTCAGGCAGACAGTCATTGAGTCCTGGCCAGATTGGACTTACAAGATTTGATCAGTCCTTCCTGCCTCGTCACTTAAGAGTCTTTCCCAGCATCTTCCTGCTTTATTGCCAGAACAATGCTAAGACTATTTTAAAGATACTTTCTGTGATGTCATAGTACTGACTTTTCTTTGGCCTGGTCTCTGTTGTACTCTTGTTTCTCTGTCTTCTCTTTCCTCTTGCTGCCTGTTTACACTCTAGAAACAGGTTTGTGTTGAAGCTATCAGGAGAAAAAGGGGATTGGCTTGATATCTTCATACTAACAACTCACTATTACTTAGTAATTACTTAGTAAACATAACTAAGGCTATTTATTATGTTTAATTACTATAGCGGAGGGAGGCAGAAAAAAATAAAAAGGAATATGGTAAGAGTGTTATGTTGGAAAAGGTGGGAAGCTTTTTAAAAATGAAAATTCTTTCTCCTTCATGTATGCTTTTCCAGAGCAGGTAAAAGGTAGTCAGATGTCTCTAATATTGTGTCATTTAATTCTGTGAAATGGAGATATAGTCCTGTCACTGCTAGTTCTTGATAATTTGGAAGTCCTACCCCTTAGGCCTGGAATGTTGAAAACAATCAGATATTTGTGTTTGAGTTGGGACTTTAGTTTTCTTTTCCTATAGGTCTTTACTTTTCCAAGGTTATCTGGTGGTGACAATAAATCTGACCCTTTAGTGCAATAGGTCTCAACCTTCCTGATGCTGCAACCTCATGTTGCGTTGACCCCCAACTATACAATCATTTTATCCCTAGTATATAATTTTTACTTTGCCAGTGTTATGAATCATAATGTAAATATCCAATATACAGGGGATCTAATAAAGGAGAGAGTCCTTTAACCCCCGAAGGGGTTGTACCCTTAAGTTGAGAGCACTGCTTTAGTGTGTTCTGGACTCCTCCCACACTATGTTCCTTACAATGACAATCAGCCTTTGTAAACCACTGGCAGGGAAATTTTCCCACTTGAAGTTTCTGACTTCAGTTGGAATAAAAGAAGGAATTTCCCTTTGTTTAGGTGGAAGACAGTGATCAAAATATAGGTAACAGGAGAAGATTTCATCTACAAAGATAGGCTCTTTGTAGAGGAAAGGTTTTCATAGAAATGGATTGTTTGTTTTATGGCAGCTATTTAGAGTTGATATTTAAAATAAGCATTTAATCCTGAATCACATCCAAATTTATAGCTCTAAATATTATATTGTGTAGTTTGCTCATTGCGTTTGAACTTGAGTCAAAACCCTTTTGGCATCTTTTGATTATTGAATATCTTACCTCTTCTGTATCTCCTTTACATCTCCTTTCTCTTAATGCAATTAGTTGCATGGGCATTTTGGTATGTCTTTCCACTTTCATGTGTGTGTGTGTGTGTGTGTGTGTGTCTGAGTTTATATTTAATTATCTCATTTCTAACATAATGGTTTATAAGTATAGGAAAATGTTTAAGTTCTATAAACCACTAGTCTCTATGTCTTCAGCCTCTTGTTCTGTCAGCATATCTTAGCTGTCAACACACGGTGCTGCAATAGAAGCAGCCTTACATCTTGTTAAGTAAGAAGCCAACAAGCACAGCCAGGTCATCAAGTAATGTAGAAGTGTTTTTTGCTTGGAGCAAATGTGGAGAATATTGGAGCTATTTGAAAAGTCCTTCCTTTTTTTTCTTGAGGTGTTTCTCTTTGTTATATCATTTTTTTTCATTAATTATGATTCTGGAAAATGCTTTTTTCTACAATAAGAATATGGCCAGTTTTATTTCACTAGTTTACTCACTAGTCATTTTCTATTTTGATAAAAGCTGACAGCCTCCTTTGGAAGAATGAAACATAATGTGAATGAAGAACTTGATTTATGTGTCTTCTAACATTCAAGTATTATGGTTTCTATTATTAATCCGAACATTTTGTGAAATTCAGAAAAACCCACTATGGAAATTCTACCTTTATTCCAACTAAGCTGCCTTGATTAAAGAGTTTATATTCATGTAGTAGCACATAAAATATGCAATCCACTACACAGATAAACGCTAAAACCTCAATAGTAGTTCCTATTCACACTACTAGGGTTGTACTGTTTTTAATGAGAAATAGCAGCCTCTTTACCATACTACTGAGGATGTACATGATGTGGCTACTTTGTAAAAGACCATGTTAACATGGTGTCTTCTATCACACTAGGCAGCAATTGTACTCCCAGGAATAGCCAGAAGAAAGAAGATATAGTAACAGACAAAGCACAGCATATTAATGATTATAGGAACATTAATCTTAATAATCAAAAGGTATAAAATCCTGTGTTCATCAACTGATAAATGGATAAAGAAGATACAGTAGAATAAAACAGTAGACTATTACTAGGCCACAAGCAGCACAGGATGGGTACATATTTTAGTACAGATGAATCCTGTCATGTATTAAGTGGAAGAAGCCAGTCACCTAAGACCATATATACTTCTCTTTATATGAAGTATTCAGAGCATGCAAACTATAAAGGGATGAAAAGTAGATTGTTGGTTACCTAGGCATGAGGCCTAGTGGAAAGCTGGAGGACAAAAGCTATAAATTGCAGGTTTTCTTTTCTGGAGTGACAAAGTAATTTAAAATTGATTTTGTGATGTTTTTTTCATCAGTTCTGCAAAAATGCTAAAACCACAAGAAAAAAATACATACATACATACACACACACACACACACACACACACACACACACACACGTGAAAAAAAGACATTGGTACAGGTAACAAGATGCATTGTATTAATACAATAGGCTATCACTGGGCTACAAGTTCCATGGAACAGGTACATGTCACAGGTATATTTCCTTATGCTTAAACCTTAGCAAGTTACTAATTAAGAGAATAACAAATGATTTCATAGAGAATCAGAACTAGAATTCAAACTGTTATAATAAAGTAATAACCAGTCACAAGTAAGTAAAAGAAAAATCACTTTAGCCACAGAAAGGTAAAAATGAGCAAACGAATGATAGATGAAAAAGTATATAAAATATCTGATTTTAGACAGATGGCAATTAACTAGTTTGACATAGGATGGTATGCTAATAGAACAGACAATATCATTTACTATTTTTGAAAGGAAGAATGTGGAGCAAGAGAGAGCTTGAGAGAGTCTTGGCGTGGCACCGCCAAGGCCCTGGAATGGGCATATTCAGCAGGTGGTCTAAATGAGAATTAGGGTTTGCGACAGTGCTTAATAGGATAGAACATTGAGGACATGGAGAAAGTAGAATCTGTTTAAGCAGCTAGAGAATTCTGTAAATGACTTGGCTAACAGTGAGGCAGAAGCAGGCCTCAGCAACAGCACTAGCCCCCATTGTTGTGCGTTATATTTTATAGACAGTGTGTGCATCTAACTCTCATGTATATTCTAATTATTCCCTTTTTGTTTTTTAGTTCATAATTATATCATTTCCCCTTTCCCAGTTTCCTTCTAATCTTTCTTTCTTTTTTTTTTTTAAGATGGAAATCGATCCTTTTTTTAATTTTAATTTTATTAATTTATTCAGATCACAACTCAATTGTTATTCCATCACTTGTATCCTCCCTCCCACTTTCACTCTATTCCCCTCCCCTAGGTCTATGACCACAGGGGACCTCCTCCCCCACTATATGGTAATAGGCTATCAAGTCTCATCTTGGTAGCCTGCTTATTCTTTCTTTGAGTGCCACCAGGCCTCCCCACCAAGGGGAGGTGGTCAAATATGGGACACTAGAGTTCATGTCAGTCAGTACCCGCTCTCCACATAACAGTGGAGAATATCATACACACCTCTTTGCTCTCTTTCAAATTCATGGCCTCTTTTAAACTTGTTACATGTATTTATGTATATACATATATATTCCTAAATACATAAGTACAACCTGCTCAGCTCAAATGTTTTTGTATGTATGTTTTTATATAACCTCAGTGCTATATAAAGAACTACAGATAACTAAGGAATTGTGGATATTTTTGTACATATTTCTTTTTAAAATGCCTATACAATCAGTAGTAGTATTGCCATCATCTCCTTATTATAAATAACTAACACATGAGTTTTCCATAGCTCATAAAGCATTGCTAAGCTCTTGTGTTTTTGAGGTAGCAGTAGGAAGGGAAAAAGGTCTGTTTGTAGGAGATGGTGTTAGAGTTCAGCATTGAGAACGCCCAGGTTCAGTGTGCTGTGGTAGCTCCTATTGCGGTTTTTATATTACCATAGAGGAAGCCACTGGGTTTGCTGATAAGGGAGTCACTGTGAAACAGTCAGTCATTATTGGCCGTTGGGGCTATAGAAATCTCCCATATTCTGTATTAATATCTTAAAGTATAATTTACTGTAAAATTTTGAGTACCTGGCAAATGTGGACTACCCATTCTTTTAATGAATTTTGATGTCATTCTTGAAGTAAATCTCAGAAATAAGAATTCTAACTTTGAATTTGTTGAGAACAGTAGAGTTCTAAACACCAAAGCAATGATTTAATTAGTTTTAGATGAAAAGATAAAAATTGCAGAAAAGTTTAGTGTGAAAATGAAAAAAAAAGACATGGTTTGTATTATGTAGTCAAAGAAACAGCGACTCATCATTTTTGAGTGTGATAATGAGGAAAGAAATATTCATGTGGGTGTTTGATGATTAATAGTTGATGTGTGCTAAATGCTCAAACTAAAAAAAAAAAGCATGGTATAAATTCCAAATATTGTTATTTTATTCCCCAAATGCTGTCAGGCTTCATGGCTGCTTTCCCATGTGCCCATCTTTCTGCACCTGTCTCTAGAACGTCTATGCACAGCAGCATGGCTTCACTGTCATTGAAAATCTGTTCCAACAGTTCTGTTTCCCGAGGCTCTCCACATTCTGTAACCCTGCGTTACCAACTTTTTACAGACCTTTTTAATATAGGACACAGTTTCTTATAGAACTTAATGAGTGGAAAGAACATACACAATTAAATATGTTTCTATGCCTTTAAAAATTGTCAAATGATTTTCCCCATAAATTTCCCTAGAATCAATTGTCCTAAGTGGCTTTTCCTTGGCAACATTCTTATTTTAAGTCAGCCTTGGTGAGCCGCTTTCATCATTGTTACTACTTTATTGCTGTCTGCTTCCCCTGTTATCTGCAAGGCTTGCCTTTGTTTATGCAAGTAGAAACCTCAGTTTGCAAATCTACTACAACTAAGGCCATATCCATTCTTTCATTAAGAATTATAAGCTGGGCGTGGTGGTGCACACCTTTAATCCCAGCACTTGGGAGGCAGAGGCAGGCAGATTGCTGTGAATTCGAGGCCAACCTGGTCTACAAAGCAAGTCCAGGACAGCCAAGGCTACACAGAGAAACCTTGTCTAAAAAAAAAAAAAAAAAAAAAAAAGAAGAAGAATTATAAAGTTGACACAATTTGTAAATTATAATTTTTCCTCAGGAGAATTCTTTTTGTTCATTTTCAAACAACTAAGCCAACATTTTTTGCTTTAAAAACAATAGGGCTAAATTGAAGAAAAATTAAATATGAACTTAGAGGTTATAATTCATAAGAGAATGTCAGCTTCAAATATCTCACCTAAACCAGGTGGTGTTGGCACATACCTTTAATCCCAGCACTTGAGCGCAGAGGCAGGCATATCGCTGTGAGTTCAAGGTCAGCCTGGTCTACAAAGTGAGTTTAGGATAGGATAGTCAAGGCTACACAGAGAAACCCTGTCTCGAACAACAAAACAAAACAAAACAAAACAAAACAAAACAAAATCTTACCTATGTGGATTCTGAAACATGAATATCAATGGATTTATTACTAAATATCTGCTGTTTTATCATACATATTCATTATTATGCTTTGTTATTTTAAAACTGAAACATATATTTTCAAAGGTCATACCTGTGTATAATTCCTTATGAGGAGGAAGCGTTGTCAGAATGTTCTGATTGTTTCTCTGGAGATCATAAAGAAGAAACACTGAACTGTTGCTCCCAGTGGTTACACAGAACCGGTGCACTATGGTCCGTGGCTGGTACCGTGGAATATGTTGATTGAGGCATTTGTATAGTGGGTCAACTGACATTCAAATTTAGCCAAATATAAATCTCACTTCAAATGTTATTTCATAGTATTTCAGTGTGCTCTTTTTATTTTCTAAAATTTTTAAGTTTCAAAAACTATTTTAAATTTTTATTTCCATGTTTTAATAAATATATAATTTTATGTTTCTCCCTTCTCTCCTCTCCTTCCAATCCCTTGCTTTTTCCCTTTCCTCTCAAATGAGTACACTTTACTTTTTAAGTTTTTATTCTCTCTCTCTCTCTCTCTCTCTCTCTCTCTCTCTCTCTCTCTCTCTCTGTCTCTCTCTTTCTCTCTGTCTCTCTGTCTCTCTCTCTCATACACATACACACACACACAAATTGATATTCCTGGGTTTCCTGGGTCTGTTTAGTGTTGCTTGTATGTTTAACTTTTGGATCTGGGATTTACTCAATGGACTTTTGCATGCTGTTCAATTGACCATCACCAACATGGCATTGTACTATATAAATAAATATATTACTGATTGATCAATTAAACAATATCAGTTTTGAAGGAAAGATTTAAGTAATTAAAAGTATTTCTCAGAGATAGGACACCTAAACACAGGACTAAAAAGATTCAAGCTGGATCTGACCCAAAAGCCTTTGCTCTGAGGTCTAGCTTTAATTGTATCAGACAGTTCTGTCTAAGCTGTCCAGTGTAAGATGCAATCACATGAAGAGAAGTGCCACGTAGATATGATAGCTTTGAACCGCAGTAATGCCTTGCATAGAAAGATATCTCTAAAGGTGCAATAGTGGCACTCATCTATTAGTGGTAGCCAGTGGCTATCTAATTGGACTTAAGGCACACTCAACACAAGGAAACTCATTGCTTGGTACTACAGATTTAGCCAACTATCTGGAGCTAGTGCGACCATGGGTCTTAGAGCAGAAATGATTACCATCACTTCATCAAAATACCATAATTCCTAACTGCATTCTATGTATTTGTCCTTATACTCATAGATAAGTGTGATCCTCATCCCTAACCAAAGAAGCTTTATTTTACAGCAAATGGAGTAGAAAACCACATCTGGTGGATAATCTACAGTATAACAGCCTGCACTCATGGCTCAGGGACATCAGGGAATAGGAGGTGCAAAAAATTAAGAACCAGAGGATCAGGAAACGTGCTATGAGACTGTGCTTTCCAGAAATAGCCATGGTACCTCAATAAAATTAGTGCCTAAGCAAGACCTGAATAATGCCTACACCAATTCACAAGCTATGGGAAATATCATGGGGTCTCAGCCCTAGGAAAAGAAGTATAGCCAAATGACTGCTGAGAGAGGGAAATTTCTGACCTTTCTTTCATAAATGTAATAGTTAATGCCTATATGGCTTAGGAAGAATATTATGTATCAGTAAGATTTAAATTTCACTTGTACTTAATTTCGACTTCTGTTTACTTATTCACCTGGTCATTTATTTAGATGCACATACTATACAATGCTGTGCAATCAGCTACACACTCAGTACTCATTTGTGAATTATATTTGATAAGTCTTCTAAGAAATGATAACACATTGATAATGTCAGAAATTACATAATCTTAAAATATTTTAAGTAAGTCTTATATTTAAATAATTAATTTTATTTTATTTTAAAGAAAAAAATATTACCCAATTCTACTTTCTGCCAGTTAATGGAGCTCTCTATTGAGGTTTAGTAGGTGTGTTTTTCAAGTGCTTGGCCTAGGGGAAAAAAAGAGTGGTCTACTTGAAATACAAATGAAACAAATGTCTTCAAATTGGAAACATTTGCTGGCGAAGCAGATGTTTCATTTGAGACAAGTGTTTTAGCGTGTGTTAAGATGCCAAGCAAAATGTCTATGTGTGTAAAAAGCTATATTTAACATGAAATAAGGCAGTGTGGGCCCAACACTTGAGTTGTATGTATTAAGTATGAAAAGGTGATTGCTAAAAGTGATTTTTTTAAAACAAAAATTTTCCCTTAGTTTTTTAATTTTCCCAATGATTTCTTCATCTAGTGTGGTTAAAAGTGACGAAGGCTCTTGGAATTTGGATTTTTTAGCTTCCTTTTAAATCTTTAGAAAGAACAAGAAAGGTTATAAGTTCTCAACAATGGAGCCCAGAACAGTGCCGCATGCCTGTTATTCCAGCTACAGGGGAAGCAGGGCAGGTGGGTCTTGAGTTGGAAGGCAGCCTGGGGGACAGTGAGTTTCCTTTTCAAATCATGAGAAGGCGAATAACCTTTTTATCAGTGTACGGCAAGCACAGTGAGGACAGTAAAAGAAATATAAATACAAGTGAGGATTCTGACTGTTGGGTGTGCTTGTATGTATGTATGTCTGTGCATTTGGAGACTGGAGCCCATCACCGTTCTCACTTACCACTCTCCCTCTTACAACAGGGTCTCTTACTGCCTAGACTGATGGCCAGAGTGGCCTGGCAATAGGCCTGCATCCCTCCAGACCTGCTGGAGGTTTGCAGGTGCCTCCACGCCTGACTGACTTACGTGAGTGCTGGGATCCAAACTGAGGCCATTGCCATTGCTCAGCATCCACTTTACTGATGCCATCTCGTCCAGTTCAAGAATGCAATGCCCAAAATATTATGTTTGATTCTGTTTTAGTTACATTTCTCATTTATGTGACAAAATACCTAACAAGAAGCAACTTAAGGTTTGCAGGGTTTGTTCCCCTCACATGTTGAAGGTGCAGTCCATCATGGTGGGGAAACATGGCAGCAAGAGCTTGAGGGAGCTGCTAGCATTGCATTCATAGTGAAGAAGTAGAAAATGATGAATTCCTCTGCTCGGCTTGATTTCTCCTTCTTATTCAGCTTAGGACCCCGCTCAGTTTGTGGTGCTACCCTCACTGAGCCTGACAATTTCCACTTCAGTTCACCTGCTCTAGATGATGCCTTACTGGTATACCCAGAGGTTTCCATAGTGATTCTAAATCCCATCAAGTTGACAGTCAAGATTAATCAGCACATTCTTAAGTACTTTCAAACTCAGGAAGGGAAGGCAAGTGTAATTCAAGTTACTTACATTTCCATACAGAAGAAAGTAATTTGACTAGTGACTCCCTAATTTGGTTCTGTTTCCATTTGCATCTCCAAACATTTTATTAAAGACTAACCTTTACTTGTAGTATGGTTAATTGTTTAGGACTAGGCCATTATGTCTAACCATAAACATAAATGCATTCACTCTTCTTAGGCCAGAATTCCATAGTGGTAATTTATTGTTAATACTTTTCATATTAGTAAGTATGTATAAACACAGTATGTTCACCTCACTATGATCACCTATACGAATACACAAGAATTGTATAAGTAATTTAAATTTATTTTAACTTTACTTTATTTCTAATTTACGAGGCTGTTTACAAAGTCGCTATGAAAATTATTAAATCATGTAATTAATTCATTGTGATTGATTACTTAAAACCACATTCTGAATTACCTTTTGGGAGAAATATTGTAGTTTAACATCCCATCAGAAGTATTACATGTGCCCTTTCCCTACAAGGATAATATAATACTTTTGTTCAAGAATACCTTATTTCCATTTTAATTTGCATTCCCTGACTATAGGTGAGGTGAACATTTTAATCATCAATCTAAATTATTTTATGCTCATCTAAAAATTCAGGAGTTAATTTTTTTTATCATTTTGGGCAAAATTTTAATATTATCTACATGAATACTTTCAAATTATATCCATTGCAAATAATTTACCCAAAATAAAACAGTATGTATAAACCTTTGTATATTTTCTCTATTAGTGTTTGACAAACTCTCATGAACCATAACCTTCTTTTAATTTGTTTGAAGATATAGTTCTGCATTGGTTTTTATACTAAGGTATACATTCTTTATTTTATCTTTATATTGGTATTTTTATTTCCTTATTTTAAATATTTCACATTTGGGGAAAGAGAAAAACAGGCACACTGAGAGAGTGAGAGAGGAATATAAGGAGAAAAAAGAAAAGATCTCTCTCTCTTTCTCTACCCCTCACTCTCTGTGTGTGAGTGTGTGCGTGCGTGTGTGTGTGTGTGTGTGTGTGTGTGTGTATTTATATTCGTAAATGCATTAATGCAACTTAATGTTACTTGGATGTGTGTTTTCAGGTCTGACTGCTTGTTTTTAGTTAACCAACTGGTGTGCTTTGTGTTTTGTTGTCCTTGGGTAGAACCTATTCTCAATGCTCTTTAGTTGCCTGTGTTTCTTTATGGAGGATTGAGGGCCCATGAGCTTTCCTCGAGCCGTGTCTGTCGGCATTGTCATTGTTCAGCTCATGTCCAGGCGTCCATGTTGGTGAGAATGTATGGTGTTTTCTCTGATACTTCTTTTTTTATATTTTATTATTTTATTCATATTACATCTCAATTGTTATCCCATCCCTAGTATCCTCCCATTCCTCCCTCCCTCCCACTTTCCCCCTACTCCCCTCCCCATGATTGGACTGAGGGGGCCTCCTCCCCCTGTATGTGCTTGTAGGGTATCAAGTCTCTTCCTGGTAGCCTGCTGTTCTCTGATACTTCTAAGAGACACAACCTCACAGCAAACTCCTTGTTCCTTTGTTTTCTACAATCTTTCTGACTGCTTTTCTGAGCCTTAGGTACAGGAGTTGTTTTCGGCATAGCACTTGGAATTGGGCCCCATAATTCTGCATTTTGATTGGGTTTAGTTTTCTGTTATAGTCTCTGTTGCAAAGAGAAACTTCCTTGAGTACGAATGAGTACGACAATTTCCTCAAATTGCATAGTATCATTCTTTTGAATTCGTTGTCTGAGAGATCCTCAAGGCCATTCTTACTGGGCCTCATTTCTATAGGATTAGTGTTTTTGTGCCATCACATGCTGTGTTCATTTCTTTAAATGTTACTTTTATTTTCATGACTGGACTGGAGCTTGTAGGGTAGTTCATTAGCTATAGCTGTCTGTCTTTTTTCTGTTACCCCCCCCCTTTTTTTTTCAGTGTAGACAGGTAATGGTTATGGAAACAACTAAGTTGTAAGCGGGTTGAAACATTATTTTCTTTTTTGGAACTATTATTGAGGGCTACTGTTGGCTCTGTTTCTTAACAATTAAACTTTATTATACAACCCAACTAGCTTACACAAGGGGGGAAAAAGGTCAAAGGGAAAAAAGAGTGAACCTTCTGGTATCCGTTCCATGGGACGAGTCCCTAGGTGTCTCTGGTCTGCACGCTGGTCCGGCCTGTTCACTGATCCTTTTTCTGATCCACTTGCGCTCAATCCCGGTCTGAACCTGCTGTTCCTCTGTCCTCTCTGCCTGCCTGTCTCAGAAGGGTGGTCTCCTTCTCCCATTGAGGGCTGATTAGAAGAAAAACAATAGTCCAGGTGGAGTCCCCAGGGCCACTTCCTGAATTCCAGGCCCAGGATGGCTCCACCCAGTCTATCTCAAGGTTAATCTCAGAGAGTATCTGTGGTGTGTCCAAGGACAAAGCCCGCCAAGACAGCTTTCACCTGTGACAAAGCTTACAGTCCTTCCCACAGGCTACAGCTTACCTAATCCAATAAGAGTTGGTCACTGCCTGTGAACAGATACTGTCTAGGAGTAGGCACACCCTTTGTTGGTCCTTTCCTCTGTTGCCTTCTTGTGAAGCTTTTCAAACCTTGTTGTTGTATCTTGAGTAAGCTCTGATTGGCCAGCCATTTGGAGCAGGGAGGTCTTGGGAAGCTAGGCATCTAGTTAGGAGGCCTGTGTATGTAAGCACCTACTTTTGAGAACAGGGATGTGTGATCTTGAAGGAGTGGACAGCTGTTAGAGTGGTCCTATGAAATCCCAGAGTATCTAGCATCATACAGCTTGAGACAGATCACTGTTTGCCCAGAGGCACAGAGTGATCACAGATGAGATGGACTATCTTTGGCATGGGAAGGAGCAGAAACTAGCTGATGCTCTGGAGAACTATGGAAACATGGACATATAATTTTTTTAATGTTAGAAAATAATATTAATGTTAATGCTACACTATTTGAGTATATGTGACTTAAATGCACATGCATGGTTCCCTTGGTTATTTTTCTTTTCTCCTTTCTTCATTTCAATCTTTCTTTCTTTTTTATATATATATATATATATTTTTGAGTTTGCATTCTAGAGGTTTGCCTGCCTTTGCCTCCAAAGTGCTAGAGTTAAGGCATGCACCATTAAAATGGGCCCACTTGGCTACTTTTCACCACTAGCTTTTTATTCTTATAGTTTTCACCCAACCTTGCCTTATTATGCAAAGATTAAGATTTTAGCCATGGCCTTTACTTAAATTGAGTTTTGGTGACACTTAAAAATGTAAGGAAAATGAGATTAACACAGTGTTGTCCACTTACCTCTTTAAATGTGGAGACAGCAGAGATAGATCATATACATCATATGTGACTGTTCTTACCACCAGAATTTGGTTCCGGACATGCTAAGTGAACTACTTTACATCTGTCTCTGAGTGTATGTTTTCTTTTGTTGTACATTAAAACCCACGACCTTGCCTGTAACAGGTAAGTTCTACAAATGGGTATCACTTTCAACCCCTAGAAGGATATTTAGTGGTCTCTGACAAACTCTTTAAAAAATTCACATGTTCATTGTCATTTTTAGCAAGTAAAGTTTTTTTGTTGTTTTGGTTGGTTTTTGTTTTGTTTTGTTTTGAGACAGGGCTTCTCTGTGTAGCCTTGGCTGTCCGGGACCAGGCTGGCCTTCAACTCACAGTGATCCGCCCTCCTCTGTCTTCGAGTGCTAGAATTAAAGGCCACCACACCCAGATTAAGGAAAGTTATTGAGTAACTCTGATGTATTGGGACCTACTTAGTGTGGAATTATGTCATCCTAGATGTAATTCCTTTACTGGAATTCTGTTCTTATTACGAGTTAATGCTGTAGTTCTATTTAGCAAATGTTTAAGAAATTGTTCTATAGCTGAGGGTACAGACATCATAAGTGTGTACTTCATGTGTACAGCACTGTGCATTTAGTTCCCACAATAAAAAAGACTCACGTTCTTTATAATTTGTGTGTGGTGTATGTATGAAGTGTGGGTTCATTTGCCGATGCCCACACATATGTTAGCTGATGTTGGCAGTGTCTTTCTTTGTTGATTTTTTCTGAGGCAGATTATCTAACTGAATCTTTTCACTGGATCTTTTCAGCTATCCCAGCTGGCCAGTGAGCCCCCAGGATCTTTCTCTCTTACAACAGTGCCGGGGTTACTAGGGTACAGGGCTGCATTCAGCTTTGCTGTGGGTGCTTGGAACCCCAACTCAGATCCTCATGCTTGGACAGCAAGCTCTTTACCCACTGAGCCATCTCTGCGCTGCCCAGTGTTCACCTTCTGGGTTGTGTTTTTAACATAAAATAATGATTTGATAATTTCACCGAAGGAACTGAATAGTATGTGAGCTTTTGTCCTAAGTTCTGGTCAGCCACTTAGTTCCAGAGTCCTACCACCTCTGTAACCACTGTGCTTTGTAGATTTTCATTTTAGTGTTGTCAAAATGATAATTTCCTGAAGCTCAGTGTAGGTAATATAGTAATGGATGCCTCTTCTTTTACTTTTGTTTTCTTTAATTTTCTTTTCTCTTTTTTGTTTTTTTGTTTTTGTTTTGTTTTGTTTTGTTTTGTTTTTCAAGACAGGTTTTCTCTGTGTAGCCTTGGCTGTCCTAAACTCGCTTTGTAAACCAGGCTGGCTTTGAACTCACAATGATCCACCTGCCTCTATCTCCTAAGTGCTGGGATTACAGGTGTATGCCACAGGACAGCTTCTATTTCTCTTTTTAATACTTAAAATTTCAGCATTAATATATTTTATGTGGAACAATGTTTATATCATAAGAGAAACTGCTCATTCGTTGAAATGGTAGTATAAAAATGTATACATTTTTCTTATCAAATCATTTATCTTAGCTAATTTTTACTGTGATATTTGTGATATAAAATTTACTACAGTATGTTCAATGTATAATGTAGGTATATAGCTTATTTTATTATTGATTTATTTCAAAGAAACTACCAGAGCTCATAATAAAACAGAAAACACATAATATTGTAAACTGAATCACTCTACCAATAATACATTGTTGTTTTTATATTCCTCAGAAGCCTAAAGGAAGTGTTAAATAATTTAGTGTTGGTTCATAATTCTAAGTTTCATTTCTTTCTTAACATCTGATTTGGAAATTTGGGACAAATAAAATTGTTGCAAAGCCACTGATAACTTAAACTAGAAAATGATTTTTTCTGTTTAATTTAATGGTATTCTCTCCTGTGCACCATCGTTTTTTATTTCCAAAAGAAACAAAGCCTACAGAATAGCATAATAGATATATATAGGAGTATATCTAAATGAATGTCAAATATTGTTTTTGATGAAAGATGCTACAAAGTACCTCTAAAGGATTTTCCAAAAACTTTAATTGAAATTTTATACAGTTTTATGAATTAAATACATATATTAATTCCTTGAGTTCTTATGTGACAAGTACAAGCAAACCAAGGTTAAATTTATCAGCCTAAATTAGCTATGGAACAAGTGAGAGTAAATGACAGAGTTTAAGACCCAGCTATATTAGAGATCCATTTGAAATGTAAAGAACCATCAAGGCTGGCAGCTCTGGGCCCAGCAGGGCCTGCACACACTGCTGTACCAATCAAGGAGAACACATGCAGAAAACCTAGACCCCTATTCAGATCTAGCCAAGGGACAGTACGTTCTCCACAGTTGTGTGGAGAGTGGAGACTGACTCTGACATGAACTCTAGTGCCTCTATTTGACCACTTTCCTTTGGTGGGGAGGCCTGGTGGCATGCAGAGGAAGGGAAAGCAGGTTATCTGGATGAGACCTGATAGGCTGCAATCATATGGTGGAGGAGCAGGTCCCCTTCTGTCACAGACCTAGGGGAGGGGAATAGAATGAAAGAGGAAGGGAGGCAGGAACAGAAAGATAAAAGTGAGGGGGTAACATCAGGATGTAATCTGAATAAATTATTATAAAAACAACAACTGGTAAACAGTTAGAAGGGCAAGCTTCCCTGTGGTGATTAGCTTGCCAGAGCAGTAAACTTCACTTCTTATAACCGATCACTAGATACCTTACAAGGGTATTTTATGCTTTGTTAAAATAATATTTTGACAGAAAACTCATTAAACTAGAAGACCCAAGGTGATCATAGTGAATTGTGTTGTCATCATAAAGGCACATAGTTATGAAGAAATCCAAGACACTCGTCCCAAGTTGGAGGCCAGCCTAGTTTCACAATAAAAAAACAATGCATAAACCAAGAATTTAATATTAGAAAACCATCACTAAAATCACTTGTTCCAAGATCATCTATTACAAAGCATAGTTGGTTAAGAGAGTGAGTGAGGAGATCAGTATTATGTAAATTTTAGATTACTATGAGTTTGCATGCTTAATTATTTTTAAACAAAATACCTGTCTAACTTGCTTTGTATTTTTATATGTTTATCGAATTTTATGTGATATAAATTTCTTGATGATTCAGGTAAAACTATTTTTTCTTATAAATAAAAAAAAGAAAAGAAAGAAAAACATCAATAACAGGGTGGGTAGTCAGTAAAACACTTGTCTAATAATCCTGGGATCTTAGGTTTGATTTCCCTATAACCTCTGTAAACCTAGGCATGGTTGTGTGCACTTGTAATACTAGCACTAGGACCATGGAGAAAAAAGGTTTACATTTGTCTCCCTAACCAACCATCCTAGCCTCATTGGTGAGGGCCCAGGCAAATGAGAGACATAACACATAAAGTTGTACTCTAGCCTCCACACTGGCACACTGAGCACACAGACATACACCTCTCTCTCTCTCTCTCTCTCTCTCTCTCTCTCTCTCTCTCTCTCTCTCTCTCTCTCTCACACACACACACACACACACACACACAAGATCCTGACAGGATGATATTTTCATTTTCTGGCTGCTGACCTGTATGAAGGAAGCTTACTGTGATTATCCACACCATAGTATTTTTAGCAATTTTCGTTAACCCTCCTGTTCTTCATACAAGGTTAAAGGAATGGAATTGAAATACAAGGTTAAAGAGAAGAGTAGAAACAGAATGAAGAATGAATTGTTTAACATTTATTAAAACGTAATTAAAGAACATATTTGTAAAGTTGACAGAATATACAGTTTGTTACAGGAAAGAAATGTTTCATGTGTAAATAGATGCAGTTGAAGGTACCAGATGAAGTGTTTGGGAAGTTGTGCAGTGTGGGTCATCATTCTAACACCAGCTCTCCTGATAAAATGGAAAAAGGGTAAAGTTATAAAATGCATTGATTTTTTTTTTGTTTGTGATGTAACTTTTATGTTCTTTTGAGGGATTTTCTTCTTTTATATAAGCCTGTGTAATACTTACAAATAAAGCAAAGTAAGTGCTTAGCAGACAATACTACAGGGAGCATCAAAAGACCGTAATGAGTCAAGGGACTTGGTAGGAAAAATGTTGAAAATGTACCCTACCTGTAAGATTGACCCGTAATGTTCACAAATAGGTATGTTCTAATTTAACTTGGTGGCCACAAATTTATTAGCATAAGATCTATCTCCTTGTCAGAAAACACAGTCAAAGCTTGAGTGAAGTCAGTGATAATCTTTAGTAATTGCTTATACGTGTGCATACATATATGTAGATATACACACATGCTTTTAAAATTTTATATCTTTTTAGATTGTTTTATTCTTGGGAATTTTTATACATATGTACAATATATACTAAATATATCACTGCACACTTCCTCCCTCCCACTTCCCATTTTCTAACACATCCAAATTCTTAAGCTGTATTATTAAGTCATTTATATGTATTATTTCTAAGCTTTTAAAATTGTCACTTAGTGTTATAAATTTCCTCTTGAACTATGCTCAGTATGTTCCAGAGGTTTTTTTTTTTTTATTCATTTTTTTACAGTTTGAAATTTTTATTTCTTTCTTAATTGTGTCTTTGATCCACTCATTGTTCAGTGAGGAGCTCTTTAATCTCCACGACGTTACATTTTTCCCAAACTCTTTTGTTTGTTGCTGATTTTCAGTTTCATTGTATGATGGGTCAAATAGTATAGATGGGATTACTTTAGTTTTTTGTATTGTTAAGATTTGAGTTGTGTACAGCATGTTGTCTATTTTGGAGATGCTCCCATGTGCTACTGAGTATATTGTATATATTTTGGCATTTCAGTGGCATATTCTGTAAATATATGCTAGTCCATTTAATGGAAGGTGTCACTTAATTTTTGAGGTTTCTCTTTTATTTTTGACCAAATTGACCTATCTACTGGAGATATTTGGCTATTGAAATCTCTTACTATTATTGAGATTTTGTTACTTAATCTGTCTTTAATTCCTTTGGTATGTTATCTCTATCTCATAATGGGTGCACCACAGTTTGATGCATATATGTTTAGTATTGTGATACTTTTTCAGACTAATTGATTCCTTAATTAGAACAAAATGGCACCATTTTGTTCTGTGGGATGTGGGTAGTGGTAGAGGGGAATGCGAAAGGAAAGAAGTACCTTACCTGGCCAAGTGGGCCCATAACAAAAGGGGTTTGTAAGTAGGACCAGGGGAAGGGGGAGGAAGAGAAAAAATAACTCATCAAGCAAAGGTGGCTGAGCATCATGGGCAGTAGGCCTGGAACTAGCCATACACATTATTTTTATTAGAATGTTCAAATAACCTTGTCAGAAATCTCATTTGTCACCACATCCATCTAACAGTCTCCCTTATATTGTGTGTGCTGAGTCACCTCCAGGGTGACTCCAGGTATTCCCTAGGCTGCTTCATAGTGTGTATATGCAATCAGATTAACTTAGCATTTTCACATGCATTGAGCTTCTTTTATTAGGAAGAGTTTTAAATATATGATTAGAACTTGATTTTTTTAAAAGCACTGTTGGAAGTCACACTTCTTTGCTAATATATGCATTACTGAAGACTGAAGAATTATAACAGTAGATTTTATTTTTTTAGTATTTTTTCCAAACCTTCCCCCAGAAGTGCCTTCATTTCACTGCTTCAAGTTTATAACACAAAATGATCAGACTTACACAGCAAAATTCCTTTTGTATAATGTTTTACACACACACACACACACACACACAAAGTCAACTAAGTGGAAAAGGGCTTTCACTAAAGTTAAAGAATAAACATGAAAGGTAAGGGGAGGGGGCAGGGAGGGAGATTCTGTAAATAGAGAGGGTACTCAGTTGGCCTAATCCAGTTGCTCCTCAAGGACTGGAGAGTTTAAGGGTATTTGAACAACTCTAATTTAGGGCTGGTCAGTTTGTCAAAAGCCAGGGAGGCTGATTCAGTCCAGAACTTTGAGGAAAACATGGATTGATCCTCCAGTAAGGGGGGGACTTATTGGCTGGAGCAAAAGCCTTTCAGATCTTCGCTGCAGGGTTTGTAGGGTAGGGGAGAAGCTGAAACTTCCTTCTTTATTATCTATCTGCATGCATTCTTATCTGGGAATCTTTTAGGAATCTGTTTAACTCAAAGTCTCTCCCTCTCTCGGGGGCATAGCTAAGAGCTCTTAGGGCTCTGGGGCATAGACTGCGCAAACTCCTTTGAATTGACAAATGGAACTTGTAGGTTGGCTCAGCAGACTGCCTAAGAGGATGGTTGATTAAGAGGCCAGCTTAAAACTTAACCAGTGGCAAAGATTCAGAAGAACATATGACAGCCATTTAATGACAGCATACAGCCATGGCTCATGAGGTAGCATCTGTAACATATAAAACTGAGACTGGTGGTATTAATATGATTCCAAGAGTGTAGTTATGAAAACAGCCAGGACAGGTTTATCTTTATTATAGGAAAAGAACAGGCAAAAAAAAAAAAAATCCAAAGAACTCTTACCAAGTTTTGTCATGTGCATCAGCAAGATTGATTATGTCTTTGCTACCATTATCCCACTGTAAGGTATGTACCATGTGAAAGCTATTGGTTTGGGTTGGGAGTTTGCGTAGCTTTTGTTTTCTTTTCTTTTGTTTTCTTTTCTTTTCTTTTTTTTTTTTTTTTTTTTTTTTTTTTTTTTTTTTTTTTTTTTGGCTTTTCGAGACAGGGTTTCTCTGTGTAGCCTTGACTGTTCTGGACTCACTTTGTAGACCAGGCTGGCCTCGAACTCACAGCAATCCGCCTGCCTCTGCCTCCCGAGTGCTGGGATTAAAGGGGTGCACCACCACGCCCAGCTTTTGCGTAGCTTTTCATTGCAAAACTTAAGTTCAGAGGTTTACCATAAGGTCTCATCTATTACAACGAACAGGGAGACATTAAGAGGCAATGTTAATGATGGAAAATTCCTAGACATCATGATAAATGTAAGTCCTGTTTGATAAGGTAAAAAGTAAGTATACATCTGACTGTACCATGCATCAGAGTCCTGGAGAGGAACAAAACCTTCTTAAATCTAGATTGACATATGTTTTGTTTGCCATATCAAAGTGTAACTGTGTAATCAGCTGTTATTACACCAGACCCTTCATATCTACCTGGCTGAATGTTTTACAAAGGACATCAGAGTAGCTGTTTCATTGGCAGTATCCTTCCAGCAATAAGAGCCCCAGCCAACACCAGATACGATGCCTGTGGGGGTGCCCAGATGGAGAACCAAATGACCATAATCCACAGTGAAATTCTTGTGATACCTTTTTTTTTTTTTTTTTAAAGTAGCTACCTCAATCTTCTCATACTTTCCATTTTCTCTTCTGGTATCAAAAATGGTATTCCACTACCATTTTTATTTGTAAAGTTGAGTCATGGTTTTGTTATATAGCACTTCCTAGATAGGTCTAGAACTGAAGATATTCTCTATCAACTTCCCAAGAACTGTGTACTGAGTTTACAGATTCATGTCATCATGCTTAGCTCAAGGTATTAGGGCTATATAGAACGAAGAGAGGAGAAACACTTCTCTGAGCTGCAGAGATGTCTCAACGGGTGAAGTCCTTGTTGCCCAAGTACAAAAGCTTCAGTACAAATTCCATACCAAGTACGTAAAAGCCTGGCATGGTGCAACCTTTCTGTATCTCCAGTAATTAGGTTAGAGAAGGATATATTCCAGGGGATGGCCACCTAGTCATTCTAGCCAAAACAGTAAGTTCCAGGCCAGTTAGAGACTTTGTCTCAAGAACAGAGGCAGGATTGGTATAGGAAAACACCCAAAGTTGACCTGTGCCCTACACACCTACATGCACTGCTGAGCACACACACACAACACACACACACACAACACACACACACACACACACACACACACACACACACACTTTCCCCTCCCACACACAAGAAATGTTTATCTTATTTCTGACTCTGTCCTAATTGTGCCACCAACTTGTATTTTCTGAAGTGTCCTTGTTATATATTTTTGTGAGATGAGAATTTTTAGGAGTTCTAAAGATTACATGAATTTTTAAAGTACAGAGCCTGTTGTTGCTGCACCTCTTCTGTCTGATGAGTTCTCTCCAGGAGGAAATGTTGGATCGTCCAGTCTTGTGAGGGGCATTTTTGAGTAATGAGAGCTATGGTCAATTCAAAACAGAAAACAATCATACTTTAACTCGAGACAGTGTTCTGTAATGTGCAGTAGTGTTGAACATCTCATTGTGTAATAGGTGGTTTCTATGACACTTCTGTACCTAAATGCCATACTTTATGACATGTTTTTATTTCTCAAACTTTTCCTAATCTATTCTATTGATATAAAAGAAAAGTAAATCATGATATAGGTTCTGGAAACAAACTGTTTTTGCAGTATGTACCTGACGTTCATTGTGATTAGACAGCTTGATTTAATTAACCCTTTCTTAATTTATTTTTTATCCTCTGTAAAGCATTGTTAAGATATCCCAGCTGTCTTGTTTGCATGTAAGATTTTATTTACTTATCAAGAAATAAATAATAAAGATGAAATGTTTCAGGTTGTTCTTTAGGCAAAATAATCATTGAGTGAATGTAGCTGTTATATTCTTGTTACTAACTTTCCTTACTTCAGCCTGTTCTTGCATGCTACCTGGGTACTCTTTTTAAAGAAGCCCCTTAACCACTATGTGTTAAATCCTGCTATCCATTTAATGGTATTGGCTCTTAAGAATTATTTGGGAAGGGCTTACACTTCTAAAATTCCTTGGTACTTGTCTAACATGCACATGGCCATGTGTTCCTTTCCCACTATCACTGAAAAGAATAATGTTCAAATAGATTCATTTTTATCTAAAATGATATAAATTCTTTGCCTCTGCCTTTCAGCAATGACATAAATTGACTTGATACCATCTCAACATTTTCCCCTAAGTTCTCTGGTTTACAGTAGTAACTAACATATGGACTAAAGAAAGGAATAAGTTACAATAAATAGAAAAACTTCTGGAAAGTACCAGAAGATTGTTCATTTCTCCTGTTACTCTTTTCTTCCTTCTTATAGTGTAGATTTCATTTTCATTGATGTTACAATTATTTATATACAATTACTTATATACTTACATACAGTTACTTACAATGCTCAAGCCCCCACATCAGTTAAACTAGAGAGCCCATATACAATATTTGTATTGTCTCCTATGGCCTTCTCAATACGGAATAATCAATGTATATACAGATTATGAATGAATGCATTCCCCTGATGACTAGAGATGTTGAGCATTTCTTTAAGTGTTTCTCATCTGTTCAATATTTCTCTGCTGAGAATTCTCTATTTAGCTCTGTACCCTGTTTTTTTAATTTGGTTATTTTGTTTGGTGATGTTCAATTTCTTTTTTGTTTTTTTCTAGGTGTTCTTTATTTTTATGTAAATAATTTATTCATATTACATTTCAATTGTTATCCCCTCACTTGTATGGTCCCATCCCTCCTCCCTCTTTCACCTTATTCCCTTCCCCCTAGGTCTGTGACAGAAGGGGACCTCCTGACTTGCCAGATGGTCACAGTCTATCAGGTCTCATCCTGGTAGCCTGCTTACCTTTCCTCTGAGTGCCACTAGCCTCTCCACCAAGGGGAAGTGGTCACATAGTGGGCACCAGAATTCATGTCAGATTCAGTCCCTGCTCTCCACACAGCTGTGGAGAATGTGCTGTCCATTGGCAAGACCTGAATAAGGGTTCTAGGTTTACTGCATGCATTGTCTTGGTTGTTACAGTAGTTTGAGCAGACTCCCCTGCATCCAGATCTGCCAGACCTGAAGGTCTTCTTTAGTTCTTCATATATTTTTCATATTAGGCCTTTGTCAGATATAGGGTTGGTGAACATCTTTTCCCAGTCTGTAGGCTGCCATTTTGTTCTGTTTACAGTGACCTTTGCCTTACAGAAGCCTTTCATTTTCATGAGGTTCCATTTATTAGTTGTTGAAGTTGGTGTTCTGTTCAACTCTGGTGCCAATGAGTTCAAGACTCTTCTCCATTTTTTCTTCTAACAGATTTAGTGTGTCTGGTTTTATCTTGAGGCCTTTAATCCACTTGAACTTTAGTTTTGTGCAGGGTGATAAAAAGGGATCTACTTGCATTTTTCTACATGTTTACATCTAGTTAGACCACCACCATTTGTTGAGGATGCTTTCTTTTTTCCATTGTATGGATTGGCTTCTTTGTCAAAAATCAAGTGTCCATAGGTGTGTGCATTTATTTCTGGGTCTTTGATTCAGTTCCACTGATCAACTACCTTATTTCTATACCAGTACCATACTTTATAGTACAGCTTGAGATCCGGGATAGAGATTCCTCCAGAAGATCTTTTTTTGTACAGAATTGTTTTAGCTATTCTGGAGTTTTTCTTTTTCCATATGAAGTGAGAGTTGATTTTTCAAGGCTGGTAAACAACTGTTTAGGAATTTTAATGGGAATTGCATTGAATCTGTAGATTGCTTTTGGTAAGATGACCATTTTTAATATGTTGATCCTCCTGATCCATGGGCATGGGAGATCTTTCCATCTTCTGATATCTTCAATTTGTTTTAGAGATTTGAAGGTTTTTTTTCATATAAGCATTTCACTTGCTTGGTTTGAGTTACACCAACATGCTTTATATTATTATAGTATTTTTGGCTATTGATAAGGGTGTGGCTTCTCAAAGAACCAGCTCATGGTTTCATGCATTCTTTGGTTAGCCCTGAGTTTGATGATTTCCAGCCATCACTCCTCTTTGATGTGTCTGTTTCTTTTTGTTCTAGAGCTTGCATGTTTGCTGTTAAGTTGCTAGTATGGGATTTCTCCAATATCTTTATAAAGGCATTTAGTGCTATCAACTTTCATCTTAGCACAGCTTTCGTTGTGTCCCATAAGTTTGAATATGTTGTACCGTCATTATTATTGACTTCTAGGATGTTTTTAATTTCCTTTTTTATTTCATCCCTTACCCAAAGTTCATTATGTAGGGAGTTGTTCAGTTTCCATGAATTTGTAGGCTTTCTGTTGTTTCTGTTGTTTTTGAGTTCCAGTTTTAATCCATAGTGGGCTGATAAGATGCAAGGGTTTATTCTGACCTTTTTCTGTCTCTTGAGGTTCTCTTTCTGACCCAGTATATGGTCAATTTTTGAGAAGGTTCCATGCAGTGTTGAGAAGAAAGTGTATTCTTTTGTGTGTGGGTGAAATGTTCTATAGATATCAGTTAGGTGCATTCTATTCATGGCATCTATTAATTTCATTTTTCTCCCTATTTAGTTTCTGTCTTGGTGATCTGTCTATTGGGGAGAGTGTGATGTTGAAGTCTCCGCTTATTATTGTGTGGTTTTGGATGTGTTATTTAAGTTTTAGTAATGTTTCTTTTACAAATTGAGTGCTCCTGTATTTGGGACATAGATATTCAAAATTGAGAACCTCTTGGTATATTTTTCTTTTGATGAGTATGATGTGTCTTTCCCCATCGCTTTTGATTGGTTTTGGTGGAAAGTCTGTTTTATCAGCTTACTTCTTGTGTCCAAGGCAATATCTATCTTTATTGCTGAGGTATGTTTTTTGTTTTTAGCACAATGATGTGTCCTGCTTTCACATCCATTCTCTGTCTCTTTATTGGAGATTTGAGGCCATTGATGTTCACAGATATTAATGACCAGTGGTTATTGGTTCCTGCTTTTTGATGTTGGTGGTGGTAGAGTGTGTGTGTATGTTGTCTTTCTTTTGGTTTTGTGGATGGGGGGTTATTCATTTCCTTTGTTTTCCTGGGTAAAGTTAGCCTCCTTGGGTTGGAGTTTTCCTTCTAGTATCTTCTGTAGAGTTGGATTTGTGGTTGCACATTGTTTAAAGTTGGTTTTGTCATGGAATATCTTTTTTTCTCCCTCTATGGTGATTGAAAGTGCTGAAAGATACTAGTCTGGGTTGGCATCTGTGGTCTCTTAATGTCTGCATAACATCTGCCCAGGCTTTTCTTGCCTTCTTTGTCTCTGTTGAGAAGTTTGATGTGATTCTGATACTTTTGCCTTTGTATGTGACTTGGCCTTTTTCTCTTGCTGCTTTTAACAGTCTTCCTTTGTTCTGTATGTTTAGTGTTTTGATTATTATATGGCAGGAGGATTTTCTTTTCTTGTCCAATCTATTTGGAGTTCTGTAGGCTTCTTGTATATTTGTGGGCATTTCTTTCTTTAAGTTGAGGAAGTTTTCTTCTATGATTTTGTTTAAAGTATTTTCTGAGTCTTGGAGCTGTGAGTCCTCTTTTTCTCTTATTCCTATTATTCTTATGTTTGGCCTTTTCATAGTATCCCATATTTCTTGGATGTTCTGAATCAGGACCTTTTTATATTTAACTTTTCCTTTGAGTATTGTATTGGTTTCTTCAGTCATATCTTCTGAGATTCTCTCTTCATTCTCTTGAATTTTGTTGATGATGCTTGTGTCTGTATATCTTGTCCTCTTCCTAGTTTTTCCATTTCCAGGGTTGTCTCAGATTGTGCCTTATATATTCCATCTGTCTCTGGTTTTAGGTCTTAAATCCTTTTATTCATTCCCATTCCTGTTTGATTGTAGTTTCCTGTCTTTCACTTATGTTTTAAGTTATTTGTTGAATTTTTTCATATTTTTCTTTGTGTATTTTTGTTCTAGTTTGAGGGATTTATTTTTCCCCTTTAAGAGCTCTATCATTTTCAAACCTCAGATTTGAAATCTATCTCTTGTGCATCAGATGTGATAGCATCTTCAGGGCTTTTTGTGGTGGTGGAACTGCTGATCTCTGGTGTTATCAAGTGGTCCTTGGAGTTGTTGCTTTTGTTGTTACCCTGACCTCTTCCCACTGTGTTGTCTCTGGTGTTACCTGGTTTGGTCGTCTCTGATATTCAGAGAGTTTGGTGGTAGATAGATATTGGGGCTTAGATTCTGCACCCTACTCACTTCTGCTGAGCTCCCTGTCTCTGGTGGCTCCCTGTTTATGACCTGGGGAGCCCAGGTACCTCTGGTGATATCACTGTCTCTGTTGGCTCCCTGACTGTGAACCGGGTGAGCTGAGGAGCAGAAAGTTGCTCCAGTGGGCCTGCTTCCTCGAGGTGTCAGAAGGCAATGTGTGTCCCTAGTGCTTTATGAGCCAGTAGTTCTCTCTGTCCCCCGGGGGATCAGAGAGTGTGCTGCTGTCATGTGATCTGTGGCCAAACCCTGGCACGGGGGCATCTGAAGGGACAGGGGAACTTTCTGTCATTTGGCCTGGCAGCCTTAGATCGCCACTTATTTTCTAGGCTGTGGGGTCTTCTGTGGTCCAGCAGCCGCAGACACTGGAGTTCCATCAGTCTATAGCTCTCTCCTGGCCCTCGAGGCCAGAAACTGTGCTCTGCCGGGTGAGCCGAGGCCCGACTCTGGAGCTCCTGCTCTGCGCATGGTCCTTGCAGGGACTGGGAAGCTTTCTGCAGATTATCCCGGTGGCCTGAGGCCAGACCCATTTATGCTCTGCACAGTTTAACCTCTCTCACCGGAGGTACAACAGCATTGGTGTTTTGTAGTTGTCAGTTCAGTCCTTAGGTTATTGTCAGTCACTGCTGTCTTGCTGGTCAAACAAGGTGAGCTCTGCCATCTTGGATCCTTGAAATTTATTGTTGACAGGTGAAATTTAACTGTAAATATTTTTAAAGCACTTTTTTGTCATGAAAAAATCAAAATTAAAAATTGCCAGAAGAAAAAATATCTTAGAAAGAAATCTTAAAGTGAAGCCAGGCCATATTGTTTCCACATTCAGATGGTAACTTACTATTAAAAATCTTGCACAGATTGGAAATGACTAATCAACATTAGGAAAATGTAACTGGGAGATCTGCCCTCATGCTGTTCATGGCTAAAAATTTCTTCATACCCAATTTTAGCACTGGTGTTCTAATGTGAAATTTTTTAATAATATGAGCTGCTATATTGAAAAGAAATTAAATTATCAATTTCTGAGTCTCTGTGGATGATTCCAGATACACTGATCTCTATCACTTTTCGTCTTCAGTGAGGAGAATTACCCTAGTCTTAGAATCTTCCAAACATGAGAGGCATGCAGGCAAATATAGGGCTAAAGTATCGTCAGAGACAAAAGTTTGTATAAGTATGGAATTGAGTTAAAATTATGTATGATTGCTAGCTTTATCCACCCATGGTGTTTTGGTTTTACATGCTTCAGTTTAATTTTTGTTACTATTTTCTAATTTCAAAAATCAATCTTAAAACTATAACGCTTCAGTAAGTTTGTCTTCATCAGCGTCTGTGACATAGAGCAAGTAATATTTATTCCAGGTAACATGTAAAGAACATTTGTTTTATCCATGGAATATGTACAAAATGAAATGGTTGCATAGTAGTTGTGTTTGAGTGTGATGGAGACATTTGCTCTTGTGAGAGTTGGGCATATTCTATTCTGTCAAATCCTTCTCTGTCTCTCAAGTAGACACCACTTTCAAACAAACAGCAGTCCTTCCTTCTACAAACTAACTTTACCTTCATTTTTTGGGATTAAGGTATGTACTAAGGGTGTTTGCATCCAGGAGATCACGTAGACCTAGAATGTCTTTGGATGTGATCAGAGTAGTCATGTTGCTGAATTAAATTTCTCTACAGATCAGTATGGCCTACATCTGTTTGGTGACCAGGGGATCCATGGCTCTTTTGTTTACATCATATCAACAAACATGAATTAGTGTCCCATTGCTCTACACTAATGCCACCACATTAAGTTGAAAATAGTGTTTTCTTCTTTGAACCATTTTAGTTTTATTCTGAGAAAACAGTGTCTTACAAACCCCCTCATCCTGCAGTGCACAGATGCCTGAATGCCATTTCTCACTTTATGCATTTTTTTTCTGTCTATACATACCCACCAAAAACCAAAGTCATTCTCTGTTGTGCCATGAGGGACAAGAAATACTGGGAATCCATTACTGAGGGTTCATCCTTCCATTCCATCATCCAGCAAAGTGTTCACATTTTACACTTATCAAGTCATGACCTACCCACCGTTTTTCTCTAATTGCAGAGAAGTATCTTTTCTTATACACATTTCCTCCTGTTTAACCAGCATCTTTTATTTGTATTAAAATAAAAATTTTTTATTTTTATTAAAAGATGCTGTGCTTTGCACTAAGATGTTTTTGGTGGTCTCCAAAAGATAGGAAATATAAAATTATATTCCCTATGCCAAAAAAAAAAAAAACCCAAACAACAACTCATAATGAACATATATCCTAAAAGTATCTCCATAAGAATAGAAGGAAGATTGCAGGAGATACATAGGCACATTTTAGAACTCATTCTGGACCAAAGAGTGCAATGGAGTGAAGGAGAAAGCAAAGGTAACAACTGAGAGACAGGAAGTGACAGAAGAGACAGAGAAAACATGGATTAAAGACATTTTTCTAGAATCCAATCAATCCCTGTGAGGATGGCTGATCCACAGTTGGTTGAATTTTCTTGTTTAGCATTTCCATGTCAGTCATGATACACATTACACTATTTAGGTGTTTATTTGCACTCTTCCTCTATGATTCCCTTCCTTTTATTTTTTTTAGAAAGAACACTGAGGGCTGGGCGTGGTGGTACACACCTTTAATCCCATCACTTGGAAGGCAGAGGCAGGCATATCATTGTGAGTTCAAGGCCAGCTTTGTCTACAAAGCAACTCCAGAACAGCCAAGGCTACACAGAGAGACCCTGTCTCAAAACAAAACAAAACAAAACACACACACGCAAAAAAAAAAAAAAAAAAGAAAGAAAGAAAGAAAAAGAAAAAGGAAGAATACTCTGAAGACTCCAGCTGGTAAGCTGGAGTTGTCTCCTGTCAGTTGCTGATATCATCTTAAGCTGCTGCATCTTACATGCTTTTCCTTTTAAAAAGCTGAGTATTTCCACTTGTCTGTTCTGTTCCCTGAGTCTTCACTAGAGCAGGTAGGAAAATTCTCACACATTTGGTAAGCTGTAAAATCACATCCATTTATTCTTAGGAGACATTCCCGAAGCTCACAGAACTAAAACAATATTGTTATTGCTATGCAGTTAATAAATAAATTACCTAGAACAAATTCGCTGTCAATAGTAAGGTTGATTTTTTTAAGTAAGTAATTTATAGCAAGTAAGATGAGCTAGGATCATGAGATTACATTTGTGACATATTTATAGAAGAGGCTTATGAAAAGGATCATTTAAAACACTCATGTTGATCTGTTTTGTGAATTTCTAAGGGAAAAAAGTACATCCATTACTTAACTTATTATCAACTTGTAAGATGAAAACTGTGACCTAATATATTAATTATCTAGAGGAATGGGAAAATTGTAATGCATATTATAATTTTAGAAATCAAAAGTGATTCATCAGGTTATCTGTTAACCCAGAACATGTGGTAGTATTCACTTCTGGTTTCACAAATCCCATTTATTTCCCCTTTTTGCTTGCTATATTACATTTGCCTGGTAATAAATGATTTCTCTCCTCATGCAGAAAGTTTCTTGATAGATAGTCCATCTTTAAGAGAATAATCATGATATGTTAAAAATAATCATGTAAATTATAATCATCACTGCACATATTCCAGAATATTTTGAAAACCAGAGACTTTTCAGAAACCGATTGAAACTTATTTGATGTGGGAAAAGTTAATCATATGGAAATTGTTTATTTAAATCTAATGTTCTGGCATTAGTTGATGTCTATACCAGATGAGCTTTGCCTGGTAAAAGTTCTTTGTTTAAATTATGCTGAACTCTCTGGCGTTAAAACAGAAGATGTTTGTGTAGTCACAAATTTGCACGAAGGCATACACTGGGAAGTCATTTGATCATTAGATTTGCGTTTATGTTTCTTCTTAAAAATATTTCTTTGTATTTAACATCTCTGTGTTTCGCTTGTGTATATATCTGTTCACTGTGTGCATGCCTGGTACCTGCAGAGGCCTAAGAAAATTTTTTGGATTCTCTAGAACTGGAGTTACAGATGGTTGTGAGCTGCCATGTGGGTACTGGGAACAGAGCCTGCTTCAAATTGAAGAACAACTAGTGCTCTTGACCACTGAGCCATCTCTCTAGCCCCACTAAACATTTATTTTTTAAAATGTAAAATTACTGTTTAAAGTAGTAGAAAATATATAGCCATGATTATGTTCTGATGCTGATAGCATAAGGTTAAGTAAGTTCTGAATTTTTTTTCTGCTGATCCTGGGGAAAAAGCTGTGTATGAAAATCTAAGTTTAAAGCCCCAGTACTCACTTAAAATTAGGCACATGTACCTACCTACCTACACACACAAACACAAACACACACACACACACACACACACACACACACACACACACACGTGCACGCGCGCACACGCATACACACACACATGTACCCACCCACACACATACATGCACATGCACAGATATGCATACAGAAACAAAGATGATATACTTATCACATAAAAATGCATAAGTGAAAACATGTTAACAAGTTTGTACATTTTTATCATGATTACATCTCTTTCTGTTTTATGGCCATCTTCTTTCTACTTTATTAAGAAAACTTCTTTCATATAAAGTAGTCCTTCCTCCAGACCATGTTTAAGGAACAGACATACTTTAATCCATTTTATGGATTTCCTTTCTTGTAAAGTTGGTACATAAAACTTTGAACATATGTACTTAAATATGTTTTAAGTCTGGTTGATAATCTTAGGCTATTTTTCATTGTATCCAGTATTACTATTGTCTTTGTTTTATACTATCAGGGACCTTATTGAAAAATCTCATTAAACTAAAAGCATGACTTTATGAGAGCTCTCAGAGACTGCCCTTACTTCCAAATCTGCCTTAGCCATCTAATTTGTGCACATGTTTCTGATGCTCCAGGTCAAGTTTCTTGCTCAATTGTAATTGTATAAATTCTGTTTTTAATGTGGCCAAATAAAATAACCAAGAAGATTGAGATCTAATTCCTACATTGTCTATCTCGAATGATCTATGTATTTAAAGTTCTGCATCTACATATATCTTAGTATCCTGGCAAAATTATCATTGGCAAATCTTTCAGTCTCTAAAGAGTCATGGTTTGGACAAGAAATGATATTATTACAGAAGACAATACTGAATGCCGTTTTAAAAATTGTTTCTTTATGTTTTTAGATTATAATGTAATTGAATTGTTCCCTCTTTCTCTTTCCTCCCTCCAACTCCTCCCATATACCTCTCCTTGCTCTCAAGTCCACCGCTGCCTTTTTCATTAATAGTGGTTGCATACACACTTACATGCATAAATATAACCTGCTCACAATATATAATGCTTCTCTTATATCTTTTATCCTTCTTGCTTTTAAGCACTGGGGAAATTTAAAGGCACTTGAATTGTGTTAATTTGGTGCTTTTACCAAACATATGTACCAAGTTTAATAATAAGCTTAGAATTTGTCTCATGTTGTAGATATAAAAATCCTTTTGTGTTTTTTGTCTTGTATTTGTTAGTTATTCAGTTTTCATATTATATTTTTGTTGTGTGACTGTTTTTAGGAGTATCCCTTCTCATTTCCAACTTCATGATTATCTCTAGATTTCATTGAAAGTGTTTCATGAAATAAGTATGAAGTGAGCTGTACTAATTTTAAGCCATCTCCAATGATGAGAAGTTATTAGAAACGTTGCCAGCTTTCAGCTAGCTATGAGGCACCTAAGCTCACATCATAGCTGTATGACCAGTTCTACCTCATAGTGAAATGTTAATGTGTCTTGGTTTTCCTGTATGTGCAATTGATTATTTTGCTGATATTCCAATCAGGTTTGTTTGGAGTTTTGCATTTTTTAACACTTATACTCAAAATAAATCCCAGTCTCAATTCAGGGCATGGCGTGCAATGAATTTGTGGCAAGCAATACTATTTTTATGTTTGCTCCTATCTCTAAAATTGTCTGTTTATGCAAATTAAAGTAGTTGAAAACAATGTTATTTTCATGCTAAAGAGCAATTTCTTTTTCTATGTTGGTAAGGTTTTTCTAGATATGACATTTGGTTCAGGAGGACACACAAAAGCCATTCTGCAAATGGAGCCAGATATTACTGTCTATGCCTTAGACCGAGACCCAACGGCCTATGCTATAGCTGAGCAGCTTTCAGAAGAGTATCCGTAAGTAATACTCTATTTAATTTTGGTGCTGAGTTTTACCAAGTTTGGTTTGTCTCCCTGGAATTGGCTTTATCTTGAATGTTGCACTATTTTCATCTTACTGGCTATATTGTCACACCCACCTCTGCAAAGAAAGGATTAATGTCAACAATATTTTCAGTGCCACAAAAAGTAATGGCATTAATGTATGTATCCTTTCTAAATCTGTGGAAATAAAATTTAAAAAAATGACTCCAACATACAAGGTTAAAGACACACAGAAATTTTCCATAAAAAACATTTTGACAATTAACATATTGTCAGGAAATCACTTGTTTTAGCTGTATTTAATTATGTTTACTGTGTACTGTTCACCAAGCTACAGCAAGTTGATCTCAGTTTTGAGACCACGACTCAAGGCCTCCTGGGCAAGATATCAAGCTGTCTTCTCAATAGTACACAGCACAATGCAATGCCAAAATGTAGTAGTTACTTTCTATAAGCTTATCAGAAAAAAGTATGTGAGATTTTTCAGAATTTATATGTCTGTGTCACAGTAATGCACCTGCTTTTTCCTGGATTCTTTTCTATAATTCACATACATAGTAACTTATCCTTTTGCTAGCACTAGTAGGCTCTCACTCTACCACCTTTAAATAGATAAATAAATAGGATCACAGAGATGGCTCAGCAGATAAGTGTGCATACCTCCAAGCCTGCCCTTCCATTTCAGTCCCCACATAATGGAAGGGCAGAACCAATTTCTACAAGTTGTCTATTGATCTTTAATTTCCCCATATATACCATGGCACATACATGGCTTAATGAACAATCATCCTTTAAAGAAAAATGTGACTCACAAACTAAAATCTGCATAGTATGGTATGTATAAGAATATTTTAGAAGAGAAAGTTTCATGGAGCTAAAGTGACTGTTTTAAAGTTTAAGGATGATTTTCAGGAATGGGGATTTTTATTCTCTCATGTTCAGCCCCCAGAACCAGGAAAATGAACTGGACTTTTACAGTATGTGAACTCATTATTAGTTGCAGCTATCTAACAGTGAAATGCTGTCTTTGGCAAAGCAGCACAGTGTGGGCCTGGGAAAGTTTATCCAGAGTCTAAGACTAAAGACATGCCTTATTCAGAGGCCTAGTGTTTTCTATTGCTTCAGCTCACAGGCTTTGCAGACCTAAAGAGGGAGATTCATTCTTTCAGTGAAAATCTCAGCAATGTACATTCCTCTGAAAGTGCACCACATTGATCTCATTTTCCCTTTCCTTCTAAAAATAATATGAGATTACGTTTCAACCACGTGAACCATTCTATGTTTCTGCAATTTAACATAGATATATCTATTTTTTTATGTTCATAGCAGCTTTGTTTTTTTATTTTTAAATTTTTTATTATTAATTTATTCTTGTTACATCTCAATGGTTATATCTATTTTAAGTAGATTTTATTTTATCAAGCTTAATACTTAGATGTAGAAACTATTAGTGTTAGACATCTGAATATTTAAAAGAAATATTATTCAGTTAGGTTTGAAAAAATGTTCAAGTTAAACAAAAAGATGTAAGGGAATAATTATCGTTTATATTTATTTATTTGTTTATTGTGTGTATATGCATGTGTGTACAACAGGGCACATGTAGAGGTCAGAGGACTGCTTGTGGGAGTCAGTTCTCTCTACAATGTGAGAATATAGGATCAAGCTCATTTTCTGTGCTTTGATACTAAGCCTTTTTACCCACTGATACTTCTTGCTGGCCCAAGGCAACAATCTATATATAAAATCTTATTTATACTATGGACAATTGGCCATTATTTTCTGTAAAGGTATTACTTAAAATGATATACATGGATTTAACTTTTATATTTATAATTTCCAAAAGGTCTGATAAAAGTAAATAAGAAACTTAAAAAAATTCATTCATTCAAGGCTGCCAAATACAAATAGCCAAAACACTATCTATGAGAGTAACATTTACATAATTCTTGATTGTTTCAAGGTTCTTCTTGCATTAGGTAGTTTATTGTATATATGTGTAATAATATATATGGATATGTAAAAATATTTAATTAAAAAGTCTGTCTTCAAATAGAGAAAGACTAATTGAGGATAATAAAAAATCAATACTTGAAAAAATATTCATTAATTTTTTGTTATAGTTATTTGACCGATAGTTAAAATCCTCAAAGAAGGGCTAGAGAGATGGCTCAGCAGGCAAAAGTATGTAGTATTCTTGCAGTGGACCCATTTTCAGTTCTGAACACCAATGTAAGGCTGGTCAAAAAGCTCCATAGGATTCAGTGTCTTCTGTATTTGCTGACAACTTCAGTCACATGTGTATTCACTCATACAAATACATAATAAAATTTATTTTCTGAAATATATTTATTAATGTAATCCGCTTCCAAAAAGCATCAGTTAATTTAATATTAACTGATATTTGTCTTTTATTTCAATGATGTGTTATTTAACTTATAATACATAAAGAGGACATATTTTAAAATAAAAAACAAAAGAAACTTGTATGGCCAGATATCAGGTAGCATTGTAAAATGAGTGCAATGAAATCATTCTGACACATCACGAGAATAGTCTAAGTGGTGTAGTGGAGAATCTGGAAACAAATTTTACTAAATAATGTAATTTAATGGAAGATAAAAATACTTATACTCATTGAGAAAGTAGCACATTATTAATAAACAGGAATGAAATGGACCTTTATTTTTATACTACTTTAAAAAGTGATTTCTAACAGAGAGAAAAATGTATGAAAAAATGCTAATAAAATTTCTAAATGAACACTGAATGGACCACCTAGATAATTTATCTATGATAAATTTGCCTAATTTCAGTAACAAGCCAATAAGTCACAATTTAGGAATTGTATTCTATAAAATAAACTTTTCTGCCTATAAAGAAGTGGCTATGCAAATTTGAATGGAAATCATTTCTGGGATTACTGGTGTCTGGACATTTTTTAAATTAATGCCATTATCTTGAAACAAGCAATCACAGTTTGCGTTAAATCATACAACAGAATAAGTTGTCATTTTAACACAAACATCTTTTCAGAATATAATTATAATTACTTCACTTTATATATTTATGTTGCTCTTATTTTAAAACACTTTTCACCTCTCAAATTTTCTCATTCTTTATCCTGTCAAACCTATGTTAGAAACCAACATTTTTCTGAAAACTAAACAATTCATGTGAATGGTGAGTTGTCTGTTAACCAATTTTAGCTCTTTCAGATAAGATGACATGTTAGATTACCTGCTGTTTGAACGCTAGACCTTTCCACACTGCCTCTGAAGACTAAGCTGAGAAAACACATTTAAATTGGAGCAGCAGGGCACTCATGTAGTTTAGTCTTAGCTTACTGGAAGATGGATGTTGAAGGCAATTTTAAAACATATAGAATTTTTGTAATGTCTTGAGGAACAATATGTGTTCCATATACTAAGTTCAGAAAATACAGAAATGAAGAGGGAAATAAAACTTATGCTGATTCCACTGTTGAATTATAACTTGTTTTATATAGTTCCTTTTAACGTCATTACTAGGGATCATTGAATGTTCTGTTCCCACTACTTAGAATCATTCTCTTCTGTTCTAATATTCTTACTTCCTTTACCAAGATAACACTCATCTGGTCATGGCTGGAGTTCATCTCCTCTGGGAATCATAACAGATGTTTTAGACTAGAATAATACTGATAACATATTACCTGGACTGATTAATTATGATCACAGCCATAATTAAATATTTATGAAATTATCTGATTCCTATTTAGCATTGCACTGTAAACTCAGTGATACATAAGATACATGTGTTAGTTTCTTTATAGCTCTCAGAACTTGGAGAAATTTCTAGAAAATTAGTGCATGCTTATGAAATAAGCATGTTCATCAAGCCTTGCGATTTTTAAACTAGAGTTCAGTGGTTTTACACACACACACACACACACACACACACACACACACACACACACGTCATGCAAGATGATATCCCATAGGGAAATGTAATATTTACAACATTCCTTTTTAGCCACCTTTGTGTTATAAAAAATACATGAAAAGGTAATAAAGTATCATCTGTCATTCAAAGATATCACTTCATATCTTTCGAAGGGAAGAAGGCAGAGAGGTTCTGAGAGGAAATGAAGAAAAGTAAGCCTGACCAAAATGCATTGTGTGGAAAAAATAGGTTAAAAATATATATAAAAACATTTTGAACAAATACATAGAATGTGGCCAAATATTCAGTGGTTTTAAGAAAATTGTTTAATTAGACATAACCATGATTTAATTTCTTGCAATATTTGATATTTCTATCCTATTTGATTTTATAAAATAGAATTAAGACCCAAGAAAATAATTTTATGACTTATTAAAAAGATACACTAAGTAGTTTTCTAGACATGACTCTCCTAGTATTTAATTTTTTTATTTATTACTTTATTCTTGTTACATCTCAATGGTAATCCCATCCCTTGTATCCTCCCATTCTTCCTTCCCTCCCACTTTCCCCTTATTCCCCTCCCCTATGACTGTTCCTGAGGGGGATTACCTCCCCCTGTATATGCTCATAGGGTATCAAGTCTCTTCTTGGTAACCTGCTGTCCTTCCTCTGAGTGCCACCAGGCCTCCCCTTCTGGAGGATGTGGTCAAAAATATGAAAGAGTCATGACCCTCTGACATGCTTTTTAATACAAAAGAGTGTATGAATTCACAAACAACTGTCTGGCAACTTCCCCATCAATTCTAGATATAGATGGTTAAGCTTTGTGCAGGGTCTTTTCGTAGCAGTATTCTACTTAAATGTTAGATCTTTTTGGTTCCAGTTATTCCCTCCATATTTATTCAATCATAGAGAGATGGGTCCAGCCTTTCCCCTCAAGGTCCCACAAAGAAGTATCATATGAGAGCTGAGCCCCAGCAGTTGAGGGACCTCCTATTAGATTTGTAAACCTTAAAGTCTCTTAGACCTTTACATCACCAAACCTACACCCAAACTTCCAAAAAGTGAATCCAACAAGTGAAATTTGTGGACAAATGGACTGAACTAGAAATGATAAGAATGAGTGAGTTAACCCAGAAGCAGAAAGAGTCAAATGGTATATACTCACTTATATCTGGACACTAGCCCAAGGGGCATGTCCCATGAAAGTCTTCACTTACAAGGGAAGTGGGACAGGGGAGGACATCCTATTGGGACTCTAGGTGAGAGAAGCATGGGAGACTAGCAAAATAGAAGGATCCAGAGGGTCCTAGAAACCTACAAGAAGATCATTATCACGGGAGGATCTGGGCCCAGGGGTCCTGTACAAACTATGGCACCAGCCAAGGACAATATGTGCAGTAAACTTCAAACCCCTACCCAGATCTACCCAATGGACAGGACATTCTCCACAGTTGAGGGAGAGTGGGGTCTGACTTTCTCTTAGTTTTTTTAACTGGCAGGTATTATATTAGTTTCTTTTGTTACAAGAGTATAGAATCATTCTGACTCCTGACTTTGGCATCTTTCAGTCATGATAGGGTGGCATCAGAAACTAGAATAGAGGAGACTGGCATAGGAGGATTAAATGGGAAGAAGAATAGGAGAAAAGGGTAAGCGAGGGACTATAGGGAGGGACAGCTGAAAAACACTAAGGGCCATTTGAAAAACTGCATGGAGACCTAGTGTTGTAGAAGCTTCCTAAAAACGATGCATATAAGAAAGGAATCTAAATCGAGTCACCACAATGGCATGTATTCCTCACCTGGACATCTTGTACCACCAAGTAAAACACTGAATGCCAGGAATGGATTACATTTTGCCCAAAGTGGCCCCATGGAGCCCCAAACATGGCAGCATATTGCCAAGGCTATTGGTTGCTTTCTACAACATGATGATAAAGCCCTGTTGCTAGCAATAACTACTTATATCACCAAACACAGCGATAGTAAGCGGGTGCCTACCTAGAAGCTTTACCCCTACTGGATAACCTTCACGGATAAAGAAGTTACTGTGAAAGCTACCAGAGGAAAAAGGTAATCATCAGTATTCCTCAGCTACAAATCCGGGACACTACAGCAACCTGCCTGCAAAATATACTGGTGCAATAGTGGCACAAATGCTATAGTAGCAGTGTCTCACCATTTTTTAAAAAATTGCACTTAATGACCGCTCCATGAGATAGAACCCATGCCTGACAGAGTTAAGGTGGCCAAGAACTTGAGCCTCAGAAAGTCATGGACCCAGGGGCAAAGCTACTAGTATTATTATGCTAAAACAAAGAAACAAAAATATAGCAATAAAATGACTCATAATGACATACGTCTATACTTCTAGATGAGTGTGAAACTCAACCTACATTAGAGAAGCTTCTTCTTTACTAGGCAGGAGGTAACATAAAGACCGAGAACTGAACAATGCAAAGTGATAAAATATAGAACTCAGTTATAAATGGGATATATCTATCAAACCCCTTCCTTCAGGAGGATGAACGCAGAAAGAATGTAAAGGCAGTAATCTAATACAGGAAAGTGGACACATTGTGTATTCCTGTTAACCAAAAGCAGAAGCTATACCTAACACATGTTCATCTCCTCAGAAACTAGCTCAAGGATTAGAAAAGCCATGCTCATCACAGCAAGTCTTATTAAGGTATAAACAAAACAGACACTGATGGTATTATGGAAATACATGTGCTAAGATCCTTTCCTGTGGAAAAGGCCAGTCTGCCTAGAGAATTTGAAGACTGCTGTCTCTCTTTTTTGTTGTTGTTTCTTTGTTTTTTTTAAGTAATTTATTCAGATAAGATCTCAAATGTTAACCCCTTACTTGTATCTTCCCGTTTCCCCCCACCCCCCTTTCACCCTATTTGCATCCCCTAGGTCTGTGACAGAAGGAGATCTCCTCCCCCACCATATGATCACAGCCTATCAGGTCTTATCCTGGCAGCCTGCTTACCCTTCTTCTGAGTGTCACCAGGCCTCTCCACCAAGGGGAGGCACCACAGTTCATGTCAGAGTCAGTCCTCCCTCTCCACACAGCTGTGGAAAATGTAGACTGCCATCTCTTAACCTGTTCTGTTTTGTTTCCTTTATTTTGAAATAAGGTAGAATGTGAAGATAGCTACTATGGGGGAAGGACTCATGATTTGGGGTGGGGTGAGATTTCAGAGGAAGTAGATTCTAATGGCTTCACTATACTGAGAATACTTATTGTATGTGACACAGGAAATACGTATTTTTGCTCCTCATATCCAATTTTAATAGTGTCCAGGAATTTTCCATAACCTACATATATAAAATGAAGTGCAATTTCCAGCTTTCTGAGTTGACTGTCATCTTGAGTTTCTCTAAGGTGTGCTAAGTAGTTTCTATTTGTCTTTGTATCTTCCTTTTTATCTTTCTTTACAGTGGTAACAAGTCCTTGTATTCATATGAAGAGCTTTCTTTCTTTCACTTTTGTGGTAAGATATTATCAGGAAATCAGAAGACAGAGTAAATTTAGACTGCTTTTTCTACAGCCGTGGTCCTCAGTGAAGACCTCTACTCACACGGTGCTCCCGCCTGATGTCTTTCTGAGTTTGGGGGATTACAAATTTAATTGCCATGGCTTCACTTCTTTCCTCCTTAATTTAGTTCTTCATCTTTCTTTTGTTGTTAAATATTTATCCCTCTCTTAATTTTTTTTTTGTTTGTTTGTTTGTTTTGGTTTTTCGAGACAGAGTCTCTCTGTGTAGCCTTGCTGTCCTGGACTCACTTTGTAGACCAGGCTGGCCTCGAACTCACAGCGATCCGCCTGCCTCTGCCTCCCAAGTGCTGGGATTAAAGGCGTGCGCCACCACGCCCGGCATCCCTCTCTTAATTTTAAGAGGATCTTTTTAAGTTTGTGAATGTTTTGTGGGTATGTTTGTGCAGTGTCTGTGTTCCTGATACCTTAGAAGGTCAGAGAGGGTGTTGAATCCCCTAAAACTGGAATTACAAATGTTTGTTAGGCACCATGTTGGGTGTTGGACTTAAACTCAGCTCTTCTGGAATTGCAAACAGTGCTATTAACCTTCACATCATGTCTCTGGCCTCGGGTAGGGTGTCATTTTGACGTGATTAAGGCATGGAAGCAGAGACCCTTGAATGGGATTAGTGCCTTATAAAATTAAAGAAAAGTACCTCTCCATATTATTTAAGGCTACAGCCTTCATCTTTGCTCCTAATACTGTGTATGACACAGTAAAGAAGCTCCCTTTGGGCCAGAGAACATGTCCTTACAAGTAACTAGATTGGTGATAACTTCAGCTTGCTCTTTCTAACCTCCCTAACTGTATCATGTGTTTGTGGTCGTAGCTTGTTCAAGTCTGAAGCATCTTCTTAGAGCACTCTAAACAGCCTCAGAGAAACTTTCAGTTTCAAGTATGCCTCTTCTAAGTGTTATTATTTTTCTCCTCTCTGACTTACTTCTAAAATTTAATTCTTCGATAAACAGATCAAATAATAGGTTTCACTATAGTATTAGTATTTACATGTATACTGTGGATATAATGTGGCTTTTACTATCTTGAACCAGAGCAGTTGTTATTACTCACACGAGCCCCCACAAGATAGTCTGTTGTCAGTCCCTCTTAGACCTGTGCAAGACTGTACCTGAGATTACAGCCACTTGCTACTTCTGCTCCTTCCCTTCAACTACACAGTAATTCAGCCTGCTACATGTTGTCTTGGGAGCTGCTATAGGAAATGAGATGGAGAAGTGTAGCTCAAGAGCAGGGCTCCATTTATGAAGCTCTGAACAGTTGTCATCTATTCAGGGTTGAGAATTTGGGGGGTTTGAAATCACCCATTCTCCTAAAAATAATCCCTCACATTCCGATAAGTGAGGAACCCCTGACAAAGTCTCATTAACTCACCCAGGAGGACTTGAGAGGATCATTTCTTAGATCTGCCTTTGAACAGTAAGGCAGCACCATGACCTGGCGCAGTGTACCTTGCTCTTACTCCTACCACACCTCACCTTCCCTTCTCACTCTGCCTATGTTTCTGAGGGCTTATGTGAGCATAAGATGCCGGATTTTGTTTTATGCCACTGGAGTATGTACCTGGTTTGTGGCTATACTTTACTGTTTTTATTACCCTGACTCTGTAGTATAATTTGAGATGAGGTATTTGTGAGGCCTTCTGCAATTCTCTTTCTTCGTAAGGTTGACTTGGTTACCAGAGCCCTTTGTGCTTCCATCTTAAATTGAGGAGTATGTTTCTCTATTTCTGGACAGTTTTTTATCATTGTTTTTTCCCATTATTCTTACCTTGTTCCATGAACAGCTCATATATTATGAAATTATTTCCTGTGGATAATGCAGAAGGGGAACTGTGTGGATGGGGCAGAAGGACGGCATCCGGGACATGGATTAGTATGAGAATTGGCAAAAGAACATGTTATGCAAGAAAATGTTACTCCCCCAAAAACCCTGTTATTTTAATGCTAGCTTAAAAGTAGTTTTAAAAGTTTTTCAAAGCAAAAAATAGACAAAATTAATTTCCCATGAGTCTTTTGTTCTTTGACTCTTTTATTCATTATGCACGTCCTTTTGACTCTCTGGAATATATATTCTCCTCATTGAAGAAACTTTAAGGTCTTCTGGGTTTGCTTTTAGCCTTTGGTTCTGAAGCCTAAAATTTCTGGAAGGCTAATTCTTTACTCATATTTATTATATACACATTATACTGATGATTATTTATCTCATTACTAATACAGGCAGGCATGCTTTGCTTATTGCAAATAAATTATGGTTTTTATTTTCTAATATGCAAATATCATTGCAGACCTATATTTTAATACTTCTACACTGGCTTCCAATTAGTGTTATAGATTTATTCACAGAATATTTGGCTTAAAGGTTTAGAAAACTGACTCATGGAATTTAACATGCATATTTGAATTGCAAATTGTATTTATATTATGATAACTATGCGAAAATGAATTACCTCCTCACCAAATTGAGATAATCCATTTTCATTGCCTACGTCATTTGAACATACCCATATGGTAGAAGATTAGAATAGCAGCAGCTTGCTTGTTATAACACTAGCTATACCTAGAAAGACTTCATTTTATCTTGGGTAAACAGTACATATTTAGAGGCATATTTTATTACACATGAGAAAATTTTAGTAGAACTCGTTATGTTTTCACTTCTAGGCTATTAAAAGATTGAAAACAATAGTTATATTTTTCTAACATCATAGGCTAATTAAATTAAAATGAGTGTGCTCTAATTACATGTGTAATCCTCCTGTTCTTTCTACTCCCATTTTTGCCTGATATTTAAAGTAAAACTGAAACAGCTGCTGAATAACATTATCTAGTTTAGTATTGTAGCTTATCCCTCCCCCCTGAGAGAGCACAATGTATGTTTAACTTATGATTCAATGTCCATTTTACTGTCTGCTGTGTACAAGGTTATCAGCTTGGCCTGGGTAATATTCATAAGCCCAAATCAGATCTTCATAATACAAGGATAGCTCATTATATAATAGATGAGTAAGGGAGGCTGGGAGTGTAAATCTTCATGGTGGGAAATCCCAAGTATATTCTAAAGCCAAATTTAAATTATGTTTAAAATGTGTACTCTCATTTTCCCCATTACTTATTTAAATCAGTTCAACCAACTGTATATTGGAGCACATATTAAACATCTTTGGGGATTTTATATAGATAAAATGATCAACATAATCCCTCCTTATCCCATCTGGAAACACATATATTAAACAAGTGTTTACAAGAGGCTAACAAGGTTTAGGGCCAAGAAGTCTTAGTTGTTAACGAAATGTGATGAATAATATTGTAGAGTTGGCTGAACACTGTAAGGAAGTACCAGTATCATTGGAACAAATATTTATGAAAATGAGCCATTATATTGAAATGTATTGTGAACATTTCATTGTTCTAGTAAGTAAAATATTCAATAACAAGATACCATTGATCAATTAAAATTGTCTCTGAATGTATTAAGATAATGTTGAAATAGTCTATACAACACATTTTATCCATTGTAAAATGTTAATAGTTTTTCATGGTATGGTGAAATTATCAGTGCTAAAATGGAGTGGTTCCACTTATTATGAGAGGCTACTGAATCTGGCCTGCCTTTTCTCCAGGGATTCTCTGAATGCATCGCAATCCCATCATTGCTCTTATACTACAGTCAGCTGCTTTTACATTGCTTGGTACCATTGTATCATAACTCTACATTCCGTCCAGTCAGCGAAGTCTACTTACTCTATCCATCTCAAAAACAATTGTCATGCCTTCTGTAGAATCATTCATAAAGTCTGTTGGATTTAAATATCTCTCCACTATTATGTATCACAAGATATGTAACATGTATTTAAGATCTTACATTATTCTGTTTGTTTAATTTCATATGATATGATCTTTAATGTATGACTATGTCTTGGATGATTTCTAACCTCAAAACTTTGTACAGTTCATGGCGTATAGTAGACTCTTGCTTATTATCAAATGTGTGTCTAGCCAGATGGAAAAACTCAATGATAATTTCTATTTTTGGCCTCTAATTTCTACAAGAATGATATGTTCTAAGTTTACCTCATTTTTCACTTACAAAGGAAATGGAGCTCTCCTCAACATTCAAACTCTTCTTAATATTTTAAATAGGTATAGATTCTATAAAGATCAAGGAGCTGACATCAGACACAATTGCTCATTAAATACTTATTTAGAAATATGAGTAACATTTTTTTGTGGATAGCTTGCCTTTCACAGGTCCAGAACTCTGATCCTTACCACCATGAGTACTTCAGAGAAACTGGTTATCAGTGCTGTTTTGACTTGACTTCTTTTAATGGAAACTTTCATCTATAACTGTATGTATGTATGTATGTATGTATGTATGTATGTATGTTCATTATAGAAGGTATTTAGGTCATATTATTAAGACATTTTATGTTAATCTATTATATTTTACAGAATTAAAAACATTAAAAATTAGAATTTCAGATTCCTATAGATAAAATTAATCATTTATTTGAAATGAAAGAAAACCAATATTATATGATACCTTATCATTTAGTAATTAAATATGACAGGATTCATAAAGTAAATCTCAAAGCACATTTCATATTAACACAGCTAATATCTTGTAACATTATAATTTTAACAATTATATTCACATGATTATATTGTTCCAATGGGTAAGCTCAGCATTGGATTCTCTGCACTAAACATTTGCAATGATATTGGTTAATATCTGTAGTTCAGGAAGCTTTCTAGCCTTGTTTTTAGTGGGTGTGAAAGGGCTTATTTGTAAGAGAGATTGCTACTGAGAGAATTTTCTCTTTTTCTCCTGCAAATGCAACAGCAATTCCCATGTTAGAGGCACCCCCCAGAAAGCTTGGCAAAGGATTTCCACCCACACTCTGAGTACCTAACAGGGCTTGACCTATTTCTTTTCTCTTATTAATGTAGCATATCCACATCATTGGGGAAAAATAGAATAAGTGCTATCCTGACTTGAAATTTCAAAAGTTTATCTACATGTAACCAAAATTAATCTTTATTTCTAAATAAACCATATCAACACATCATATCAAAATCTAACATCTGCTCAATTATTGTGGTGATGTCAGACCTATGGACCATTCCTTTCCTTTGCCTAACATAAAGCTTGAGTGCCTTGTGACATAGTGGACCATGTCCTCGTTCCTTTATATCTGTATTTGTTGTCTTTCTTTTCTCCTGAAGTCCCAGAGTCCTTATTGTTTTTTTTTTTCTCTTCCTATATTATTTATTATTTTGGGCTCATTCTACAGATCTCTTTCCGTCAGTAACCCTTTCCAGTCCTCAGTGTTAAAATCTCTCTAAACACTGATGGTTCTTGTCTTCAACCCCAAGGCTGCCAGTAATGGATTTCTCTCTGTATTCTTTTGTTTTTTACTTATGTTTAGTTGCTATAGTCTGACTAAGACTCAGACTCTGTGTTGAGCTACATATTGTCCAGAAATATTTAAGGGTAAAAAAGTTGACATTTGCATTTAGTTAATTTTATTCTTTGTACATATATGAATAGATAAGAATCGTAGGATAGATTTCTTTTATATGAAGTAGACTGTAAAGCAATGGCTAAAAAAATAATATATCAAATGTTTATCAAAGTTTCACCATTTCATTGGATCATCATACTGACTGTATGGTTGTAGAATTTATATTCCCTTCCCAGCTTAATGTAAGAACACAAAATTTCATACTTATACATCAAGCCTTTTTTTCTGTGATGGAATTAAAACTTTAAATTGTCGGCTAGAGAATGAGGCTGAATGGTAGTGGTTTTGCCCAGCAGACCAAAGACCCAGCCCTTGATCCCCAATGAAATCTCAAGCTTATGTTCATGAGCTCAGCTGTTCCCACCTTAGTCAGTAACTCCTGGTTTATCTTTATTTTTATCCCATGCTCCTCTTTGGCCCTGCTTTTCTACTTCCTGAAACAGAAATCAGTCTACACATTGATGTATGTTCTATCATGTCTAAGTTTATTCAAACGTTACTTAACTAATAATGATCTGAAGAAACTGGGCAGATCGAGGAAAGGAAAACAAGGGAGCCTTAAGTTAGAGACATATAGACATAAACAAACTTGTGTGAAATATTAGGGAAAGCAGAACCCTTCAAAGCAGCCTGTGTTCCAAAGTCAAAAGAAGCAAAGAAGAAAAGCTTAAGTTGTGGGAAATTAAACATTTACTTTTTTCCAGACAAGGTTTCTCAGTATAGCCCTGGCTGTCCTGGAACTCACGCTGTAGCCAAGGCTGACCTGGAACTCAGAGATTTGCCTGCCTCTGCCTCCCAAATTCGTGGATTAAATGGGTGTGTCACCGCTGCCCAGTGAAACATTTGCTTGTCAGGTACTTATATTATCATAGATTATATACCCAGGAAATACTTGTTAAATATTATTTTATTCTAGGGAAATGATTTATTTTCAGTTATAAACATGCAATTTTTAATGTCTTTTCCATGTACCAGGATTCATAATCTTTCAATAATTAGTGGTAAAAGGAAAAGTGCCCTGTTTCTACCCTATGAAAGTGACTTCTAACTGATTTGTACTCACAGAACTTGAGAAAGTGTGGGAAACAACCAAAGCCCATAGGCACTGGTAATATGTCTTGGGAACATGGCGACAAAGCTAGGTACAGTTTTCAGTAGGTTAGTAGTCTCAGAAAATGCTCAGCCCTCAAAATATATATACAAGTAACACATATAAGTAACAATATATAAATTTAACATGTTAGATTACACACACACACACACACACACACACACACACACACACACACACCCCAATTAATGAAAAACTATGCCATTAATTTGAAAGAGAACAAGCAGGTGTATATGGCAGATTGTGATGGGAATAAAGGGAAGAGAGAAATTATGTAAATTAAAATTTTTTTCTTAAAGTCTGTAAAATCAAAATGTTTTAGCAAACATTTAGGAAAGGGAAGGGATTGGCTACAATCAATCTGAAAACGATGGCATCCCAGCAGGGCAAAACCAGGACAGGCTGAAGGTATGGCACTTAAACTGAATTTTTGGCTTACATTCTAAGTGAAATGGGAAGTTATTGCAAAGCCCAGGAATCTGTGACATCTTGTGACTTATTTTAAAGTATTACTCTGGCTTCTATGTAAAGAATAGTCTCATGAGGCCAAAGGCAGAAGCAGGAAAACTAGAAATAGAGGAGACACGAAAATAGTGTCAGTAGAAGTGTGTTTCGATACCGTACTCCCCGCTGGACATGTGAGACAGTCAGGCTTGGCAATTGATACCAGAGCTATGTGTATGGCTGCATGTTTTTAGCATATCCTCATTTGTCACTTGTTGTAAATATTCAGGGTTTTTGTTGTTGTTGCTGCTTTTCTTACTATTTTTAAGTTAATTGATTTCTTCTCATACTTGGTACCATCTCTCCTGTGGGGAATGAGCTCTTTAAAAACAAAATTGATATTTGCCACTGTTATCTATGTCCAAATTTTGTTTCTTGAATTAAACTAAAATACCCTTAATACTCTGTGCAAAAAAAAAAAAATCATAGAAAGAATGAGTCAAGAAATAAGTTTCAAGCCGGGTGTGGTGGCGCACGCCTTTAATCCCAGCACTCAGGAGGCAGAGCCAGGTGGGTCGCTGTGAGTTCAAGGCCAGCCTGGTCTACAAAGTGAGTCTAAGACAGCCAAGGTTACACAGAGAAACCCTGTCTCAAAACAAAACAAAAACAAAAACAAACAAACAAAAGAAATAGGTTTCAAGTAGCACACTTTAATTCTAATCTAGATAGTGCCAGCCTATAGTGTGAAGTAAGTCCTGTCTTAAAAAACAGACTACTGCTCAATGTGGTAGTTTGCTTTTTCCAAGTTAGCTTGTCTATTAAGCTTTAACCTTTTATTCTAAGTTAGCTTATCCACTAGCTTTAGCATTTATCAGTGACTTCCTTTTGCTTAAACTTACAAAGCTCCAGTTCTTCATTATATAGATTAGAGCATCTACTTTGATTTTAAATAATAACAGAAATATTAGCATTTTTAATTTAAAAATTTTTTTTGGCTTATCAAGACAGGGTTTCTCTGTGTAACAGCACTGTCTGTCCTGGACTTTCTTTGTAGACCAGGCTGACCTGAAACTCACAGTGATCTTCTTGCCTCTGCCTTCTGAGTGCTGGGATTAAAGGCATGTACCACCAAGCCCAGTTGGTTTATTTAATGACAGCACACATATTAGCATTTTGAGGAATTAGGAAGAAAGACCTTAGAACTGATCCTCTCTGTACTCTTCTCAAAGCATTCAGCTTTGCATCTTCAAGAGATTGTAGGCCTCTCCTGGGCAGAAGGTGCTAAGATGCCACATACGTTATCCCGCAGATCTAGCCCAACCTTTGCAAGACTCGCTTGGCTGCACTACCTCAGTTCTTCTACTCTTTTTCAGACATCTTATCACTTTAATAATTTTCATATTATCTTTCTGATTATTGATTAATGTGCCATTTTTTATAGATAATTGCACTAGTTAAACTTTGTGACTCAATTGACACTATAGTGTCCTTAATATACACAATTACACTATTACACTGCTTTCTCCTTATATTTAAACGTAGATGCAGAGTACCTAGGTGTCTGCAGAGGTTTCAGATGATGACAATTAGTTCCATGGGTTGGTGTTTTGTTTTGTTTTGTTTGCTTGGAAAATTTCTCTTAAAAACAAAGAGACATTTACTGCAGTTAAAATCATCAAAGTAGAAAAGTATCTAAAAATCAGATATGTTGTTTGCCTATATTTCTGTCACTTAAGTTCTTTTTGTGTTTATACCCAACTTTATTATGTGCTACTATTTAATAAAATTACATTATTTAGGTGACTTGAGAGAAGTTTGGCAGTTAAGAATAATTGCTCTGCAGATGACCCAAATTTGCTTCTCAGCACACACTAAGTGGTTCACAACTATCCCTAACTCTAGTTAAATGACTTCCAAATGTCCTTAACTGACCTCTGACGGCACCAGGCATATATATGACACACTCACACACGCGCGCACACACCCTTCATGGACATAATCTATATTTTTAATCTATATTTGGGACATTATTTGAGAAGAAACCATTTTTTTCTTTTCCCCCAATTTTGCAAGTACTAGCAGCATTCGGGTGCCTAAGAAGTTAGTATAAAAGCTTAATTCAAATTAAGAGTTACATTACGGACCCACCTTTGAAGGCTCATCCTGACTATTTGATGTAACCTAAGTGTGTGAGTACATGTTAATGTGGAGTGTGGAAGCTGGAGATCGGCATGGCTGTTATCTGTCTTCCTCTGTCACTATCTACCTCAATGATGTCAAATAGAATTTCTCATTTAACCCGGAGCTTGTGGATTTGGCTAACCTTGCTGACCAAGGGATTCTAGACATCATTCTGTTTCTGCCTTCCTGGTGCTAGGCTGTCAGACATAATGACATGTACAGTTATTACAAGGATGCTTGGGGTCTAAACCTAGTCTCCATACCTGTGTGGCAGTCACTTTACTTTACCCGCCCTGTCTCTCCATGTGTTATGAACTTGTGGGGGGGCCACCTCTCAGTCTAGATTTTACTGATGTATATTTTTTGTCTTTATTTGATTAGTCTGACTAGACCTTGTTTTTGTTCTTGTTCTGTCAAGAAATTGGCTTTGTTCCACTAATTCTTAAACTGATTTTTTTTTTAATTTTCTATTTTTAATCTGGGCAAAGTCCTCTAAATGCTTAGGTTTTGAGTATACATTGCTATGCCCAGCTTCAGTCAGCTTTGTTAATAAGATAAATGTTTTCCATATTTGCCTACACAATTAGCATAGGCTAAAGTTGCTGTACAATATAAAGTTTATCCTTTGTAGACATGATGATTTGCATCTGATATTATGTTTCTTTTCGCTGACACACTTCCTTTCATCTTTTCTCCTTTTCGGTTCATTTGGTGAAAAAGATCTTTCAGTCTTTGCATATTATACAGTGACTTTATTTGTGAGATGTTCTGAAAGGTGCTCTCACCGAGCGTAGAATCCTGGGTTGACAGGTTTGTTGTTGTTGTTGTTTTGTTTCCTGTTCCATTGTTCCAACATGTTTTTCCAACTATCTTGAAGATTATATTACTTCTGGCAAGAAACATTTCATTATATTTATGTTTGTTATAAGATATATAATGCATTTTAAGATTTTGTTATGGTACTGTTTATTTAAGGTCATTATGATAAGCCTTGGTAGGGTTTTCTTTCTATCTCCTGTGCTAATATCTATGAAGTTCATAGGCTTCAGTTATCATTCACATCTGTGTCCTATTTCTGTTAGATGTTTGATTCATGTATTTGGTGCCTTCACATTGTCTTTTCACTCACCAGTGTCTCTTTAAGATCTCTCTGTGTTGATAGTCCATTTTAGATGTTTTCTTTTCTGGTATCTGGTTCACTACTTTTTTCTCCTATATTGTCTAATCTTAAGGGATCTCATCATGTATTATTCATCTCAAAAATTAAATTATCATCCTTAGAAGTGTGACTTTTAAATAGCCTCCATAACTTAATTAAAGTAGTATTTCTTCTGGTTCCTGGTATATATGTTATTATAGTGTAACTGTGCCAGTGACTTCTGTTGCCTTTGTATTCTGTGAGTCCCTGGCTATTTTTTAAATGTTTCTCTTCATTCTTTTATGTCCATCTAAAGTCCATCATTTATAGCTTATTTCTATGCCTAGAGTTCCTTTTCGATGTCAATTATTATAAACTATACTGTGTTATATTGTCTATATTTTTCTATTCATATATATCCTATATATTTTGTTCTGGCTAAGTATGTAAGGTACTTGAAAATAGTTTGATATTTTTGATTCCTGATTTAGAGCTTTTACAATCTTTTCCCTCTCTTCCACAGTGATCCCATAGCCTTAGTTTGGGAAGTTTAATATTTGCCAGCAGTTTAAACCACTTTTCAGAACTGCATTGGGTCTTTGTTTTCCTCTCTTTTTTGATGGGGTTGCTTTTTATTTTGGCCTCTTGAGAATGTATAGCAAAAGAAAAAGTCTTGCTTTTATACTCCACATAATGAAAATTACTATGTAATGTTATTTTGTAATTTAGTTCAGTAAATGTCACAGTACACTTACATATTTGGTATTTTTATTTTTCCCAGTTTATTATTGAAGCATTTAGTACCAATTTCATGTAAATCATCTCTTTCATTTCATACAAAATAAAAGCAGGCCAGACTCTGTCAAGCAATCTTCAACACATATTGGTTTGACAATCCCTTCTATGCAGGCCTTTCCATGCACTCCTCTCTGTTTTGTTGCAGAAACTCTGCAGTTGTGTTCTAGGGACTATACCATTTTTTTTGAGGTCACCTATGAGGAGCAGTAGAACTGTTCTTTAATGGAAGTCTTACATTGCTTACCATTTGACTGGATCAATGAGAAGATATAGAATAGCCTATAACTAACCATAAAATATAGAATTAGACTGACCACCCTGCAGGGTGTTTGAAAATAAGGTGAAACTATTTTCATAAGCATTTCCTGAAATTTAGTTTATAAAATGTTGAGCCAAAGCTTTATACATGCTACATATTCAAAAAACTATACATTAAATAATGAGGATTATTATTTCTAGTTCTTCCTTACACCTTTAGGTACTTAGGTGGTTACCATACCCAGTATAATAACATGTAAATATATAATTTCTTAGATATTGTAGGGTATTTTATCTTATTGTGAACACTGAACTTGAGAACTAAAAATCTTTGTTTGATGTGGTTCAGTCCTAAAACACACCTTTAATCCAAGAACTTTCTGTTTATTGTAAACAGGTGATTATGGTGTAGTTTAGCCGTACCACACACACTTAATCCAAGAGCTTTCTGTAAACAGGATTTAATAAAGTTAACCCTAGGTGAAGAGAGAGCAAGAAAGCAGTTGACAAGGACTAAGTAGAAAGGAAGGACTTTGAGTTAAGAGTATTTAAGACAGTGTGAAGAAGGAGCTTATTGGCTTTGAGCTTTTGGCTTTTTCCTTTTGGGCTGGCAGCTGAGCTGGCAAACTTATTGCTCAGAGTTTTTGGCTTTTTTCCTTTGGGACATGAGCTGAGTAGGAAGGTCAGCTGGGTGCTTTCTAGCATCTGGCTCCTCAGTCTTTATTAGTAAAATTCATCTATTTGGGATTTTTCTTACTCTATAACTTACTTTATAACAAAACTTAGGGTAAGTTTTTCTACAGAATATGGCATTTAAAGATGTTTTTGTTATTCTGAAGATTCTTTGACAAGACAAGTTAACTCCTGGCAACACCCAGCCTTCCTCAAAGAAGATGGTCAACATCAAAGAACCTGATTATGGAGTTGGCCTCAAATATGTCAAACCAGCCATTGGGCAAAATGTCTTCCTTTCTGCCACAGACAGAATTCTGACGAAAAATGAGCAAACTTAGATGCAGGCAGAGTCGATGGCCTAACTCTGCCAAGACAGGATAAGCAAGTCCTCAATAGTTCCTGCCTTGCAAATATATCTGTCATAGATAATGGCCTAGAAGACTGTAGATGATGCCCCAACGTTATAGAGAGTTTTGGGTGACTGTTCAGGCAGTAAACTGTCTCAGTCACTTTTTCATTTTGGAAGCTGCTAACCTGTACTTCCGGTTTACTCAGGTATTTAAGTTTTATTCCTTCTCAAGCCTATGATGGTGTTGAATACCAGATAGTTTTGTCTTACAATTAAGCTTAGTTGTTTAGGGGTTAAGATGTTTTTAAGATTAAAATAGATGTTTTAAGTTAATAGAGATGAGATATGATAGATACTGATTTTCATTCAGAAATTTAGACCCAACAAGATAGGAAAGATACTTTCTTCAAGTTTGACAATTACAAATAGCCAAATCACTATGAATGTAACATTTATATAACTCCTGATTTTCTCCTGTTGTATCTACTTTATTTTATTCATGTGTAATAATATAAATGTATATGTTAAAAAGAAACATAATTTTAAAAAAGCTCATGCTCCTTCAATCCAGTCATTTTCCTGTTGCTTGTGTACTGGAGGTGTTTCAGGTGTCTTTACTAGTGATGATGTGACATCCTTAAGCCATTAAGTCAGCAGTGCTTGTCATTATGTACATCATGTTTCTTGCATAAGTTCCCAGATAATTGTGTTGTGTGCTGTTTACTAATATATTACTGCTCTAATGAGGCATTTTGGAAGTGATGTGTTTTTGTTATATCTCTTGGGTTAGTTGTTTTATGCAATTCTTTTTTTTTGAAAAGCTGGGGCAGACTAACCTAATTTCATAACTTTCTAGATTGTATTCATAATGAAATTAGCAAGATTATTGATTGAAAGACCAAACCAACCTTCTCTTAGTGATTTTACATCTCCAAAATTCATCTTCAGTTGTTTTTCAGCTGCCAAAGCATCTTCTTACTTGTTATCATTAACCTTTGACTTGTCAGTAGCATTCTAAACATTATCTCTGTGTTGCTAATAAAATCATCAGGTCAGCCACCTTGTCAGTTTCAGCTTTCACCTTCCTAACCCACTTGTATTATCTGAAGTTGGAGGTCAAAGGAAAGAATTTTAGGGATTTCTGTTGATATTTTGGGAAATGAATGATGCTTGAATCAATACCATCAGACTTGTATTTTTATTTCATCTTTTCTTCATCATCTCATCATATATAACTTATTCTGTGAGGGTCTGTTATTGTTCAGCCTCCTATTTGCTTGTCAGAACTACATATTTATGTTATTCTTGGGGACAATTGCTTTTCTCTCTTGTATCACACTCTTCCCAAAACTGACAAGAGTTGTCCCTTTGGGGACCAGGCTCCTATTTCTGAATGAGAAAAATCCCTGTTTTGAGTAAAATTTTGTTTCACTCATTATAAATATTCCTTTCATCAGTACATGTTATAAGTAATAACATATACTTATAAAATTTATGGAATATGTATAATATGTTATATAATGAAGTATCTTAACTAACTTCAAATTACAAACTTCTTTATTAAAAAATAAACAAACAAATGTATAGGATGGTGAGAAGACTTAACAGGTAAGGGCTGTTGCCACCAAGCCTGATGACTTTAGTTCTATCCCCCAGACCCTTGTGATGATAGGAGAGAGCCTCCACCAGCAGATTGTCCACTGATTTCCAAAGGTTGCTCATTGCATGCATTTAACTCCTCCCAAAAGACAAAATATAGATAACCAAGAAGTGTACATACAAAAATAGTTACACATCAGTTATACTTTTGGCAAAAACATAAATTTTCTAATATAAATCAGTCTTTACTATAGGTGTCTGAAATTTCCATGTATAGAATTGATTGCATTAACTGAAGTAGGAAGATCTGCCCACTGTGAGTGCACCATTCCTGTCCAAGATCCTGGACTGTGTAAGTGGAGAAAGGCAACTGAATAATAGCATGAATTCACTGTTCTTGCTTTGTTGTTGTTGTTGTTGTTGTTGTTGTTTGGTTGTTTTGTTTTGGTTTTTATAGTGGTTATGATGTGACCAGTTGTTTTAATCTCCACCATGATGGACTGTACCTTGAATTGTAAGGTAAAATAAACCTGTACTTCTTTAAGTCAGGGTAACTTGCCATAGCACCTGAAAAGAAAGAAGACTGCCATCTACATTGTGTGTGTATGTGTGTGTGTGTGTGTGTGTGTGTGTGTGTGTGTGTGTGTATGTGTGTATATGTATTTATGTGTGTATGATGTGTGTGTCTGTGTGTGTGTCTCTGTGTGTGGATATGTGTGTGTCTGTGTGTCTGTGTCTGTGTCCCTCATGCCATGCCCCACCACCTCTGCCCATGCATGTGTTCTCTAGGCTTTGACCTCAGAGTCATTGCCTCCTCATTAAGGATGCTCTCCAGTTTCCTTTAATGCACTACTGATTGTGATGTGTCTCTAGCCTTTGCCCTTGGCCTTTTTCTTCTGGATTTTCTTTTTAAAATTTTGATACATTGGCTTTTGAGGCTATTGCATTATTGGTCACTCCAGAATTTATATACTCAGCGCTAACCTTTTCTCCAGCTCAGATCAAATTTCATTTAATTAGCTGCTTAAAAATTGCTATTTAATATGTTCCAAACAAAAAGATGCTTATTCCTCAGCAAATCATCCTTTCCTTCTTATCTCACTAATAAAATCACCTTTTCTTTCCTCTCTCACTAACAGACACCTCCTTGTTCTGTCAAAAACAGTCCCTCCTTCTCTGCTTACTTTCTGAGTACTCCACAATCCAGCTTCATATATTCCTCACTGCCAGCAGCTTAGAGAGGTGCCCAGTATTGCCAGCTTTGTTTTACTTCAGAACTCTCCTAATTGTGGTCTGCTTTTGTGAGCTTGTTTCATCTACTCAACTTCATCATTCTTGAAGTTTCTTACAATGTCCCAGGTGTAGAATTCAGTCTGTTTTGAGGACTTATTGGATTTCTGTTCCATATCGAGTACTGTGTCTTGCTATTGTTTCTTACACTATTCTTCCCTGTACGGTTCCTTCTTTTCATTTGGGATCAAACATTTACTATTTTAGGTAAAGGCAATTTCTGCATATTACAGCTGAAACAACCACTTTTACTATTTTTTTTAGTCACACTGTAATCCATTTATCCTCTTCTGTATACTTTTTTACAAAGGAGCTTTTTAAAAAATATATTTTATTAATTTATCTCAATTGTTATCCCATACCTTCTATCCTCCCATTCCTCCCTCCCTTCCATTTTCCCCTTTCTCCCCTCCCCTATGACTGTGACTGAGGGGGACCTCCTCCCCCTGTACATGCTCATAGAGTATCAAGGGAGCTTTTAAAGAGTAATGTATGTAATCATTGTGCATGATGCCACTTTACCTGTCAACATTTTTACACTAGTATATATTGTACTTGTTAGTCTCTTGCTGCTTTGACAGCTTCCCTTCTAATTTCTTGTCAAATGCACACACATTATTTTAATTTTATATATTTACATAAAATCTAGGAGCCACTTATGAGAGAAAACATTATCTTTGTTTAATACTAACTAAATTTGTTTGTTACAATTAAGTCCAGTTATTTCCATTTCTCTGTAGATGACATAGCTTTGTTCTTTGTGGCTGAATAAATAAAATTCTACAATTTTTATATAATATAATTTCTCTTTCATTTTTCTATCCAGAATTATTTGTAAATTATTATGTCTTTTGACATGTATGATTTTTTTTCTTTGTGATTTTTTTCTTTTCTTTTCTTTTTTGAGATAAGGTTTCTCTACATAACCCTAGCTGTCCTGGAACTCAATATGTAAACTAGACTAGCCTTGAACTCACAGAGATCCATCTGCCTCTGCTTCCTGGGTGCTAGGATTAAAGGCATGTGCTATCATACATGTATTTTTAAAGATTTAAAAATTTTAAATGTTTTTGAAAAATCATACATAAATACTGTATTTACATATTTTCCACTACTTCTCTTACCCTTTCAACTCCTCCCATACATCCAAATTCTTGACTTCTTCTTTAGCTGTTGTTTCAAACACACATACGCACACACATGCATGCACCACTGAGTCCATTTAAGGGACTTCAGATATGCAAATATTTAGAGATGACCACTTGAAATCAGATAACCTATCAGAGTCTTGGAGAAAACTGAATCCCTCTCCCTCAGCAGCCATTGTTTGCCTGTAGTTTTTTCTACCACATGTTTATACACCTAAATTTGTTTCATAACTACTTTTGTGAATATTACAGTCCACACTGGTATGCATTGTTTGATACTTTCCTTGAGGTGGAAATTCTCCATTCTGCAGGAAAGATCATTACGGCGAAAAGGAAACAACTCAGAATAGCTCTGATTGACCAGGAGCTTACCAAACTTACCAGACTGACTAGATTTTCCTTCCCAAGGGTAAATGAGCATAAAGACTGATGCGAGTCGCTTTCAGAACGAGCAGCCTGGAAGAAACAGAGCCCACAGAGAACCTGTGAAAAGCACTGACAAACCAAAAAGCTTGAAAGGAACAGAGCCCCCTAAACTTCCTAGATGAAACAGACTGAGACCAAGCTGCATAGAATAGGTTCAGACCAACTGAGCGACCAGAAAAGAATACCCTCCAAGCCACTGAGCTGCCTGCAGACTGTACAGTGAGCTCCAGGTTTCCAGCCATGATGAGAGGTCATCCATGCTGCCTTGGGCTTTGGTGATGCAGCTGTCTTTGAGTTTCTGTTCATGTAAATATCCCCTCACCTACATTACTATAAGTAACCCTAATAGAACAAATTGGTTCACCATTTTAGACTTTGGTGGGTATCTGTGCTATGGTCTGTTACCAGTTTTCTGTCTGTGGTTATTAGAGGTTGGTTCCAATCTCCAAAAGAGGAGTGCCACACAAGAGAATAAAAGTGTCTCTGTGGTGTCATGACATAAAGTCTTCTAGGTAAATTCCTAAGGAGTAGTGTAGTTGGGTCATATAGAATGTTATTATTTGTTTTTGTTCTTGTTTGTTTGTGTTTTGTTGGTTTTGTTTATTTGATATTTGATCCGTACATATATTTGTTCTGGCTGTTTTACCAACTAGTTTACAGTATCAACAGTATTTACAGGCTTCCTTTTTGTTTACATCCTGACTTTCACTAATATTCCTTGTTTTCTTAATGTCAAATTGGGGTGAGAATGCAGTATAAAGTGAACATGTATAAAGTGAAATTAAATACTGATATGTATTTATAATTGTACAAAGACTATTATTCTACTTGCAATGACCATAAAAGAGAATATGTAAAAATAAAACAAAATCTTCAGGGGTCTGGAGAAGTGGCTCAGAGGTTAAGAACACTGGATGCCTTTCTAGAGGATCCTGGCTTGAATTCCCAACATCCACATGACATCTCTGGCAGCTCACAAAAGTCACTAAATTCAGTTACAGAGGATACAATTCCTTCTTGTGGAGTCTCTGTGCTCAAGATACATGGGTGGTGCACAGTCATTTATGTAAGCAAAAATAGTCACATGCATAAAAAATTAAATAAATATTTGTTACAATGTCTAGTAATTTTCAAAGCTAAACATTACTTAAAGTAGAAGTAAAACTGATAAATGAAATTAAGGAATAGTTTTAGAATAGAGACAAAGAAGAAAGGTGGTTGTATAAAAGAAATAAAAGAACAATACAGAAACAATCAAGATGTAATACATTGAAGAAAATATATGTAACAAAGTTTGTAACAATAAAAATAAAATATAAAATCATAAAATATTTTATTCGAGGATTTTATACAAGAGTACATTAAATTTACATCACTTCTATTCTATCCTTCCCCTCCAACTCCTGTGCCTCCTTAACCATTCCTCTTTGAAATCATAATGTCTTCTATTTTAATCATTGTATATATATGTTATATTAAATATAAGTGTTGGTTTTACTCGAATGTGCTTAGTGATGTCCACTCAGAATGAAGTCTCATTCCTGAAAATCAGAACAAAGGAAACCAAGCAAAAGCCTGTTCTCCCTTCAACAGTCTTTGACTGACTATGGTTCTTCATCTAGTAATGAGGCCTTGGGAAATGTTCCTTCATCTATATTGGCATGTTTCCTTGTGCTGTCTTTTCAGGTCTTGTGCCGACAGCCATATTATTGCGAGTTCATGGAAACAACCTCCCTTTCCTGTCCAGAAGAAATTACCATCCAGCTGTCATTCCAGTTTTCCGGCTCTTCAAACATTTCTACCCTCTCCTTCATGGTTTTCACCAACTTTTAGGTGTAGGGCTTGTATTATACATGTTCTCTTCAGGGCAAAACAACCCACAGTCACTTACTCTTTGAATTTTCACCAATTTTGACTTTCTACTTTTTTCCATCTGTTGTGACCAGAGCTTTTTTGAGATGTGAAAACTGCATTTACCTAAGGGTATAAATTTTATATTCAGAAGGCAGTAGGAAACTATATTACATAGTAATAAGGCATCAGTGGGTTCTTCTTGTAGGTTCTAGACTATCCCACGGCATGGATTCATTAGTTCCCTCTAAGTGAGTAGGCATTGAGTCCAGTTTTTCCTGTTGGTTCCTCCTAAGATATAAGTGCCATCATTCCACCGTTGACAGGTGTCTGTCAGCTTCTGGTAGGCTATGGCCTGGGTCCTATGTCCAGCCCATTGGTTCAAGCACTGTTTGCTTCCCTAAAAGAACAGACAGACCTTGAGATCCAAGGTCTCAAGGTCCTGTTTCTTATACAGGGGCAGCTTAGAGTGCTTAGGGTGAGGCCTGAGGCTTGGCACTAGGCCAGATTCCTGGTCTCTCCAGGGGAGGTGGAAAATAAGTTTTCCACAGAGTGTTAAGAGTTTAGCTCTTTTAGAATGAGCCTGCAGGTCTCAGACAGAATTGGAGACTCAGGATGTCCATAAGCCCATGATAATACCAAAAGTGTTACAGCTCCGTGTTTGAGCTGATATGCTAGGCACAGCAGAGGAGGCAGATGTCTGAAACCCTCGGGCAGGCAGGTCCAGTGAGAACCAGTCTGGAGGTGCTTCAGTGGTCAGCACCAAGCTAGTGGTGGCAATGGAGCAGGCTCAAGCAGTTGCAAAGGCAGTTCTGCAGTTGCTCTCTGACTATGGGATTCCATGATTCTGACACCAACCCCCAGGATAGATGGAGTCTCAGACAGTCATGGTGGAGGAATGGCATTCAAGTAGAGCTAGCAAGCACTCCATCAGCCTTTATTTCTAACCTTGTGCAGTGGGGAGGGTTTTGTGAGTGAATATGTCTGATTAGCTAAGGCTAAGGGTTCTAGGACACTTAATCTACATACAGGGGTATAGGACTTCATTTATATGCATCATTTACATGTAGTAACATGGGGTTCTATCATTAGAAAGAGAAAACAGTACTTAATTATCCTATGGGTGAGGGGATAACGTCTAGGTCCTATGAAAGGCATTTTCTGGAAGCTTGGATATCCTCAGCCTAGGGTGGAGGTACTTCCAGAAATTCCCTGTGCTTGCTGAACAAGTTCCTTACCAGGAAAGGGTCAGGCCTGTAATCATCCTTAAGGGTTATTGACACTCCTTACAAGATCTGAGGTTACCAGATCAGATGGAGTGAGGACTCTGCTGAGCAAAGGGAGCCCGACATTATGGACAGGACACAAAAATGGCTTTCCAGAGATGTCAGACTTCAACCTTATCTAGCAGAGTCCCACAGACAGGTCGCTTGTCATTGTTCTAGCTCTCTGGCTTCATATCTGGGTAGGGATATTGATAATTTTTCCAGCTTCTTGTATAACATCATCTGATGCTTTGAGAGCTTGTCCTTATAAGGATGTTACCAGGTCAGTACTGCTTTGATTTGTTCAAGTCTATTAGCTGAAGCATGGATTGTGTTTATTTACTTATTTATTTTTTTGGTAGAAGTGCTGAAAGTTTATTTCTTTTTTTCTTTTTTCATTTTTAAAATGTTATTAATTTATTCAGATTACAACTAAATTGTTATCCCATCATTTGTATCCTCCCATTCCTCCCTTCCTCCCACTTTCACCCTATTCCCTTCCCCTAGGTCTATGACCGAGGGGGACCTCCTCCCCCACTATATGGTCATAGGCTATCAAGTCTCATCTTGGTAGCCTAAGCAGGCTTTCTTTGAGTGCCACCATGCCTCCCCACCAAGGAGAGGTGATCAGATATGGAGCACCAGAGCTCATGTCAAAGTCAGTACCCACTCTCCACATGTCCTGTCCATTGGGTAGATCAGAGTATGGGTTCGATATTTACTATTGTATTATCCTTGGTTAGTACAATAGTTTGAGCAGAAGTCTCTGGGCCCCAGTTCACCCATCATGATGTTCTTCTTGTAGGTTTCTAGGACCCTCTGTGTCCTTCTATTTCCCCGTCTCCTTTATATCTCTTAGCTAGAGTCTCAGTATGATGTCCTCACATCTGGATTGTGTTTCTTAATAGGCGTCTACCTAGATATTCTGGAAGGCAACCAAGAACAATGTCAATAGTTATATGTTGGGTGAGTATCTTGGAACCCTCTCCTACCCAACTATCAACTCAATAGTAGGTATCTCCTTGCCTGGGATTTTTTTTTTTAACCCATGGCTCTTGAGTGTGCATTATCTCTCTAGTGTGGGAAAATTGAGTATGAACTCTTTCTTCCCCTCTCACGCCCTCCAGTGTGTAATGTGTGTGTTTGTGTATGTTTGTGTGGAATATGTATATTTAAAGAAAGCTTATAAATAATGGTCTCTTTGGCTTTTCCAAACATCTTTTGAATCATGTGTCCCACTCACTTTCCTTTCCTTGTGTATTACCCATATTCCCCTTAGGTAACTTCCCCCAGTTTCTATCCTTTTCCATTCATAGTAGTAGTATCCTCCTTCCTAGAATGCCTTTTCACCCCATCCTCAATAGTTCCTTCCTACCTTTTTGACTTTTATCATTACTCAGAATTATACACTCAGACCTAAAAATTTGGCTATAGGATTTACATATAAGAGAAAATGTGTGTTGGACTTTCTGTAACTTGAGTTGAGTTACTCCATATAATATTTTCCAGTTGTATCCATTTACATGTAGATTTCATCTGAGTAAAATTCCATTGTGTATTTAGAACTCATTTTCATTATCCATTCACCACTGATGGACATCTAGGTTGCTTCCATATCCTATCTATTGTGACTAGAGTAGTGAACATAGAGAACCAAGTATCTCTGGAGTAGGATATTGAATCCTTGGGGTGTATACCAACGAGTGGTATTATTCTTGGTAGTAGTAATTTGTCTTCAGCTATTTGAGGATTCTCCACACTGATTTCCATAATTGCTGCACCAGTTTGCAATCCCACCAACAGTGAATGAGCGTTCCATTTACCTACATCTTCACCATCATTTGTTGTCAGTTAATCTTAATAATTTTTATTAGGGTAGGGTAAAATCTCAAAGTGGTTTTATTGCATCTCATTAACTACTAAGCTTTGAACATTTTTTAAAGATACTTCTTGGACATATTTAGAAAGATTTCATTTTATGATAAAAAGTCAATAATGATTTTGTAATGCTAAAAGATAAGGAAACTAAAATAATATTTTATTGTATAAAACTATGCTTGTTAAACATGATATCTAGTTATGCCTTCCAGCGAGCATACAGCTTTATGCTTAGACTTAGGGCAGCTGCACTCCATATCTTTACTACAAGTCCTTAACAGATGCCTTATGATCTTGGCATCTCTAATATATTAGGGTCCCTATTACAACTGAACCTTCACCTTCACCTTCACCTTCACCATTGGCAGTTCTTGGCCTCTGCAGTAATTTCATCCCAGATGCCCAGTGCCAGGCTTCAATTTGTCTTCTTTCAGTCTTTCATCTTCTGTGTCTTCAAACTCAGTACCACATGGATGAAGCTTACACATTGCCAACTTTGGCTTTCAGTTGATTATATAGCCTTGTCCTTTTGGCTATCTTAGTGCCATGAGGAAATGCTCTACTATTGTCCAGGTAAAGCACACAATTTGAACATCACAGGTATTGATCAGCCCTAGCTTGACCACACAGGTTGTGAAATACAGAGCTTTTTTCCCCTTCTTAGAGAGCTCTCCTCCACATTGCAGGTTGCAAAGGAATGGCAGTTGTGCCAAAAGTGCTAAGTTTAGGTTTTGCTTTTGTAGTTGTCTTTTTTGTTGGTTGTTTGGTCTCTGGATTGTGCTGTTTGGCAGTGTGAATGTCACAGATGGCAACACAGTGTCACAATAGCAAATGGTGGAACATTTTTGGCATATTAGGTGCCTTTGCTGGCTACATCTATCTGTAGAGCCTTTTAGCCATACAGAGCCTGCCATGCTTAGGATCACCTATTCTGTATCCTCTGGAGAGGTTCATGTTCAAGACAAAGTTTGTCAGCAGTCAGAGCCCTGAAGTCTGTGGTGGAGTTCCACTCCCCATGCTTTCATGTGTTGCTCAGCAGCATATGCTGTGAGAGTGAAGAGCTTGCTGTAACCTTGTTTCAGAGTTAATGCCACTAGAAATGAACTACATGACAGATTAGTGACTGCAGGTCCAACCACCCTCTGACCGCAGGTCTGTGGCTATGATTACCAGCCAGTGTTCTTGGGTGGTGAGGTCTGCTTCAGGCCACAAGGGGCAGGCTACTGAGTATGACTTTGCTCCTGCTGCTTCCTGAACTTAGTATCCAGTTTCTAGGTCACCTCCTCTACACAAGTGCCTCACATGGTGTCTACAGTGACTTAGTCGCCTACATTAGGCCTTCTCTCCAACACCAGGTCACAGCGCTCCCTAGACTCCAATGCTGTTTTTACCAGAGTCTTCAACTCCATCTAACACCTGAGAAAATTATGGGCTAGGCTTGGGGGCAGGGCTACTTGTTTTTTCCTCAGGGATGCTGGGATTTTGAAAAGCCTTCTGTCCTTCCTCCTCATACAGATAGCTGCAGCTGGTTGTTTGGTATCCAGTCCTTTTCACTGTGCATAGCCTTTTGTTCTGCTGCCATTTTGCAGCTGTCCTGTCATCATCTTTATCACAGCTGAAACTCATCCAATCTTGGTGTATTTGGAATTGTGTATGCCTGGTTGTCCTGATTCTTTTTATTCACTGTGTCAGAGAGTAGTAGCTTCTAATCCATCTTCGTTGAGCAGCTGCCATTGTTCTAGAGGATGCTATTCCTAGTTTTCCTGTCTCCTAATGCATTCTGAACAGGACAGGCGATGGTAGATGATTCCACTTGCTTGCCCAGAACTGTAATGGTTATTCTCTTATAGAAATGAAATGTTTCACATGGCTCCCAAGGCCCTACCATGGCCAGCTTCTTCATTCTTCTCTTCCCCTTGATCACTTTACTGTGGTTTTGGATTCCTTGTTATCCTGACATGAAAGAACAAAGGGTACTATGAGATGAGAGGATCAGACCTAAAGGGATGCAGAAGAGGGAAGTAAGAATAATTAGACACATATGATAGTAAAGCTAAGAGAAAGATAAGAGAAAGAAAAGGGAGCAACAAGGACGGGGAGGAATATGGAGGGCCACAGGTGAACAGGAAGGAATAGTGATAAAGTACAATGACACATGTGCGTGCATGTGCGAAAATGAAACCTAGTATGCGTGCTAATTTTAAAAGTTAACAAAAGCTCAGCTACATAAAATAAAACATGCATTGCTGTGCATACCTCTAAATTAAGGCTGTGCATTAAATGTTTTTTCTGTCTGGAATATTCTTTCCTCACCTTTTTATGGAGTCTTGCTATGATGCTAAAACTCCTTGGCTAGAGGAAGCTTTCTCTCAGAGTCAAGACTATGGGCAAGAGCCGTCATATCCAGCACCTTCTCAAAATCTCTATTTAACCACCACATTCTCAATTTATCTTCCTGCCTATCCTTCACCCATTTAAAATGATAATTTTGATCTTAGCCTACTCTATCATATTACTTTGCATTTCTAATGTTATTTCTCTCATTCATTGAACTATATATTTTACTAATTTATAATACATTCTTATCTTCATCCCTATTAGCAATCCAACTCCACAATGGCAATCATATTTATTTCCTGATGACTCTTAGTAGTCTTGCAAGGCATGTGGTGGGCTGTATGCAATGAGCACTGTCTTGGAGACTTAATAGTTATGTTTCATTTCACTTGAATCTCTTATAGTTCACTGAAGATCTCAGAGTCATTCAAATGATCTAACAAGGCAGAACTTGCTTCTAGAGAGTTAACAATATAATGTCTATACAGTGAAACTCATGCCCTTACCCTCCTTGAAATGTGAGTGAGACATCACTAAGGAATAGAGTAGTGCCTATGTATGCTTGGATTTATGTGATATCTCATGCTTAACACACTCATGCATGCGCACGCCCGCGCGCGCACACACACACACACAGAGGAATAAAATATTTTCTATAGAAATGTGTGTGGAAATCGTAATTAAGTAATACACTGATTTATTTTCTTATGTAGACAGTCTTTTATCAATGACTTCATTATCTTTTGACATTATTCAAATAAGGATTATTGCTAGGAATTTTTAAATTTTTCTCCTCTCTCCTATATGGGTATTTATTCTGTCCAGTTCACATCATGAGCTAGAATGGAGAGATTACTGTCTTGATTGTTTATTGTTTAGTTAGTAGGTGGCTGAATTCTTAAAAGATCTCACAGTATCCCTTTATCATAAAACAAATTATATATCCTGATCTTTTTAATATGAGTTTCAGTTTGTGATTGGAACAGATCTTTAAAGGGTTTTCAACTAATGGTTTCAAGTCTAGTTCTAAGCACAATTGCTATTTTAATTATAAATTTCTATATGTATTTAAGCAATAGTGATTTGCAAAACAACTGCCATCCTAACAAGTATAATAACCTATCTTTTGAATTCTTTAGACATTTCAATGTTTATTACTTCATATAAAATTAGAATATTTTTACACCTATCAAGGGGTATCTAGCAAGGTAAAAACTGCTCCATCTTTGGAATATGTGAATATTTCTATCAAGACAATATCAGCATTGCATTTCACTTCAGAAAAAGATGCAATAAAATATAGCATTTTATTATTTGAAATTTGAGAATCTGGACATCTTGAACCACAAGATACTATTTTGGTATATCCTATCACCTTTGTTGATGTTTTATTGGACATAAATCTTATTGTATCAGGTTGCATAGTGACAATATGGTTCACCAGCCTTTCTATTTTTATAACTTTATTTAAAACTGACATGTAACTTGCTGTACTGGAACTTCAAGTGAGCCAGTTATTGGAGTGTAACAAAGTTTTGACGTCAGAGGAGCTATTTATTCTACTGGAGACCATTAGCAATGCATTACTCTTTGGCACTGCTGTTTTTTGCAGAAGCATGGTTAAAATTTTATGACTGATTTTTGACCAATTCAGTTTTTCTCCTTCTTAGAACTAGGAACTTACATATACAAATACAATTATATTTTTATATATGCATATGTATAACATTCTTCAGTATATGTATATATATATTGAAATTATACATATTGAAAACTTCTTTCTTAATGGATATGTATTATATTTTATTTTATTATTTCATGCCTGATTACTATTTTATAAAAGATATTTGAGTGATAATATTATTAGATATTATTTTTTAATATAGATGCTGATTAGCAGAAGAATGTTGCAATGCTGGTTAATGTTAATGCTGCTACTATTAATTTTAAAGTGCCCCTTATAATATTTTTACCATAAAGAATAGATTCTTTATAAGTCTATAATATTACTTCACATAAAATAAAGCCAGTTGCAGACAGGTTTGCCTCCTTTGTAGCTCCGTCTATACACCTTTGGCTCTGCTTAAGTATAGAGATAAGCATAATTTGTCTGTGCATGGAGATTAGGTCCCTTGATGGCCTAGCTGACCCAGGGCCAGCTTACCCAGTGATCCATGCCAGAGCATTTAAAATTAGATCTGATGGGATCACCATTTGGATTTAAGTAGAAGAAAATATTTTAGCCTTTCATCAAGTAAATGGGTAGCTTGCTCTTAAAATCCTATGTGATAGTCTACCAATCTTAAGTGTAAGATAACTTCATGGCATCACCTAAGTAAATTGGTAACTTGCTCTTAAAATCCTGTGTGATAGTCTTTGCCAATCTTAGTTGTAAGATAACTTCATGGCATCACCTAAATAAAAGATTGTATGTAAGGAGATCGGATTACTTCTTTCATTTTCTACTGGGACATCAGGAATTTTAAAACATTACATTTTCTTCCTGTTTGTGAGACAAGCTCTGACTTGTAGTACAGCCTGACCTGGACTTCACTATTAGGCCAACTTGGCCTCAATTTGTGATCTTCCAGTTTCAGCCTCCTTTGGGAGTTAGAGCCCCCATGATCCACTGATCTCTGCATGAACAATTGTGGTTTTCTGTGCTAGTTTCCATTTGCTGTTGATAGAAGTTCCTTTGATGAGGGGTGAGAGCTATACTTCCCTATGGGTGCAAAGATAGATTTTAGAATGTGGTAAGTATTGACATTGGTCTAGTAAAGTGGCCATTGTAGGTTCTCTTCTGAGACCCATGACCTAACTCCCTAGGGAGTTGGCTAGGCTTATTGTGCCAGGCACGATTTAACTCCTGTTGAGAGAACCATTAAGATTTTAGGTATTTGTCCAGTCCATTCTTGTTATTTTATAGTCTCACATGCAGAAATTATTGTCTCACACACAGAAATAATTTGCCCAACATTCCATAGAATTTCAAGATGTTGTGACACCTACCTTAGAGATCTTAGATCCTTGAAATTCCATTTTATAAGTATTTTTGTCAAATTCATTTAAGTGTGACAGAAATCACCAGTTTATAGAAATAAATGACAGGAAATTTTGAATGGTTCATTTCAAGTTTACAATTCAAATTTCAGATTTTGTTATATTTCCTTTAAATGTTGCATATGTGATCTCTTTAGAGATGTTATTAAAGCCATTATGACACTAAGCTAGTAAATTAAATTAAAGATAAATATTTGGATTATTTCTACTCTTTATTACATTTTTATTTTTATGTGATAATAAGTGTCACAGTGTGTGTAGTGCCATTTCTCTCCATCTACCATGTGATACCCAGGATCAAGTTCAGGTTTTAGGCTTAGTGGCAAGGGCTTTGCCCACTGAGCAATCTTGCCATCTTGAATAACTCCTGCTCTTCAACACACAATAAGGCTTATAGTCAAGAGATGATTTCAGTACCATAATCCCTGCAAGTGACCTAACCGTCCAGTGAACAACACAGATGCTAGAGCTCTGTAATGCACTGTTGCTCTCTCCTCCACACAGAGATGCTAGTACTAGCATATGGAATAGACTTGTTCTTCCTTTCATGCTGATCTCCCTTCCATAAACAGTGTATGTAGTTAATGTGTATTACTCAATTAATTTTACCTGAGCTTAAGTATTAGTCTCACTGCTACTACTTGTGTGGCCTTGAGCAGTATCTTATTTACTTCTTATCAATTTTTTTATTGCACACTTATTGATCTACTTCAAACATAAATAAGAAAGTATTTTGTTTTTTTAGTTCAAGTTGCTATAATTGTAATATGAGTATATATTGTTTATATAATCCTAAATTTTTATAAAATGTATATGTTTATATAATGTTGTGATGGAAATGAAAATGTGGTTAGCACATTTAAAACATTTGTGAATTGTAAACTTGTGTGAGTGTTGCAGACTGTGAACTTTTCAAGAATGGGCAGTATATCTTACCTTGTTATCTTATTATCTAGCATTACTTGAGATATAACACAGACGTATTCAGAAGGTCTGTAGCTGATTTACTGATTTTACTAAGTATCTGAAAACTATTTATATAGATACAGAAGCATAAAGTATGAAAAAATAAATCTACAGGTATAGATAGTTGGGTCTTTTTTTTTTTAACTGTAATACATCTATACTTGGGATCGTATTTCCTGAAAATGACTGTGATCTTTGATAAAAAAAAATATTAGGCTTCTTGTGTCTTCCTTTTTCTTTCTTTCTTTTACTTTTTATTAGTTCTTTAAAAATTTCATGCAATGTGTTTTAATCATATTCACTCTCCTCAACTTTTCCCAGATCCACCCTACCATCTCCATTTACCAGACTTGATTATTTCCTCCCATCAAGACCAATTTGTGCTGCCCAAATTATCTTGGCTGTATGACTTTCCACTGAAGGGTGGGCAACTTAACTCTGCCCTACAGTTTCCTTATAGCCATCTGCTACCTGGATCCTATACATTTTCCAATTTTCTCTTCTACATGGATCCCCAAGCTTGGATGCATGGGGCGGAGTGAGTGCAAGGCAAATGTTTCATTTAGGCTTGAGTATTCTCCAGTCTCTTATTGTTTGTCCCTTGGCTAGTTGTGTGAAGGGACTCTGTGTTAATCACCATCTACTAACAGTTGAAACTTCTCTGATAAAGGTGGAGAGATGCTTTCATCTGTGGGTACAACAATAACTTATTAAGAATCCGTTTAATACTGCGTTTATTTTGCAAAATACTTATAGGTTTTCACTTATAGCCTAAGACCTGTTTGGTCATAGATTATTAGCCTAGTAATGGTGCCAGGTAGGCTTGTTCATCTTATGGAAAAAACAAACACAATCAGAAAGTAATTGGTTATTTTCATAACATTTTTGTCACTATTGTACCAATGGACCTCTCTTGCCAGGTGAGTCATGACTGTAACGTGCAGGATACACAGTTGGATGCAACTGATCATTAATTTTCTTCTTGGGTACTATGCACACCACCTTCCAGCACTGGGAAAGTGATCTAATGGAGATAAGTTCGGGGGTAGCATTAGCAATAGCCTATAATATCAAGAGTCTATGGGACTTCGTTAGCCAATGAATCTAAAACAAGTAACTCATTTGAGGGGTTGGGCTATTGATTAGGTAGTTCCTTATTTCTAGTAGGGGTATTATTGCCCTGCAATTTCAATTTTAACTCTCTGTATGTGTGTGTGTGTGTGTGTGTGTGTGTGTGTGTGTGTGTGTGTGTGTGTATAGGGAGTGTATCTGTGTAAGCTTTTACAGTAGTGATTTTTATGACTTTTTCAAATAGCCTTTAGTGTATTGTTCACTCCCCATATTTCCTCCTCTATCCTGCCTTCCACTCATACCCCAATTTAACCCTTTCTGTTCCATTGTTCCCTTTTAACCCTTTACACCAGTATGTTTTATATGCCCTCTCTTGAAAGACCCTTTAGTAACTTCCTGTCCCCTGTATGTACACTAAATAAAATGCATATAATTTAAGATTCATAGATAATATCCATAAATGAGCCACCTATACTACTCATGAACAATATCCAAAGGACTCTATATCCTACTGTAGAGAGACCCAGTCATCTAATTCAATTGATGAGCTGTTTACAGTGGTGAGCTGGAAAAAGCATAAAGTCGGGCAATTGATAAATAACAAAAATGAGGTACATTTACACAATGGAAAATTATTCAGCAGTTAAGAAAAGGAATTATGAAAATTTCAGGTAAATGGATGGAGCTGGAAATAATCATTTTGAGTGAGGTAACCCAGACTGTGAAGACAAATGTCATGTTTTATTTTTAGTTTTGCTTTTGGAGGTGGGACAGTGAGACAATGTCTCACTGTGTAGCTCTGGCTGTCCTCCAACTAGCTATGTAGATGAGACTGGTCTCAAACTCAAAGAGATCTGCCTCCCAAGAACTGTGATTAAAAGCATGTGCTATTACACACAGCTTAATTTTGTTTTTTTGAATTGTGGACTTATAGCTCATTTTGACCTTAAATTTGTCATCCTTCTCCTTTGACTAAAGGAGTTGTAGTTATACACTGCCAAACCCAGTAATGCATTTTTTTTTTATATTTTCAGTTTTCTCAGCAGAGGTGTTTGAAATATGATATAGAACTTGAATTAAAAGAAATTTATACAGCTAGTCACTGGGCTGTTTGTATAAATCTAGAATGATTAATTTAATATATCACATGTCACTTCATGAGCAGTAGAGAATTTATATGCTTTATTGATACTTGGTAGTCTTTTTATAATAAAAAAAAAGTAAAATTCATTATTCCATTTAACTTCTTTTCTTGGTCACTTCTTTATTGCTGTGATAAAATTATCAAGGCAACTTATAGAAGAAAGTGTTTCATTTGGGTTTAGAATTTCAGGGGGTTAGAGTCCATGGTGATGGAGCAAAGGCATAGCTATGGCAGCAGGAATAGCCAAGAGTTCACACTTAGCTAAAAATTTGAAGCAGAGAGAGACATAGGACTAATCCAAGACATTGGAAACCTCAAAGCCCACCCCATCAATACACCTCCCAACCAAGTCCTCATTTCTTAATCCTTCCTAAACAGTTCCATCAATTAAAGACTAAGTGTTCAAACCGATGAGCCTATGGAGGCCTATACACACACACACACACACACACACACACACACACACACACACACACACACCATCAATATTTGTAATAACAACCGGCTTATAGGCTGGTATAATAATGATCAATAGAAGTGAATGCTCCAACCACTACCACCAAAATGTCACATTCTGAGGACCACCTTTTCATTGCACTTCAGGCAACCTAATAACTGGTACCTTCCTTTGCATAATAATATAATTCTTATATAAATTTATAATTGTTTTGATAGATTATTGATTTTCACATCTGCTTACATATTGGTAAAACAGGGAAAGATGCACAATAGCCATGAAACTAAAATTCAGCAAATATGATTTACAGGAACCTCTTTCCTAGAGATGTCACTGGAAAATAGTGTGTCTAAAACAAATTTTCTTCTGAAATACATCTAGATAATTTAATTTGCATTTTCAGAGGAATGAATTCGTCTTACTCCCACTGAACTTTAAAAATAAAGAAGCAAAATTCTAGTAGAACTCATATTGCCTATTTTAGATTTTAAGAAACTTTATTCATGAGGTCAGAAGATCTGCATTCTCATTTTATTAGATCAAAGCCATTAAGTAGCTGTGATAATTTTCTTATGTATTGTTCAGTACCCACACTTAGTTTCAGAGCTAATGAGAACCACCAACACAAGATATGATTTGTACGCCTTTGTTTTCTTCTCTGGATGCATGGCTGTGCTGCTACCAGTAGTTTTGAGCAGCATTGCTCTAGTAGTCAGAACTTCAGGGAAAACATCATATCTCTTTTTTGGAACATCTAGCTTGCTAGCAAATAATCACTTGGTATTTTTGTTGAGAAAGAAAGAGTGAGCTAGAGCAAGAGCACTTGCATACCTGAGGGGGGCTAGGGAGAGGGAGGAGAGACAATTTTTCAGTCTTAAATTGTAGGCTAGCCTGCACTGAGACTCACTTCATAGCTTATGCTCATCTTGAGTACATGGCAATCTTCTTTCCTACCTCACATCTCTTAGTGCTGGGGTACAGGCATGTGCCTCATGCCTGGACAGAAGTTAAATGTTTTTTATAAGAAAGAAGGTAGACACAAAATAGAATAAAGATATGCATATTGATGTTAAAATCCAAATTCCAGATGCCATGTGTTTTGAGCTCTTCAGTGATCTTTGCATTTGAAAGTTAGACTTCCATTGTAAGTCTTTCTTTCCTACTTAAACATTTAATGTCTAAATATATGTGGTTTTTTCTTTAATTAACTGCTATTTTTAAAGGCCATCTATAGCTGTTTGAGTGAGAATGTCCCCATAGGGTCATGTTTTTGAACACATAGTCCTCTCCTGATAGACAGGCTTAGATAGGTTATAAAAATCTTAGGTCACAGATCCTAGATGGGGGCAGTTTTTTACTGGATGCAGGCTTAGAGAGTTGATGACTTGCCCACTTCCAGCTCCTCTATCTGATACTCATGTTCAGTTGAAATGGGATCTCTCAGCTTCCTGATGATTTAGCACTGGCCTTTCTTCAATTGTGGATATCTAGATAACCCGAACAGTAGCCAAAATCAACTCTCATTTATCTTCCATATGGTATTGTCTTACAACAACAGTCAGTAAGGTGTTTGGATCAGAGTTCAGTCCTAGAACTCATGTGCACATAAATGTGTACATCTATATGCACCAGTACATGTAACATGAATGTGCACATCTACACATATAAGATATGTTTTGTTTAAAACCCAATATACGTGTGTGTGTGTGTGTGTGTGTGTGTGTGTGTGTGTGTGTGTGTCCCTTAAGGTCCTATTTACTATGTCATAATCCACAGATATGTTAAGATAAATTATGACCAATCATTGGAGTGGAACAGCCCTTTGATAGTTCACCTTCATGTGACCTGACTAGAATGAGAGCCACTGAGGAGACACAGCATTAGGTGTATCTGTGAGGAATTTTCCATAGAAAATTAACCAGGGAGGGAAGACCCACTCTGAGTGTGTAGGGCACCATCCTATAGACTGAATCAAAATAGGGACTGAGTGCAGGGAAAACCAAAGAACACCAGCATGCATGTCTATCGGCTTCTTGACTATATATAGAATGTGGCCAGCTGCCTTTGCTCAGGCCCCCACACCTAGCATTCTTTGTGCTGTCATGCCAAAATTATAGACTACACTCACAAACTGTCCACAAAGATTAATTCTTTAAGTTGCTTTTGTTAGGGTATCTTCTTACAGTAATTAGAAGACTAAAGTAAAAAACAAACAACAACAACAACAAAAAACTCACACAGAAGGCAAAGCCATCACTGAGATAAAACTGACCAATCATCTGTTGCCCTTTAGAAATGCTTTATGGGAGGAATATGGGAAAAGTTAGAGCTTTGGCTTAGAATATACCTCCAAGTTCTATAAACATGTCTTAAGGAGTTACGCTGGTGGGAGGACTGAAAATCACAATTCTGCCTGAATGGCCAACACGGATGGCTGTGTGCTTACGAATTCAGAAAGTAAGATCAGTTTCAGGAATTATGTTAGAGGCTGCTTTGTCTCACATGAAGACAGCACTCTTAGTTGTCTTCTCCCCTCATGCAAAAACATTGAATGGAGCAGATTTCAAAAGTAATGGACTAAGTTGTTTGCTGAAGGAAATTACAAGATGGTAAGATATCCAGGCTAAGGTGTGGTTACTGTTTGATGAAATTAGTCAGATAGACAATAAAATCAGTAATAAAAAACATGAAAAGTTTGATGAGGAATGAACTGTGAGGAAATTGAAATTTGCAGATACAATGGGTACACACAAAGCACCTGTAATGGTAAAGATTTTAGCATCATTAAAGAGAAACCTCAGGTTGTTCAGTAAGATAATATATTGTAAAGGTACTGTAAGGGCAAGGCTTATTGAAAGTTCCAACGTGTATAAATGGAAACTGATATGAAAGGAAAAAGCCAAAAGAGAACATATTTTTTGACATGTTCTCTCCTCTAAAACTGACACCTATGGCATATCCCCCCAGGTTCCTCAGCCAAAGTATACAAAAATCATGACAGCTGAGACAGAAGGGAGAAAGACTACATACTGAATGGGTATCAGAACTTGTCAACATCATGGTGTGTGTTTGGTTTTTAGGTGTGCAAAATATAAAAATTGTGTAGTCATAAAGGCTTGACCGGAATGTTCTAGAAATTTGTTTAACCCAGCTGATGTATGACAGAGTCAGATTCTCTTGAGAAAGACATTATGAAGCCATTGCATGAAGCTATTGAAGGTGTAATGGAGATATCAGGATGAAGAAAGTACCAGAATCATAAAAAGTTCGTTAAGGGTCTTATTAAGAGTATAGTAAAATATCAAGGAAACCAAGGGAGAACATAGTTATTTGAAAGAAAATGTCTTTTCTTGCTTGCTGATTTTCTAATTTAGGTCCTAATAATTGGTACTGAAATTTTTAAAGAAAAGGACACAGTATTGTGTTGGTAGAGGAAAAAAAGAGTGAGTTAGAAAATGGTTGGAAGTGAATGTGATCAAAGTACATTGTAAGAAACTCTACAGAGTGTATATGTACCACAGTTTCTTTATCCATTCTTCTACTGATGGACACTTAGGCTGTTTCTATGTTCTGGCTATTATGAATAAGGCTGCTATGAACATGGTTGACTATGGAATACTACAGCTATTAAAAACGAGGAATTCCCGAAATTTGTGGATAAATGGATTGAGCTAGAAATGATCATAATGAGTGAGTTAACCCAGAAGCAGAAAGACTCAAAGGGTATATACTCACTTATATCTGCATATTAGCCCAAGGGGCATGTCCCACGAAAGCCTTTACTTATCAGGAAACTGAGACAGAAGGGAGGACATTCTATTGGGACTCTAGATGAGAGAAGCATGGGAGAATGACAAAGTAGAAGGATCCAGAATGTCCTAGAAACCTACAAATAGAACATTATGATAGGCAGATTTGGGCACAGGGGTCCCACTCAAACTAAGGCACCAGCCAAGGACAATACAGGCGGTAAACTTTAAACCCCTACCCAGATCTAGCCAATGGACAGAACATTCTCCACAGTATAGTGGAGAGTGGGATATTACTTTTTCACATACTCTAGTGCCTCACCTTTGACCATGTCCCCTGGAGGGGGAGACCTGGTGGCACTCAGAGGAAGGACAGCAGGTTACCAAGAAGAGACTTGATACCCTATGAGCATAAACAGGGGGAGGAAATCCCCCTCAGGAATAGTCATAGGTGAGGGGAATAAGGGAAAAAGAGGAAGGAGGGAAGAATGAGAGGATACAAGGGATGGGATAACCATTGAGATGTAACAAGAATAAATTAATAAAGAAAAAAAAGAAACTCTACAGAACAATATTTTTAAGTAAATGAACTTGTATTTGTAAGGCCATGTTAAGGGCTACACATTAAAGAAGGCTGTGCCTTTGTTTCATATTTATTTTAGAATCTGATATTTAGGGTGGGAGATATGGCTTAGCAGTTAAGAAAAGTAACAGTTCTTCCTGAGGAAACACCCACATAGAGGCTCACAGCTATATACCACTACAGTTTCCTCCTGTGGCCTCCATGTTCACCTGGCACACATGTGTATATAATACATGCATGCATAAAGCACCCTCCATGTCCCATCTCCTGTTTCATCTGGATCTATTCCCTTTCTCTAACTAGAAAATGAACTGGCTTTTAAGAGATAATAAAATAAAAACTAACACACCAGACTTGGACAAAACAAACAGAAAGAAAAGAGCCCTACGGGGGGGGGGGGGGGAGAGCAGAGACCCACTGGTTCCCTATATCTGAAATTCCAAACAACCCCCACTAAACTGCAAGCCGTCATTTATGTACAAAGGACCTGGTGCAAACCTGTGCAGGATCTGTGCATGCTCCTCAGTCTCTGTGTGTTCATATGTATGTTGGTCATGTTGACTTAGAAGCCCTTGTTTTCTTGGTGTCCTCCATTCCTCTGGCTCCTATACTCTTTCTACCTCGTCTGCGGGGTTATCTAATCCTTGAAGTGAGAGATGTGATGGAGAATGTCTCAAGGTCTCTCACTCTGCATAATGTCTGGCTTTGGCTTCTCTGGTGAACAAGGCACTGATCTATGAGTATAACACAATGTCATTAGGAGTCATTTATTGCTACATTCTTCTAGTAGAATGGTAATATTTGCGTTTATCCCATGTCCCTTGGCATATTTGTCACACAAGCAGTGTTGAGTATGGGTTTCATCTAGTGGAGTGGGCCTTCAATCAAATCAGATATTGCTTTGTTTTTGCTTTGTACCATTGACCTAGCATATCATGCAGATAGATACCTAGCATATCATGCAGATAGATACCATTGTAGACCAAAGCATTTGTGGCTGAGTTGGTTTTTCCTTTGATAGAGTACAGAGCACTTTCCGTAGCAAAGATGCTAGCATGTAGGTGTAAAGGCTTTATGTAAGCACCAGCTCGACTTTTCATGTTCAGAGAGTTGTGCAGGTGGTATCGTCAGGAGTTTGTCCTTGCCATCATTTTGTGGAGAGCACCCTATAGTCTTGACAATAGCCTGTGTTGTTGGAGGATTCCCTTGGAACCCCTCTGTCCAACAACTTAATTAGGTGTAACCAAATCCCATTACTGGCAGCTTGGTTTTATGACAAAAGATGGAAAGTAGGGACTCTGTTCCCACCCAATATTTGGCAATTTTATTTAGATTGCCTTCAATTATGTATATATTTCAGGAATCTTCTACATATTAGGTTTCCATAGTATTCTCCAAGTGGCCTTTAATTATATATCTTTCCTATATTCTCTTACTCATCCCTCCCTTTCCGCCCCATCCCCACTTGATCCTCCTGTTCCACAACCCCATCCATTTTAACTATGTATTTACTTTCCTTTCCTAACAAGATTTATTTGTCCCCTGAGTCCCTAAATCGATACGTTGATCCTCCTATTCCACATTCTCCCACCACATCCAGTATGCTTGCCTTGTGATCAGAGTTAAAAGCTGTCTCTTTTTCTTTTCTGGAAGATTGTATTATAATATCAGTGTTTTGTTTATATAATATTGGAGTTACTTAAATAGCTAAATATTTAAATATTTGGAAGACTACATGGTGGAGCCACCTGTGCATGTCTTTTTCTCTGTGGGAGTCTATAATTACAGATTAAATTTTAAGGGATTTTTATAACTATATTGTACATTTTATGCTAGTTTTAATAAGTTATCGTTTCTTGAGAAAATTTTATTTTATCTAAAGCTCTTAATTTTCTAGCATAACAGTGTGAAATATTCCCTCTTGTGATATACGTGATGTCTTATAGGGTCTGAAGTAATTACTTTCCTCTTTGTCCCTCATATTGGTAAACATTCTTTTAGATTGTTAGTCAATTTTCTTAGTCCTTTCAGTGAACTTATTTTAGAGGCAGGAGGATCTCTATGAGTTTAGGGCCAGCCTGGTCTATAAAGTGAGTTGAGGACAGCCACGGCTACATAGAGAAACCCTGTCTAGAAAAAGCAAACAAACAAAAACCTTACTTTAACTCATTGTATAAAATATATTTTTTCATTTTTAATTTCTGCTTCTTTTATTTTACTCTTTTGGATTTGTACATGCTGTTGTGTTAATTTATGACACTTAAATCTACAATTTATTATTACACTTTTTTAAATGTGTGCACATGTACGGAGGTTGCCCTGAGCACAGCATTAGAAGCATACCTAGCCTAAGTCTCAATGTGTTACCTTTTCACTGGTCTATATTATCCATTCTCAGTTTAAGTCATTTCTAGTTTCCTTCCATGATTTGTTTTGCTTGTGGATTATTCTGAAATATGGAAGCGTGAAAACTTTTTTTTCCATTAAATTCTAATGACACTTTTTTTTATTAATTTATTCTTGTTACATCTCAATGGTTATCCCATCCCTTGTATCCTCCCATTCTTCCTTTCCTACCATTTTCCCCTTACTCCCCTCCCCTATGACTGTGACTGAGGGGGACTTCCTCCCCCTTTATATGTTCATAGGGTATCAAGTCTCTTCTTGGTAGCCTGCTATCCTTCCTCTGAGTGCCACCAGGTCTCCCCCTCCAGGGGACATGGTCAAATATGAGGCAGCAGAGTTTGTGTGAAAGTCATACCCCACTCTCTACTCAACGGTGGAGAATGTCCTGTCCATTGGCTAGACCTGGGTAGGGGTTTGAAGTTTATGGCCTGTATTGTCCTTGGCTGGTGTCATAGTTTGAGCAGGACCCCTAGGCCTAAATCTGCTTATCATAATGTTCTTCTTGTAGGTTTCTAGGACATTCTGGATCCTTCTACTTTGCTATTCTCCCATGCTTCTCTCATCTAGAGTCCAAATGGAACACTCCTTCATTGCTGGTGGGAATGCAAACTAGTACAGCCACTTTGGAAATCTATCTGGTGCTATCTCAGAAAACTGGGAATAGGGCTTCCTCAAGACCCAGCTATTCTACTCCTTGGAATATACCCAGAAGATGCTCCAGCACCCAACAAGAACCTTTGCTCAATCATTTTCATAGCAGCCTTATTCGTAATAGCCAGAACATGGAAACAGCCCAAGTGTCCCTCAGTAGAAGAATGGATAAAGAAATGGTGAAAACACTTTTGGGATTTCAAGTTATCTCTTTATTAGTGAGGGCCAGTTAAATCCCATGGCTAGATCCGTGTCTGTCATCCTACCACCGAGGCAGGAAAAATGAATACTTGAGATGTACAACTGACACAGTAGTTGCGATGATATTTGTATATGTGTTTGTTCATACATACAAATACACCTTTCATAGAGCTTCACTAAATTCCTATGAAAGCTTTCTGCTGCCACGTACTCTACCTTCATCCTACAGAGATCACTGTTTTATATGTATTTGGCTCAATTGGATCTGCTTGTAATTTTTGTATTGTTGTTATTTTGTATGTATGTATATATGAAAAAATAGAACCTTTTCCTCTGAAAGAACTAGTAGAACTAGTAGTAGGTATTCATACACACACACAAACACACACACACACACACATACACACATGTTTATATATATATGATAAGTTATGTTAAAAAATGTATGTTTGGTTTAGTAATGAAAAAATAGAAAAGTTGTTTTTCAACCCTGGCCACTCGGTATCTTCCAAGATGGCCTCGGTGTTGTTCTATACTTTCCAAGAAAAACCACACCCTCATGCCTGTCCCAAACACCTGACACCCCATGATGTCCTGAGCTGAGCTCTTGCGCCCTCAGGGATGAAATAACTAGTAACCAATCATTTTAAAAGGCATTCTTAAGAACCAATCATGGTCCAAAAACTCTGCTTAACCACCAATTCTGCTTCTGTGAGAGTATAAAAGACCCAAGCTTTGCTTATTTGGGGTTCTCCAGCTCAATAGAGCTTGGTAGACCCCATGGCGATGGATCAATAAACCATCCTCTGCTATTTGTATCGGACTGGACTCTCGTGTCTGTTGGGCTCTGGGAAGTAGGATCTAAGTGGGAATTAGGACCTAGCCTCCAGGTCTTACAGTATATAGAAATTCATGTAAGAAACCTAAATTGTTGATCTTTTATTTTTAGTAATAAATTTTAGTTATGATTGTGTGTCTGGGTGGGAGTATGTATTGTGGAGTGTGTACATGAGAGTACGTACCCACAAAGGCCAGAAGAGTGTATCAGAACACCCAGGCTTGGTACAACAGATGGTTGTAGATGTATCTGTATCTCCTATTCAAGAAAAAACTTAGGCCCCAGGTAGGCCTTTAAAGCATAAAAATGAAGACAACAAGACTTTTAAGTTTTCAAAACCGAGGCCTTAGCTGGACAGACTAAACTGTCTCACCCAAGTTAACCCATACACCTGGCCTTACACCACGCCAGGCACCCTCCCAGTACCCAGGACACGTCTTCATGAACAAGTCTACATCCCTTGCCTCTTAAGGCCTAAAAGGCATTTCTCCCTTCCTTTCCCAGAGGTCCTTTCTCCCTACCAGGAAGTCCCAGCCTTCCACTGCCTGTCCTTCTGCAAAGCCGATTGGCCAAACATCTCTTTATTGACAGCAGCTTCATCCACACAATTGTGAGCTGCTATGTAGGTACTGGAAGCCAAACTTGCATTCTATGCAAGAACAAGTGCTGCTGGACTCTGAGCCATTTCTCCAGTCCCACACAGAATATAGTGCAGTCTCTCTCTCTGGCTCTCTTTCTTCCTCCCCCTCTCCTCCCCTCCCTGTGGGGGGTAGAGAAGAGGGTAGAGAGGACAAAGAAAGGGGGTGGGGAGGAGATGGAGAAATGGGGAGGGGGGTTTACCTCAAGGAACTATGAGGTCTGTCTTGTGAGAAATTCCTATGGCAGTAGGCTAGGAAGGCTGGGGTAGGAAATAATGTTAGAGCCTTGAGGCAGAATTCCTACATCCTCTGGGAAACAGGATTTTTCGCTTTTTAAGGCCTTGTAGTTGATTGAATGAGGCACACTTCCGTTCTTAAAGTTAATGCTTTTTACTTAAAACCCACTCGTTGAAAGTAGTTTTATAGCAATAGCTAAACTATTTTCTGTTTTAATAGCCAATGACATAAATCATCAAATACATGGTAGTTTTTATAAGTCTGTAGCTGAACTTTTGAGGTCCTATTGGAATGGAGAGTTTGACATCTGGTGTAAAATACTATAAAACGAGTTTGCTCACATGGTGTTAAGTAGATAATAGGCATAATTTTATTCTGCAGTTATATTAAGCATTGAATAGTAGTTGAGATATATAGCATCAGGATTCTCCAGAGAAACAAAGGACTAAGGATTTTAAATAATTACGTTTGTGGATATATCTAGATTAGTTCTTATATACAAATACATGATGGTTATTTTAGTATATGTAAAACACTTGTATCCTTAAATGTCCTAGCCACAAATTTCCCTCACTACTGTGTTCTTGCAAGTAAGATTCACTGGCTGAACATCCTTTTTTTGCAAAGGGATCTCTCAAGCTCTATTTCTGCTTCTCTGTGATGAGCAGGTTCAGTTCCATGTGACTATGTGCAGTTTTTCCTACAAGCCAATCTCAACCTTCTGTAGCAACAAGGAGGCATCTTTTGACAAGCTATGGTCTTCTTCCCACATCCATCCAAACTTGGCTCCCAAGTGAACTCCTGTGTGCTCTAGCATGATGCTTTGTTTCCTTGTCAACAAAGCTGTGAATATCAGTGACTATCAACTCTTTTCAGTCTCATCCATACTCAGTGGTGAGTATAGGGTTTTTGGCTACTTCTGTAGTCTAAGGTGGGATCTGGAGGTGATTGAAACAGGACTTTCACCCTTTTCTCAGCTTCCATTCATGATATTGGAGTAGGGAAAATTCAAATATCAGTTATTGACAAAAATAACTAGCTAAATGTCTTTCAGTCCTGAAATTTTATTGTTTTTGGTTTTCCAATGCTATTTTGTTAGCATTCATACTTTCCAAAAGTGGGGAGGACATTTTTTTATCTATCATCAGCTCCAGCCAAATTGCTCTGTAAATTATATCTCTTCCTTTCGGCTGTTAACTCAAGAAACATGACTTACTGTCCCCTTGCTATATCCTACAAATAGCATAATCACTGGCAACAACAAAAATTCTGTAAATATTTGGCATGTAATTAAAAAATTACTCTTTCATTTGGAATTTGAGGAAAAACTACCAATATCTGCAAGTTTCTCCTTAAATGGCATAAGACATAAGTAAAGTCCTAGATATGAATTGCCTAATGTTGCTAAAATACAAGCCTATTCCATTCACATTCAGCAAGGAAAATGAAAGCTTCAGGGTGTTGCCCTATTTCTCTTTACTCATTTTCCTTCCAAACTGAATTTTAGTTTTCCTTAAGGCCTCTGAAGAAACCTAAGGGCAGCAGCTCACTGTGTCTAGGAGAGAGACTTGGAATAACAAAATAGTGATTGAGACGTCTTCCTGCCTGTTGATTCTGAAAGCTTCTTGCACAGTTTGAATTTTTTGCTACAAGTTAAAACAGTACTTCTTCAGGAGTCGTTTAGTCTTGTCTTTATTTTTGTGCTCAACTTTTACCCTCACTACGGGAAAAATGTGTATAGTGGTAAACTAAATGGAGGAACATATTGGCCTTGTCTTTTTCTCTTAGTTCTTTTCATTTAATTGTATTTATTTTTAACAGATACATAAAAACTTCACATGTAAATGTGGTAGTATGGAATACAAGCATGCACTCTGCAATGTTTAAATTGGAGTACAATAGCACATTGCAAATTCTTATCATTTAAAAAAAAATTTATTCATTAAACATTTTATTCCTTATATATACATTTATGTTATTACACATATATACAATAGACTACCTATAGCAAGAAGAACTATGGCACAATCAGGAATTATATCAATATTGCATTCTTAGTGTTTTGACTATTCATATTTGACAGGCTTGAAGAAAATATCTTTCCTATCTTGGTACGTCTAAATTCTGAAAATAAATCGATCTCCATCACATCTTGTCATTATCAACTTAAAACATGTCTAGGCCCAAAAACATCTGAACCCCTAAACAACTAAGCTTCATTGTCTTCAACTCCATCAGAGACTTGAGAAGGAATAAACTTGATTTCCTCATCTTTAACCATAGTTTACTGTCCATTGATCAACCTTTTCATCTTATTTTTCCCCCACTCTTTCCTCACCAGATACCTTTGAGATTAGTGTATTAATATTCCATATATGAGTGGGTTATATAGAACTTGTCTTCCTGTGCATTTTTAATTCACATAGCATAATAATCTCCAGTTCTATCTTCATTGTTGTACATATAACTGGATTTTTTTCTTTTTATATAACTAAGCAACATTCATGATATGAAGGCATATTTTATTTATATTATTTTTGTTTTTATCCCTCCTGTATATGAAATGCCTTGGGCATTAAGTAATTCTTTTCAAAAATATCATGTTCTACTTTTTATATTCATATATTTAAGGAATCTTTAGAAAAAAGAATGAAAAACTTAGTCTAACAAAGGAATACTTCTGGTTGGTAGATACATACATTCTCAGAAGTTTAACACTGAGCAAGTACTTGACGGTATATTTTTTTGGGGGAGTAAAGCATTCAGGGATAGGATGTGCTCATCCTTCCACTGGGCAGAGACTTGAAGAAAGACTAATACAACAGAATATCTCCATCTCTCTGATTTGCTCACAGGAAACAGATCCAGGCTATGTTGGGCCCATTCAGCCAGGCAGAGGCTTTGCTAATGAAAGCTGGAGTGCAGCCAGGGACTATCGATGGAATTCTTTTGGATCTTGGGTGTTCCTCCATGCAACTTGATGCCCCTGAGCGAGGTTTCTCCCTTCGGAAGGATGGCCCCTTGGACATGAGGATGGATGGAGACAGGTGAGTATTGAAAAAAGCATTTCTTCTTACCACAAGAAAATCAATTTCTTAAAAACATTCTGAATTTAATTTCCTTGAAGACTGAAAAATTCCCAGCACACTCCCACATTCAGCACTGTCCATACATAGAAAATTATCTATGTTTGGTACACATTATAGACTTCAGTATTTCTTTAGCTTTGGAATTCTAAAAGGAAAATATTTACTGTCTTCAGAAAATAGTGAGAAGGTAGTCAGAATAGGGGAATCAACTTTTAGGTCATTTTTTTCCACTGATAACAACATAGCTTTTCAGTAGTGATGTGGAAAAAAATAGAAACTGAAACAACATCTTCATTTTTGTGCATCCCAGCCATGTCTCTGTGAGAAAAGGATCTATATTTAATTGATACTATTTTATAATGCTGCAAAAAAGTGTCTGGTAGAATCTCAGTGATCATCAATTACATTTATATCCTGTCCCTTCAACAGTCATGCTATTTGAACCTTCTCCAAAAGATCTCTAATGTATGATACCACACCATACATCATTACATATCCATATATCTGTATATAGAGATGTCACCAGTGACACTTCTTTCTTCATCACCATAGAAATATTAATGATTATTTGCCATTATTTAATTCCAATAGACATACAATCCAGTTAATGGCATTGTGCTACACAGTAGGAGAAAATAGGAAAATTTCTTTTTTTCTACATTAATTTAAAAAGCTTAAATTTGTACTTTCTTCTGGACCTAACAGTGGTACCAAGCCAGAAGCTTACCCTTGCTTTTACTGTACACATGTGTCATGCAACAGATAGTCTGAAGTAAACACTTATCATATGTAGCCTCCTCCCTTGTTAGATGATTTGACTGGTTAACTGGCATTGTGGCATCTATTAGAATCTCATCATTTCTGAGTTCCATGTCTCCTTCTATTTGTATTATTGGCATTTATAGAATAAAGAATATCATCATGAAATAAAATAATAAATTTTTAATAACCAGTGACTAGTTGTGAAGATCAGATATTCTCAACTTTAGAGACTAAGGTAGTTTTATAGAAATAAAATGTTGAATAAATTTATATACTTCCTGTGTCTTGCTATGGGAGATGTTTTCTGTAATACACTGAACAAAGCTTCAAATTAATAGTAGAGTAGTAAATTGCCCTACTCTTAATCTAAAAGCTTCTTCAGCAATTTTAATTTGTAAATCTCCATTTTTAAATTTCTCCTCCAGAACTTCAAAATAAATGTGTTCTTGACAAAGAGACTATAAAGTCTGGTGAATCTGGACATGAGGGGTGGGGGCTGCGCAAACTGAGGCGCCAACCAAGAACATTGCAAGCAAAGAACCTAGACCCCCTGTTCAGGTGTAGCCAATGAACACTTCATTTCCACATGGGGAGGGGGCTGAGCAGGGGACTGCCTCTGACAAGAACTCTGTTGCCCATGATTTGATCACTGCCCCTTATGGGAGAGGCCCTGTGGGAACACAGAGGAAGGGGATGCAGGCTATCCAGATGAGAGCTGATAGGCTGTGGTCAGATGGTGGGGGAGGAGGACCCCACCTGTCAGAGGTCTAGGGGAGGGGAATAGGGCAGAAGAGAGAGGGAGGGTGCGAACAGGAAGGTAAGAGTGAGGGTATTACAATCAGGATATAATGTAAATAAATTACAATAATGATAAAAAGTTTAAAAAACTTTAAGTCAATAGCTTATGTTTGAGTGTGTGTGTGTGTGTGTGTGTGTGTGTGTGTGTGTGTGTGTGTGTGTGTATGTATGTATGAGAGAGGGGGGGGAGAGAGAGAATATGGACTATAACCTGTATGAGGTATTCAGAATCGGGAAATAGATTCACTTGAATATGTAGGAAAATGAAACTCAGGCATACAAAGATATATAATGCAAATACAAATAAAAAAGTAGGTCATGGCAAAAAATACATATCTATATGCACACACACACATACACACACACACACACACAAATATCATACATGTGGTCTGTCAGCCCCTAGAGAGTGATATATCCCTGTGATAAAGATACAAACAAGAGACATTTAACACTGAAGTCTTAATTTTATGCTGACCCCAATTTCAATAACCACTTCTATAATATAATAGATTATATTAGCTTCTTATGTAGCAGAGGGAAATTCCAAGCCTTAAGGATTTGAGAGGCTAATTCTTTTAACAGATACAGTCTTTGTTGGGAGACAATAATTGGCACCCAAGTTAAGACTTTATCTTGTGAGATTAGTCACAGTAAGTCAGTGAAATCTTTGGACTGACGGGGAAATTTGGTGCTCTCTTAGAGGAGAAGTTCTTCTTCTTCATCATATCAATACCAGTCCAAAGAAGATTTCTGGCCTGCTAGAGTGTTATTCTTTTTGTCTTCTATCATTATGGAAACTTACACACAACTATGTTGTATTAATGTGAAAGTAAAATAAAATTATACCTGGTGTCCATTGAATGCCACTTGATCAAATTGCTATTTTAATTTTCTTATTTAAAAGTAGGAAGTTATCATGAAAAAGTAAATCCTTTCATACTACCTTAGAATTGTCTTAATAGAGCTAAGAATCTAAATTGCCATGATTCACAAGGATTATCCCAACAGTCAGTGGTTTGGGCAACTGAATTCATAGGTGGGTAAGATCTTGCAGGGATTTTGTCTTTTCTAATCAAAATGACGACTGGAAAATACATGAATGAGTAGGGTCCAAAAGACAAGAACATCTCTTGCCCAGTCATTATATTGTCTATATTTACTATTTTATGTGGGCCTTCTCTCCATTCTAATGGAGATAAGTATTGTTATATTCATTTCCGAAGTTAAAATTGAGAGTCTAATACATTTACGACCTTTTCTAATATAACAAGGCTACAAGTCTTATAAAGATCAATGAGCCCTTAAAGAAAGGGTCTTTAATTTGTAAGCCAAAAAGGCAACCCACTGAGATGAAAGTTAGGGCTACCTATTAAGACAGTCATTGGTGCCGGAATGTCAAGAGAAAAAGAGGATGTCACTTAAAGAGAATGGGAGAGGGTGGAGGGAGGAAAAGTGGGGTGGTATAATTCTACTTCCTTTTAAAATATACAGAAATAAATAAAACAAGCTAAAAGAAAAGGAACATCATCATATATAGAATAGGATTTTTTTCCTACTCCCTAAAACAAACATGGGGAGGTGGGCTTTCAAAGACAAACAGACACACACTAAGGACAAAAGAAATTTCTCCTGAATGTAGAAGCATGTTAACAAGGTAATAATTTTCAAAGAAAGTTTTTGATGTTTTTCCAACCTCACTCTGGCTTAAACCTTAGGTCTTACTGCTCTCGTATCTTTGGAACTCATAACTACTCACAGTATGAAACTAATAATCCAATATATTTATGTGGGAGTAGTAGGTGTACTACTAGCAGATGTTCCTAATAACTGGAGTCATGGCTAGCTCATCAATTATAATGCTTTGACCCACTTCTCTAAATGAAAATAAACTAGAACGATCTGACAATAAATGCCATTTTCTGCTAGTAAATTTAGTCCATGTGGTCAGAACTTGGTCTTTCTTTTTGTCCCCCAATTGAAAGTAATAAGTAGGCTTATTCAATCAATATTCTTTATTTTGATCATTTAATCCATAATGACCTTTGCCATTGGTGACTGAGCTAATATCAAATATCCAAAACATGAATGGTTAATACTAGGTCTTTTTAGTTATTGTTGGGGGAAACTGCCCAGGATATTCTTGTGTAGACTTTCGAAGTTAGATGGTTTTGGTCTCACTCATAGGTTCTTTGCAGACATAGATTAATTTCCTCCCCTGCAGTTAGTCCTGGTCAGCTGCCACCTGTCAGCATTATATTGCCCATTCTACAGAAGAAAACAATAGTAATGTAATGAGTAACTCAAATTTTGAGCAAGTTAACTCTGTTGAACATTTTTTATTGTTTTATCTTAAGGTAAACCTACAGGATCAATATTAACTTTTCTATGAATGAAAGTTAAAGGATAGCAAGGTATCTTTAACTTCCCATTACCCTGACTTCAGCACATATTCCAGTTCCTCTGGCTATAATGAACACAGTGGAAACTGTCTTTCATGTGTGTGATATTTCAGTCTGTTTTAGAGTTTCATCTAGGCAATGTGTTATGAATGCCTGATTTCTGTCAATCAGAACAGTGTCCATAAATTAATTGGCTCTTCTTATGCACAGGTACCCTGACATGCCCACTGCCGCTGATGTTGTGAATGCCTTAGATCAACACGCACTTGCTTCCATCCTAAGAGCATATGGAGAGGAGAAGCATGCCAGGAAAATTGCTTCTGCAATCATTCAGGCGCGCAGCATATATCCTATCTCTAGAACGCAGCAGCTTGCCAGCATTGTTGCAGGTACCCTCATTAATCCTCTTTAATGTCTAAGAGTAAAATATTAAATTAGTACATGTTACATATATATCATGTGTGTGTGTGTGCATACGTGCACGCAGGCACGTGTATGTGTGTTCTTCCCTGCCTGGCTCCCAGAAGTATTCATTTATATGTCAAATCATTCAGAACAGAGTCCTTCGATATCCTTCTCAAATGTTGGCTTTCTTATGTTTTTTTTTCCTTTGTTTCTCTGTTTCTTTGTTTTTCAAGCTTTCTCGCTCCAACAACGCTAATACCACACAATTTTTAAAAATTATTTACCATAGGTGGCTGACTAATATAATAGAAATATTATGCATAACAACTTATTATGTGTGCTGACCAAGGTAAAACATGGAATGGGAGGATGTAAGATGCCTCAGTTCATCACAATGGTTGATAAGCATCCGGTGTGACATTTGACATTACCTCTCATAGTTTCATATTTCTACATTTTAATATTTCCGGCAAAAGGCGAATTGCATTGCCAGCTGCTAAACTAAAGCTCAGTGAGTCATACATCTCTTCTAGACAATCAGCTAACAAAGGCTATGTGATGTATAGGTTGCTCTGCTTTGTGGATGCTAACCAAGTCAGCCTAAGGGACTTATTGAAACATTTCATCTTTTCCACTGTTCACCACCACAAACCTCTTGAACTGGATTCTAGCTAGGAGGCACTTTATTGCACTCTTTCCATTTGAAGCCAAAGCTGTTTCACAGCTATGTTTTGAAGAAAGTTTCTCAAAGTAAAAATGCAACTCCTGCAGTTATTTAACAGAATTACAGTGGTAAATTATTCATCTTGTTGGACCAACATAAACACTATATCATTTTTATAGACCAAAAATATATTGATTATTTTCATTGTTTTTTTATTAAATTATAGAAGCAATAAATAAATAAAAGCCATATTTGTGAAGCATTTTGAAAGCACCCCATACTGGCTAAGGTTACCATAATACTACATGAAGTTTAAGAAATAAAACTTAATTATAAATTCACTTAAATCATTAAGCTTTCTTGTAACAATTGTTTTATGGCATAATTAAATATAATTAAATAATATTGCATTCTATTTCACATAATAAAGTATAATACATTGACTAAGTCATTAATTTTTTAAGCTGCATTTTTCAGGTCCTTTCAACTTAATATCTTTTTATTGAAATTGGAGCAGAAATCATGTGGATTTTATAAACATACAGTAATTGACCTTCTCTTTACACACTTTGTCCTTCTCATTCTTTACTCACCAGCAACTCTACTTGTCCTTGCTGTCTTTAAGTAGCATGGTATGCCGTTTTCTGTGAAAAGTCACATTATTAATTCATAAGAAAACACAGTTTTGTCTGGTACGGATAGGAGGGCTTGCAGCCAACGAGCACCCTGGAGGTTGTTCTGTTACAAATCTTTATCTAGGAACTTTTGAAAACAACTCTAAAGAGGAGCAGTAGTTTGCTCAAGACTTCAGCCTAATTAAGGGTTAATATTAATTAAAATGTGAGAGGCCATGGATTCGACATGATTGGAGCTATACCTTTAAGAAATTGACTTAGCTGTTTTGTTTTTGCATTTTAATCTGAGAACACCAGCCTTCTATTAGACAGAAAAGTTGCGAACAGGAACCAGAGTGCTATGACGTTAAAAATGCATTAGCGCTATATCAACAATGAAGGAAAAGTGAGAATGTTCACATATGGGCAAGAAAAACAATTTAAGTGGCATTAAACCATTGTATTTTCTAAGTCTGTCTTTATGTCTTCAGTATCACTCAATATAAATATAACTTTATTGGTGACAATATGAAATTTTGAAATAGAGAAAGACATGATATTTCTGAAAATTTCAGAAAACTATGATTTACCACAATTGAACAGATAGACTAGAAAGCTTAATAGATCCATAGCAAGTGATAATATTTGAGTGTTCTAACTAAAACAGCTCGTGCCCATGTGCATTCTCTCCTGAATTCTATGAAACATTGGTAGAATTAACCAACTCTCCCCCCAAACTCTCCATAAAATGGAAAGTGAAGAAATGACACAGAGCTCATCTTATGAAACCAACATTACCCAGATATCAAAGCTGGTTGAGGAAAAAGGAGGAGGAGGAGGAGAACAACAACAAGAAGTAGTGGTGGAAAAGGAGGAGGAAGAAGAACAAGAGGAAGGAGGAGGAGGAGGAGGAGGAAGTGAAGGACAAGATGATCATGATGATTATAAGACATTCTCCCTGGTGGTCATGGATGCTATGTTTTTCATTTTAATTTTTTATTTGTTTTATTTATTGAGATTGTAATATAATTATGTAATTCTCTTCCTCCAATCCCTCCTTTTTATATTCCTTTTGATCTCTTTCAAACTCATGGCCTATTTTTAAATTATTTGTTGTTACAGGCATATATGTATTTCCAAATACATAACTGAAACTTACTCAATATGTACAGTGTTATTTGCATGTATGTTTTCAGGGATGGTGATTTAGTATTGCATATACAATTGGTGTGCTCTTCCCTCAGGAAGACTATTTTTCCCACACCTATCATTCCTGAGTTGCCTGTCATATTTTGTATGTGGTTCCAGCTTTCTGGCCTTTCTCCCTCCACATTAACATGTACATTTTGTATTTTGTTGTCTTTGTTCAGAATATCTTTAGACAGTCATGTTGATGAGACTATACTCTATGGCTGTAGCTTCTGTTACTACTGGGAGACACAATCTCACAGCAAAAACACTTTTTCTCTGGCTCTTAAAATCTCTCAGCTCCCTCTTTGACAGTGATCTCTGAGCTTTAAATGTAGGTGTTGTACTGGAGATGTATCCATTAGTCCTGGGCTCCGAAACTCTATTTTTTGATTAGTTGTGGTTTTCTATAATGGTCTTTGCCTGTTGCAAAAAGATTTTTCCATGATGAAGAGTGAGGACAACGCTTTTCTGTGGGGATGAAGACAAATGTTACCAATGTGGTTGGGGATTCTGCTGATTTCGTAAAGTGGTGGTCGGAGGTTCTCATATCCTGGACTTCACCCATCCTGGGTAGGTGACTAGGTTTCCAATGAAGAACTTGCAAACCAAATTCAACAGCACATTCTTCTTTGCAGTCTTGACAAGCCACCGTCCTTCAATCAGAAGAGCTCTGGGTTCATAGCATTTACTAGTGTCATTAGATAACTGAATGAAATATTTCATAAAATGATGAAATATTGATTATGAAAGAAAAGATATACAGAGGAGACTGTTTCTTCTTCACAAGATTATTTCTGTGGCTGTGCAGAAACCTTTTAATTTCATGTAATCTAATTTATTAATTCTTGACATTATTTCTGAGCATAGCTGAGTCTTTTTCAGAAAGTCAATTCTTACTGTGACAAAATGGCTTTATTTCAGGGATGCAAAGATTGCTCAACAAGCACAAATCAATAGATACAGAAAAGGCCTTTGGTGAAAACTAGCACCCCCTATTAATAAATGCCCTGGGGAAAATAATAATAAAATATTTCTCAACATGAGAGTGCATATGCCAGATCTATGGCCACCATTCTACTCAGTGGAGAAAAGCTGCACATATTTTCACTGATGAGGAAAAAGACAGGGTGTCTTCTCTTTCTACTCATTCAATGTTGTCTTTGAAATCTTAACTAGAGTAATAATGCAAAAGAAAGAAATTAAAGCTGTATAAATAGAGAAAGAAGTAAATGGTTCTTCTTAAAGACGACATGCACCTATATATAAAATCCTTGAAGATTCTACCAAAGAACTCTTTGAACTGATTAACAATGTAACATTATATAACATCAACATATAATTCAAAAGCTTCCCTATATACTAATAATAAATCACCTGAGAAGGAAATGAAAAAAAAAAACCACACAGTGACAATAACTGCAAAAATGAAATAAAATAGGCTTGGAGAGATAGATTATCTGGTAAAGTGCTTGCTATACAGCATTAGGACATGTTTGATCCCAGAACTCACCTAAAATGGTGAACATATTAGCATGTGTGTGTTATCCCAGCACTGGGAAATTGGAGTCACGTGGAGCCCTGGTTAGCCAGCCTAGCCACTAGGCAGGATTCAGACCTTTTCTGACATGAGAGGTCAGGGGCTGCAAAGATAGCTCCCTTAATGAGTTGAGGGTACTTACTATTCTTGCAGAAGACCCAGGTTTAGTTCTCAGCCTCCACATGGTAGGCACAGACTCATAGAGTCTCAAAGAGATAGATAGATAGATAGATAGATAGATAGATAGATAGATAGATAGATAGATAGACGGATGGATAGATAGATGGATAGATGGATGGATGGATGGATAGATGGATGGATGGATGGATGGATGGATGGATGGATAGATGGATGGATGGATAGATAGATAGATAGATGGATGGATAGATGGATGGATGGATGGATGGATGGATAGATAGATAGATAGACAGACAGACAGATAGATAAACAAATAAATAAATTATTCTTTAAAACACAACAAGTGGCCAACACCTGAAGAATGGCCCCTTACCTGGAACTTGGGGATCTCACATTCATAGGCTGGCAAAACTAATATTCTGAAAATCACTATTTTTCTTAAATCATATTATGTTGCTATTTCTTATGAGTTGAAAAATTCACTCCTAGAAGAAGGCTAGAAAGTCATAACTTGGGTGCTTCAAAACTCACAGGATTCAGGAAACATAGGAAAGTTATGAGGCTTGGAAAAATCAAGGAGTTATAAAAGTCCCAGGGCCTTCTTTCAAGTTATAAAAGCAGGGACCAACTATTGAACAAAACAAACCGCATGGAGCTTCCTACCAGTAGCTAGATAGCTACAGGTTTGCAGTTGTCATGAATTGTCACCAGTGCTAGAGTATGTTTTATGATGCTGCTGTTGCTGCCTTTGAGTATTCCTGTAACTTGAATAATCTCATTTTATCAAGCCACAGTTGGATAGAGTTGTTTATTTAGTCTTTCATTGTTATCCTAATACAGATGAGTAGATGTGTTTTCATGTGCTCTCAGGAACAGCCATATTAAAGTGATCAACAAATTCAATTCAATACCAGCCAAACTTCCAGTGACATTTTTCACTAAACTTGAACAAACTTAACATTCACATAGAATATAAAATATCCCAAATAACCAAAGCAATCCTGGACAAAAAGTATAATGCTAAAGTTATCATAATATCTAATTTCAAATTATACTATAGAACCATACTAGTATGAATAGCATGGTAATAATAATAAAATGGACATGAAAATCAATGGAATAAGATAGAATATTCAGGAATATACACAGTACCTATGGCCCAACTAATTTATGCCAGATATAGAAATCTCTTTATAGAAGAGATAGCCTCTTCCAAAAATAGTGCCATGAAAATGATATATAGGAGAATGAGACCAGACCCACCTCTTACCTTGCTTAAAATTGAATTCAAAAAGATCAAAGGCCATAATGTAAAACTCAAGGCTTTAAAATGTTTGGAGTACAATAGAGAAAAAGCACTTGAAGATAAAAAGATAAGAACTATCTTCCTGAAAAAGACTCAGCTATGACCAGAATTAAAGTCAAGAATTTATAATTCGGATTACAAGAAATCAAAAGGCTTCTGGTTAATATATTTAACATACTTATGATTTTATACAGTATTACAATATTTTCCCAAAATCACTTATAAGACAATTCACATTTTAAGCACAACTTTTATTCTAATATGAAGGTAAATGAAGAAGTAAAGTCATAAAGTTTAAGAATTAAAAATGACTATAAATCATTTACTAAAAGTCAGATACTTGTACCCAGAACTGTAGCCTCCCTGCTGCTTCTCTCATGTCCATTTCCTCCAAGTCTGGTTCATCTTACTGGATGTACTTGAAATGGCTGAGGTGTTTGCCCATGTGCCTTTGTAGTACTGCATGAAGAAAAGTTCATGGCAGAGAATCTATGCATCTGTTTATTGTTGTTTTTTAAAAATTATCTGCTACGTTTGCTCAATGACAGTTGTCAATAGTTACTAACTTAAGTCAGGGTTCTTGATATGTGTGTACTTCAAAACATGAATGTACTCATATATGCGTGCGTGTGCACACATATACACATGTAATAACAATTACAGAAAAAGAGGCCATGGATTTAAGAGGAGAAGAGATGGTAAAAGGGAAGGGCTTGAGAAGGAAGGGTAAGGAAGCAGTGATATAATTATATTTTAATTTCTAAAAGAAAAAAAGTATAAAATAAGTGCCATAAATATAAAACATGCCACATTATAATGCTGTTTAAATATAAAATAGTTTTATCTTAATTATATGTTGAAATGGCAATACTTAATGGCATCTGTGTTACATATAGTTTTAAAATTAACTTTTTTCTTTTTAATACCTTAAAATGTGGCTATATAGAAAACTTTTACATAATATGTATATCGCATATTGAACATGATGCTAGAACCTGTAAGTACCATAAAACAACAGTATTGTCATATCATAGTGTTTGAACCAAATGAGATAGCAGCCTACAATGATAATGCATGAAATTAACATTAAATCAGGAGATCTCAACCTAAAATAACATGAAATAATAAAAATAATTTCCTAGTTTTGTAGGTCCTAAGAATGTAAATGCTCTAACAACATGGAAACACTATATGCTGCCAAGCTTTAAAAAAAAAAAAAAAAAAGCACTGTTTCTTGATGTTTTGATTATCTCATTTTTAGGATTAAAATACTTATATTTCTATCTTATTTTTCAATTACATACTAAAGAAAAATAATTTTCAGAGAAAACATTTTATTCATTAAAGAATCATTAAAATGACAAATAATATATATATATAAGCACACTCTTGATGGGAAAACACCTTTGATTGGAAAGAAGGGGCTATATCTAATTTTTCAGAATATATGTAATTTTACTTAGTCTTGAAAAAACACCTAAATTCTAGATCTGCATCTATTTGAAAATTTTAAGTACAAGTATTTTAAAGAGGCTGGCTATTCCCATTTTCTTCTGGAGCTTGTCCAGATTCTAGTACCCTTTTTCCTCTTGGGCCACAGCAGGTGATCCCAAATTAAACACTGATCTTGTGAAAGAAAATACTTAGTTCAAGACTTAGTCCTGCAGCTTGCTTCCTACATAAAGAATTCTGGATCTCATCTTTCTTATTTTGAAATAGAAGTGAGTAACAGCTATCATGTAGTTGACATTATTTTTGCTAAGTAGATATACTTAGTTTAATTATATTTTGTTTAAACCAATATAATATCCATTTGTAGTCTTAGAGATTATGCCATATTCAAAACATACTTAGAAAACTTTGCATCCACAAGTTAGACAGTTGATCCATCTATACTCAGAAGTTGGTAGGTGACTCATGATGCTATTTGAATAGAAAAAAAATGAATTCAAGTGAAGTTTCGTTTGTATTTGTGATTCATGTTGATTAAATGTATATGCTTATTTCCTGACTAGAATTTTATGTAACCTTATTCTGACTCATAAACTAGATGCTAAGCCAGGGTTTAATGTATGCATGTTGGACAAATAAATCGATGAAATGATGTGTACATTTATAGCCCAAGTATAATGCAAATTCAGGGGGAAATTATAAATGTCTAGGTGTTAGCTGGGAATTAGTTTTTAGGAGAACATCAAAGAGACCAGAAAGCTTGAAGGAATGTGGGAGTACAGAATGCATGAGTAAAACCCTCCTTGACCAGGCTGTCGAGACAGCTCACTCTGAACATAGTGCCACACAAGTCGGAGGACATGAGTTGGATCCCATGTTTAAAAAAGAAAAAGAAAAGAAAAAAAAGCCAAGATGGTGGCATGAAATTATAAATCCTGTGCTGTAATTACAGAGGGAAGCAGACACTTTGTTGATTCTCTGATAGGTCAGTCTAGCCTAGTTGGTGAGCTGCAGGATAATGAGAGCTCTTGTTTCCAAACATTTTAAAACCAAAATCAAAAAAGAAAATGAAACAAAATTAACCAGACAAAATAAAAAACAAAACAAAACAATAAGCTAGGTGGATGACACCTGAATAACAACACTGGAGGATGATCTTCAGCCTCTGTACACATTCATACAGACTTACACAAATATGCACACACACACACACACACACACACACACACACACACACACACACACACACATTTCATACAGACATGTATTCATGTGTACACATCAGACATTTATACACACACACAGACACACACTCACACACAAACCCTTAAATCTATTGCTTGCCTGTGTTTGCTCTGTGAACTTGAATGATTAATCTCCGATCCACTTTACCTATTTTTGAAGATGAAAACAATTTCTATACCCAGCCAATGAGATGGTGTCTAAGAGTATCTTCTGTGAGATTTAAGGTCTAAGTGCACTTAAACACTTGTGCTCCTTTTCTCTCCAGTCCAGGGTAAGTCAGAGAGCAAACTAAAGTACCTCACAGAACTCCTCTGTGGCCTTCTGCTAACCTGTGCTTTGCCAAGCAATATGATCTGTGATAGGCTGATCACTTCATTTCAACCTTTCTTCCCACAGGGATGGCATGACTTTTAGGAAAAGGAAAAATAATCATCTTTTCTTGCATTCAGACATGTACAGCATATTTTTCTACAGAATTAAATTTCCTGCTAAAATGTCAATTGATACTTTGATTAGCAACAAAAGTTACTCTAGTAATACAGTGCTTATTAGATTGAACTTCAAAGTTAAAATGATTTACATTAATGGATTATTCCCTTATTTATTTTTAAACCACCATTATTAGCAGTGTTTTAAGGCAAAGGGAGATTTCCCAGAAATAAATAAAACATTAATCAAGAAATAATTGTTGCCATCAAACGTTAGTACAAACATAATTTTTGTCCTAAAGCAGTTAGTCAAAGTAGTTTTTCATCACTATATTCTGTGCTTTCTCTGTCTTTTCAAAAGTAAGTGTACTTTATAATAACACTGGCCATGTAAATAAAGTATTAGGTTGTTTAATTATCATGTAGATTAAAAAGTAGTATGGGCAAACCCACAAACAAACTTTGTTGTAATGGCTGTTGCTCAGACCTGTGTTACACATTGTTATTTTGTGATTTGAAATTTGTAGACTTTACACTATTGCATAGCATATTTCTTACTGTTGTATTGTTTTTGAAACTGAATTACCAAATAGCATTTCATAAGTAAACTTATCCAAGAAGTCCAGCTTAGTAGGAAATGAAATTTGGGCCAAGATAGTTAAAAAGAAAACCTAAAAAATCTTTGGAAATCAATCTGGTGCTTTCTCAGAAAATTTGGAATAATTTTACCTCAAGAACCAGCCATACCACTCCTGGGCATGTACCCAAAAGATGCTCCACCATACAACAAGGGCATTTGCACAACTGTGTTCATGGCAGCTTTATTCACAATAGCCAGAATCTGGAAACAACCCAGATGTCCCTCAACTGAAAGTGTATAAACTGTGTACATTAACACAATGCAATACTGATCTACTACTCAACTTTTAAAAACAAAGACATCTTGAAATTGGCAGACAAATGGATGGAACTAGAAAAGACCATCCTGAGTGAGTAGCACAGACCCAGAAAGACATGGCATACACACACACACACACACACACACACACACACACACACACACACACACATATATATATTAGCCACATATATATATATATATATATATATATATATATATATTAGCCACATAATGCAAGATAACCACACTACCATACAGAGACTGATGTGCCAACCAAGGACCATGTATGATGTGGACCTAGACCCTCTGCTCAGATGCAGTAGATAGGCAACACAGTTTCGTTGTGGATTCCACAATATGGGGAGTAGGGACTACTTCTGGCATGAACTCTGGCCTCCTCACATTGATCACTTCCTCCTGGTTGAGGTGGCCTTGCCAGCCCACAGAGGAAGAGGATGCAGGTAGTACAGATGAGACTTGATAGGCTAAGGCAAGATGTCAGGGGAGGAGTCCTCTCCTGTATGAGGACTAGAGAGGGAAGGGAAGGTGGTATCAAGAGGTGATGAGGGAGGGGACTACAATCAGGATGTAACATGAACAAATTTTAAAAATTTAAACAAAAAAGAAAACAGAAAATTTAGCTCAGTGGTTAAGAATTCTTGCTGCTCTTGCTGAGGACCTAGTTCAGCTCCCAGCACCCATGTCGGGTGGCTAACGATTGCCTGTAACTGCAGCTCCTAATGATCCAACACACTCTTCTGGCCTCTGTACGCACCTGCACACATGGCGTACACTGACACAGACATATACATGCATACATTAACCTTTAGCTAGTCTTAGTCAATAGGACTAAGTAGGAAGGAGGGATGCTCCAAAACCAGCTGACCCAGACCAAGCACTAATTAAATGATGGTAATAATAGTGATAGGTCATACTAATGCTTATTGAACAAATACTGAGAACTATCTAAAATAGTTTTTATAAATAAGCTCTTGGATCCTTACAACAGCCCACAACCTGTGTACTGTTCCCATTTGCGAACCTCAGGTGCCCATAGTGAGATCATGTTGTCATCAGAATTAACCCCGTAGGAGTTGGAGATCAGAGGAGACTTTGAAGAAGTTTTAAAAAGAACCTTACTGAGTAAAGCCAATTTTACCCAGAGTCATTCTGTTTCACAGATTTTAATTAACAGTTTGAAATTTGTAATATTACTTGAATTTCAGACTGGTGAAAATTGAACACTGTATTAAAGGATCCCAGGCGAAAGGACACGAGTTGCGTCACAGAGACTTATTAAATGTGATGGAAACTCAACAGATGAATGCCGGCAAACAGGTGCAAGAGCTCAATTAATTTTTAAACCCTACGACTCGGGAGGATTGCAATGCATCGTGTTGACAGCCTTAGCACGTTGCTAATTTCATCCACGAGCTTAAAACTCTCAATACGGTTCAGGATGTAAATGAATTAAATTTTAAAAAGTGTAAATAGTACTAGTGTGTTCTAAAACTAAAAATATTAATTTCTTTGTAGGACTTGAAATGATTTATCAAGTGAGAAGATGACACTTTTTACTACTGAAATAAAACAGATTGAGTCCCATTATTATATGCAATATAGACAATTGTTACTAAGTACAATTTTTCCTTTAATGTAGAATACTTTGTGAGTCAGAAGAAAATTGACAGTTCACTAACAGTTTCCAGCTTCTTTGGGGACGTATGAAGGAAATTTGCAATCCACGCAGTGGTGGTATTAAGTAGTAAGGAAATGCTGATGCCTTTTTGGATGGCATAATTGAAAGTGGTAAATTAGGAACTAAAAGTTGCTCTAAGAGTTTGCTTTCACAGGAAATTCACCTTATTTGGGGTTCTGGGACCATCTGAGAATGTGATGAAGACAAGGGACTATTTCCACACAATCCTGGACACATGAACAACCTTAGAAAGAGATGAGTTGCAGAAGTTACATTCAAAGTACCACTTCCTGTACATCACTGTCTCTGACTCAGATGGGTTTTCCTCTCTGTTGCCGGACACTTCCAATCTCTCTCTATACTAGGGATTAGGAAATAAGAATTAGTTCCTGGGTGTTTTACAACCTTGTGTGAGCTGCAACATGTAGTGCAGAGGACTAAGTTGAAATGTGTGTTGAAAAAAATAGAACATCTTGGTGAGTGTTAAAGGTAAAGTAGATGGTAACTAGTAAGAAGAAAGAAAAGGTATCGTAGGCGAAGGAAAGGGTGTGCAGAGGCTGGAAAAGACAGCCAGACATGCCATGCTCTCACTGTTACAATCATGTGTTTATCATAAATGTGCAGCAACAAACGTTTGAAAAATATTTTACTTTCTCTGTCAAGATTTCCAAAGTAGCTTTAAAGAAAATAAAAGGAGCTGGGCTTAATTACTCAAGATTTTTGCCAGAAAACTCTTTATTCACTTTGTATCTCAGCTTAATTCTCCCTACGTTTGCTTAGCTGGAGCATATTTAGCAAATCTTTTAAAAGTATAAATACAACTGTAGAGTTCATTCTTCCTAACAGGTAAATTTGGTACATCTTGACTCTTAATCAAATCCATGTAATCTGCACCTACCCAAAAGCCTAGATAAGGGCTCCAGTCACAACTGTTGCTTTTATACACTTCCCAGTATCAAGAAAGCAGATGACAAGGGGAGACAAATGTGCAGTCTAATAACCTGAGAGAACAATAGGTTATTTTCAATAGAATGAGGAGGACAAAAGCCAAAGATATTCATTTCCATTCCCAGGTTGTGAGACCAGGGTGGTTACTGCTTTCACCAGATGCACAGTCTTTAAGGCTCACAATGCACATTTACCCCAGGGACATGCAGAGAGAAAGCCAGACTCTTGCAACTTGATGCAAAGAGGTTTGGAGTCCATTAAGACATCTCTCAGTAACAAGGTATTCAGGGTTAGAGTAAAGATTCTATGCTTGTTTTCTCCCAGAAAATGAAGATTGTTACATAAAACACCTGATATGGAATCAGAGCCCATGTAGACCACTTTGAACCTGTTGCTATCAGTTTAACTTCCTTTCCTCCTAATCAGGAAAAAAGAGATAAAGAGGCTTGCTGGAAATACAGTCTTAAAATTCTGCCCTATCCTGAGCACATTTAAGCCCAAGATCATCCTAAGGACACAGAATTATATGCAAACAGATAGGAATACGTTAACAACAGCAACAAATAGCACTGATGTAAATATCCCTTAGTAAATGTCCAATAAACAGCTCAGAAGTCTTAATTTTCTTCTAGAGCAATTATATACAATATGTATTACCCAAAAGACAGATTCCTGGTGTTTAAAGGTTCTGCATTTCATCCACATACAATGCCTGAAAATTTTGGAGGCAACCTTTGACCCTTTGGTCTTTTTGTTTTGTTTTGTTTTTTAGCTTGAACTGCATATAAGGATCTTTGCTTTCTACCTCTCATAATTTGGATAAGGATTTATTGACATAATTAAAGTACATAAACATGATTAAGAGAAAGTCTGTTTTCAGCATTCCCCTAAGTGTGTTACCTGTAAAATAAATTATATTGAGTAATTGGTTGTTGAAATTAAAACTAGCTCGAGAGATAGCTCAGAGCTTGCCATGCAAAGCAAGGACTAGAGTTTGGATCCCCAGCATCCACAAAGAGCCAGGTGTGTGCTGACTGGAGGAAGAGACCGATACTCTGCGCCAAGATGGCTTACTGGGCTAGTCTAAATTGGTAAGCTTCATGTTCAGCACGAGACCCTGCCTTAATTTATAATGTGGAAATCCATTGAGGAAGATACTTAATTCCAGCTTCTCCACATAGTACATGCACATTCACGTACATGTGCGCGCGCGCACGCGCGCACGCACACACACATACACACACACACACACACACACACACACACACACACACACACAAAGAGGCTTTCACATAAGTGTAAACACATATGTAGACCACACACATAACCACACAAAAACTTGAGAAACACTGACTGAAAATCTTTAGTTATATTTAAGACTTTACCGTGGACAACGTGGCTTTGAATGGAGGGAACACAGCATGCTGCGTTTTCTATACTTGCTTGACAGAAAGGTTCTGTTGTTTGGTCAGGATTTTAGGGTTTTTTGTTTCACTAGACCAGTTTCCTGGAAATATCAGGTTAGAAAATGTAGACGGTTAAGTGTCTTCTTTCTCTCTTTGCTTCTATGTTTCTGTGTACCGTGTCTTTGATAGCCGTCACCATAACATCTGTTTGTCATTCTTATTAAAGGGTTTGAATTTCGTGAGATCAATGATGACATACTTTCAAGTGTTTTCATCTTAGTGTTTAGCCCATCAAGGTTCTAAATATTGGCTAAATGAATGACTGGCTTATTGTTACACATATGCATTTGTTGGGTTTTTACAGAACACTTCTTGTGACATTCTGAACTATAATTGTTTTACTCTAGAGATTTCCTACCAGGAAGTAACGTTAGGTTCATTTAAGCTAATCGGAAGACTAAAGACATGGACCAGCAGAGTAAGACTGAAAATAAAGGAGTGGATTAAAATAACTCTCAATATATGTTGTTGTGGAGCTATGCTTAAGGAAAAAAAAGACACATGTGTAGAAAGATATCCAATGAAACCTATATCAACAAAAAAGGAAACAGAAAAAAATCTATAATAAAAAACAAAACAAAATATTGTACTCTTAAAATGACAGAAGATAAGTTGTATAATTTCTATTGCACGAGAAATCAAGAAGTTTAATTATGGAAAATAATCTCTTGGCCAGATGGTTCAAACATGATCTAGATGGTTTATGTTAATGAAGCTCAGGTGCTTATTCATAGCATCAGTTATTAAATAGTCAACATCAAATGTCAAATAACAATTCTAAGTCCTTATACTTTTAATATGTAAGCCCTACTTGGTAAATTTGGGGGTGTACCATTATTTTGTACATCAGAAACATTTTATACTTTCTGTTGGATTCTGACCTACTCTCCTATTAGTCCAGAGTAAATGCTTAGCAAATCCTTAGTGTTTAATGTACCTCTTCCCTGCCCACTCTGTTTTACAACTTAGAACAGAAAAAAAGTAAATGTGGGAGTGGTGTCCAAGGAGAATTTTGTCTTTTTTGTTGTTGTTGTTCTTGGTTTGGATTTTTTGGCTAAAGGTACACTGAATACTTTTATTCACTGAGTGCTTTTAATATTTTGTCTTCACCATAACCCCACCTTTCAGTGTTTTAAATATGGCATCTTAAAACTGGAAGAGAAATTCAGAAGCTAAGTATGCTACCTCACACCCACTGTCATAAGAAAAAAGGCTTTTCTAGGGTTCAGCAGTGCTTCTCCTGCCCAGTGCTGTCTTAAAATAAGTATGGCCATTCCTATGCTTTTCCTTAGAGAAGATTAATATGTATTTGTGTAAATAATTTATTTACATGTGCTTGACCATGACTTACATGATGACAGCTATTAAATTTTACTGACAACATGTAAAATATTAACAGAAATACTTATCCTTTAGATTGATAGTTTAATATTGTGATAATATTAATCATGATTCAAATTTCCCTAGACATCCACTGCAGTTCAAATTATGCTAACACTTTTGTATATGCTTCATTAATTATTTACTTAATTTGGAATGATAAATGCAAGAAAAATGCCCAACACAACTTTAAAACGAAGGATAATTATGGACCACCCCAAATGACAAAACCTATCATCAGGAAACAATGATCAGTAATTAAAACGGTCTTCTATTGGTAGAATAAAATAGAGAAATATACTAACAAAATCCAATTGAGAATGTTGGTGCACTTTTATTTGTATCTTAAAATGTGGTATATTGTCAGAATGGTGTTGTAAACCAATGCAGAAAATGTGTGGTAATACTCATAGTATAATAATTGGTTATTTTTTTAATTTTTTATTAACTTATTCTTGTTACAGTGGTTATCCCATCCCTTGTATCCTCCCATTCTTCCCTCCCCTCCGCATATTCCCCTCTGCAAGACTGTTCCTGAGGGGGATTTCCTCCCCCTGTATATGTTCATAGGGTATCAAGTCTCTTCTTGGTAACTTGCTATCCTTCCTCTGAGTGCCACCAGATCTCCCCCTCCAGGGGACATGGTCTTTCATTGCTGGTGGGAATGCAAACTAGTACAGCCACTTTGGAAATCTATCTGGTGCTATCTCAGAAAAATGGGAATAGGGCTTCTTCAAGACCCAGCTATTCCACTCCTTGGAATATACCCAGAAGATTCTCCAGCACACAACAAGAAAATTTGCTCAGCCATGTTCATAGCAGCCTTATTCATAATAGCCAGAACATGGAAATGGCCTAAGTATCTCTCAGTAGAAGAATGGATAAAGAAACTGTGGTACATATACACTATGGAATACTACTCAGCCATTAAAAACAAGGCATTCCAGAAATTTGTGGATAAATGGATTGAGCTAGAAATGATCATAATGAGTGAGTTAACCCAGAAGCAGAAAGACTCAAATGGTATATACTCACTTATATCTGCATACTAGCCCAAGGGGCATGTCCCATGAAAGCTTTCACTTTCCAGGAAACTGGGACAGAGGGGAGGACATCCTATTGGGACTCTAGATGAGAGAAGCATGAGAGAACAGCAAAGTTGAAGGATCTGGAGGGTCCTAGAAACCTACAAGTAGAACATTATGATAGGCAGATTTGGGCCCAGGGGTCCCACTCAAAATGGTTATTTTTCAATTCATGTGAATCAAATACTTAGGCATATAAACACAACCAAAAATATAACAAAAAATAAAGCCGATAATGTTGGAGAGAAGTAAGCTTTCCTCATTGTGACATAGCCTAAATTAATTGATAAATAAGTGGTGGGGGGCTCCTGAGGAGATGAGAGTGCTTGCCGTGAAAGCATGAGAATCTGAAGCGGAACTCCCACAGCCACTTGAAAAGCCCGGCCTGCCTAACGTCTCCAGTACTGTGGAGACAGGCGGAACACGGACATTCTCTGGCAGCCAGCCTGGCCCCAAAGTGGGCTTCGGTTTCTGAGACATTGTCTTGAAGCACGTAAGGAACAGAGTTTAAAAGGGAAGACATCCACCTGGGCGCGGTGATGCAGGCATGTAATCCCAGTACTCTGGGAGGCAGAGTCAGGCAGAGCTTTGTGAGTTCAAGGACAGCCTTGTCTACAAACCCAGTTTAGGACAGCCAAGGCTACAGAGAAACCCTGTCGCAAACAAAACAAAACAAACAAAACAAAACAAATCATAAAAATGAGGAAGACATCCGTGTCTTCCTTTGGCCTTGTCATGTGCATGTCCAGGCACTCATGGCTGCATACACACAATTCGCCACACATAGAATTTTTTTTCTGACTTGGGGATTCAGTTCTCATACCATAAAATACATAATTTCTGTACAGCAGAAAAATCTATAAACTTGCGGTCATAATCTGAAAAAAATAATTTATATATGCGAGACCAAGGGTTAATATTGTTATAATATAAATAAGCCTTCCAAATCAATAAAGAAAAAAGCAATATCACATTAAGAACATGAACATAAGATTTATTCAAGCAATTTACAGCCGGAATCAAATGGCTATTAGATTTGAAAAGATGCCCAAACCTACTAATTGCCAAAGAATGCAAATTAAAACAACAGAACACTATCATTTCCCTACTATTAGACTAGTCAGTGCTGAAGAGTGATCATTCCTTGTACTGGCAAGGATGTGGGGAAATTGACTCTATAATATGCTATTGATGGAAGTAAATTGGTGCTATCTACTTAGAGGGTAAATTTAGACGTATTGATCCAAATTTAAATGGGCATAAATACCCTTTGACCTAAACAATTGCAATTCGATGGGCTTACAAGGTTCTCATACAGCGCTAAATACTTTGCTCAGATTCTCACTAACATTATTCTTTGTAGAGCCTTTGTGCCTGTATACAAACCTAAACTGTGCAGTTTACATGTTTGTCACAGACCTTTTATGATAACAAAATAGGAAATTTCACCCTGTTATGGTGGCGACATGAACTTCACTTGTGGAAATGCATCTGCATCTTATTTACAATTGAATTCTCAGCTAACTAGTGTGTGCTTATCAATATAAATACTTGATAAGTGAGAGAACATAATTAATTATAAAGCTTCTGTCAGCTCAGGTTTTCTTCCAGAGTATGGTAAGTAAGCAAAGTATATGACAGTCTATTTTGCAGATAATTCTCTCTGTGTGTGTGTGTGTGTGTGTGTGTGTGTGTGTGTGTGTGTGTATCTGCATAAGTTCATATAGGTATGAATATATATGTCACAAGACACAGGAAGCATGTTTTTTCTTTGACTCTTTGGGAAGAATTCTTAAAGTAATAGATTATCAATTTACTTCATGTACAACAGCATTTCCTTTAGTTTTTGAATTTTCTTTTAAACAATGGTTATGTTTAGCAATTTAAGTTGTTTAAAATATTAATGATTTTTCGTGTATTATTTTTATTTTACAAAAGGAATAGGTAAACCCTATGTTCAACTTACATGTTGACAATGTATGCTATAGTATGGGTATGCAAGTTTGCATTTCCTGAAGTGAAAATTATCTGCAGGTGCTCCATTAGATGTGCAAATGCTTGAGAAATTAAGGACAAGCCCAGTCATTATCCGATATAATTAAATCCATGCAATCATGTGTGCTGAGACAATGAAATTGCTAGCAAATTTGAGGGCTCAGTTGCCCCATTAGCCTCATAATTTAGTGCCACAATAACATTTGACACAGTGGTCTGGACTTCTATCCTGATTTTGTTTTTTTATATTTGTCATATTTTCTGTAGCTAAAAATGTTTTGCTTTTCATTTAGTCACTCATTCATATGAAAGCCATGCTCTTTATAATTCCCTGAATTATATAAAGAAAATATTTTTGCACTATAATAGTCCTGGAATTTCATTCATTCATTCATCCTTTTTTCATATTAATTATGTACTTTCTTTAGTCAATATACATCTATTGAGTAAATACTTGGCTGCATGCCAAAAATTTTGTATGCACTCACAGGCTCTGTGGCAGCACACACGGGTTGACACAGGTTCAAGCCATGTGGGGCCCAGCACTGAGAGGGAGAAGTGCACGTGGAGTCCACAACAAGATGTTTGCAATTTTTACCCAGTGGCAAAGAGAAAACTGGTTTCCTCTAATGGAGTGTCAATGGCCAGGTCAAGCACACTCCAGTGCAGGGCCCATGCTCATGAGTAGTTGACAAACCATAAGATGAAATCCATGTCTTTTGTGGACCTTTAATTTTGTTTTGCTCCAGCAATTGTTGTTCTGTTTGTTTTTATTTTCATTTTTTAAATAAATTTTTGTTTAGATAGATTTGAGAGGGTAGGGAGCGGACAAAAACCATGAAGTTGGGTGGGTAGAGAATTGGAGAGGATCTGGGAGTAGTTGGGGGTAGAGGAAACGCATGATAAAAATATATTGTATGAAAAACTTAAGTTAAAAAATGGTTTTTTTCCTTGACCTAAAAGAAATGTAAAAAGCTCTTTTAAAGTACTGGCATCTAGATAATGAGCCCCTGAAGCTGATTTGGGAGGTCTAGTTTAGAGCCAGCTATCGCTATTAGAATGTATGCGGCAGGGCTAGAAATAGAAATCACGCCATGTGGCAGATCCACGTGAGAGGTGTATTAGAGGGGAGGGATACAGAGACAGTCTCTGGGGACCTGGGGACACATGAGGGAAGAAGGGGCCGGGAATGGGAAGAACTCCCTTTATAAGTCAGCCTCGCATACGCGCAGAAGGTGCACACATGTGGGAGTGGCAGGATTGGAGAATTCCCTTTATAAGTCTACGTAGCACACGCAAGAAAGTGCTCATACATGTGCAGAGGCTGTACGCATGGCTTAGGGGACCTGAATCCTGCTGGCTGCCGGTGACACATTTCAGATGGATAACATGCTTCCTCGTTGGCTTTGGTGTTGCCTGTTTTCCCATGGACATCGGGGCCTTTTGAGGTGGCTGTATCACTGCCTGCTTACTAACTGTCTCCATATTTGTCAGAAGTACTACAGGTAATGGCTTCGTCCAAAAGTTAAGAATTGCAGGCTTGGAAGACATGGCTGCATCTGCGTCGACAGCTTCTGTGGAAGAGGACTGCTGGTAGACAGTATAAACTCAGGCTTCCACAAATAAGTGGCCTGAGCACATAGCTTGGGTCATTCCCTCTGAACTTGAAGTATTAGAGTCTATCTCTCTGGACAAACTACCGGTGATGAAAGGAAATGGCAGCTGTTCACCGTGGGAGATCTTTATCACTCTGCACCCTGCCCCCGCAGAGGTCCAGGATTCGCAGTTCGTCTGCTTCACTTTGGTACTTCAGGTCCCAGTACAGTATCCACACGAAATGCCACAGATCTCCATCCACTACCCCCGAGGACTTTCAGACGAGCAAATCCACAAGATGTCACAGGTGCTGGGCCGTGTGGCCATTGAGAAAGAGAAGGAAATTCTCACAGACAACAATGTGCGCCATGGCCAGTGTGTCGTTTGCCTCCATGGTTTCCAGGAAAAGGAGGCCTGCACCAAAACACCCTGGTACCGCTAATTCCACTGCCACTGCCTGGCTGGGTGCATCCAACACATAAAACAAGAGCTGAAGACACAAGGACAGGAACAGGAGCGACAGCATGGTGTCACCAAACAGAAGGCAGGCGGTGTGCAGTGTCCTGTGTGCAGGGAGCCCCTTGTATATGATATTGCCTCACTGAAAGTAGCCCCTGAACCCCAGCAACCCATGGACCTGCACCAACCCAGTGCAGTGAGCTTGTGTCAACAGGAAAAGCTCAAGCTGCCGTGTCAGAGGCAGCAGGAGAAGGGTAGCATCCTGGACTTTGAGGCTGAACGGAACTGGTACTTCATTAGCCTTCAGCAGCCTTTTGCTGCTCTTGAACCTGAGTCTGTTGTAGATGTGTCCCCTCCTTTTGGGCGCCTCCCATCGTACTGTTGCAGGAGCCACGACCAGACCGTAGAGGCTACAGCATGGATTTCTGGGGTTCACCCAGCCTCTGGTGATGACACCAAGCACCTACTGCCCTTTCTGCAGAACAATCTGCTTCCCCAGCTGCCCCATCAACTCTGCCAATTCCTCTGCCCAGTGCTACCCAGTATGTGTTTGAGAAGACTCCAGAGGTGGCCCATATCAACAGAGGCTGGGTACAACCCAGAAGAAATCCATACTAGATCCTCCACGACCTGGCCGTGGCTCCTGGCGACAGTATGATCGGAGGCACACAAAAGGAGGGGAGTGCTGTGCCCCAAAAGGTACCAATGACATCCACAAACTGCCACCTCCTGACAGACCTCTCAAGAAGCCTGTGGACTTAAAGGCAGAACTCTGTAACAAAGTGCTCTCAGGTCTTCCTTAGGAGAAGGGGCCTAGTAGTTGGCAGGGCGCCACTGCTCGCAGGACTCAGGACTGTGCTCACCGGAAATGTTCTAAAAGCTGTACACCCGGTTCTTCCTACTCCCTTCCATCTCAGGGCCAGAGGGCGTACCGGTCTGGTACTCAAAGGGTAGGAACAAACAGCAAACAGCTATTATCGAGATCATCAGAGACAAAGGGATGAGTTGTGTAAATACGGGGATGGTTGTGAAGAGTTTGCTGTAATGAACTCTTCCTGGAGGAAGGACGCTTTTCCTACATAGAAGTAATATGCATTGTCCTGTGTCATCCAAGTCTGTTAATGGAACTTAAAACCCAAAAGAAGAGACTTTTCTCCCTTTATAAAACCAAATCACCCAAACTGTGATTGAGACCATATTTTCTGTCTTAGCTACTCTACTCCATAATTGAATGAATTAGGTATACTAGACTCTGTGATTAAACTCAGGAAATGGAAAAGTAGACAGACAAATTCTATTTCTGATTTAAAAAATAAAAAAAAAAAAAGCCCCTGGGAAGTTAGGAAGAGGTGAAGGGTTGCAAAACTGAGCTCCTTATCGCCTAATCCAGAGCCTAGTTCTGAGAAGGCACTAAATCTGGTGTGGTTTTGAATCTCGTTTGCTTAGTGACTTGTAAGTAGGTATTTCTACCTAATCTTTGATACTTATGAGAACTCTGTCCTAGCCTTTTGACCAAAGACTGCAACAGGAAACCCACTTGAAATTTTTCACAATGACAGCATAATTACTTGTGTCTCAGCTTAATAATTTAAAAAAAAAAAGCCTTGATTTTTGCCTTGATTAATCCTTCATGTCATGTATGATGGGGCTTTTTCTTTTCCTTTTGGTGTGTGTGTGTGTGTGTGTGTGTGTGTGTGTGTGTGTGTGTGTGTGTGTGTGTGTGTGTGTGTGCGCAAATGCTTATATGTAGAATCTAGAGATCTATGTTAGGTCTCTTCCTCAGTTGTTTTTTGTGCTTTTTGAGATGGTGTCTCTCAGTGAACCTGAAGCACATCAATTTGGCTAAGCCAACTGGCCACTGAACCCCTGGCATCCAACTGTCTCTAGCCCCAAATTACTGGGGCAACAGAAAGGCATCACTGTATCAGGCTTTTACTGGACATTGGGTATCTGAACTCAAGTCTTATGCTTGAAAAGCAGGCAATTCATTGACTTAGCCATCTACCCACCCACCCCTTTTATTCTCTTTTAATTTTGTTTATACAATCCGAATTATCTTCCTTTCTTCCCTCCTATAAGCTACAAAATCAAAGCACAGACACTAATGAAAAGAAGCTTTGGAAATTATCCAAAAATAGAGGACAATGTATGACAGACACTCTGAGCAAAACCAAAGTGCTTCACAGAGCCCACTGCCTCTTTTTCTCTAAATAGAAGAGAGGAAAGAAACTGGACCACATCTAAAATTCCTCTCTAGGAAATCCACTGAGTGTAGTCCACATCAGATGTCCACAAATAGTCCCAAAGCTCTAGAATGAAAACTTAATGAATTAATAATAACTTGTTATTAAGACCTAAAGATAATTGATTTTGTGTTCATTTTCTGTGACTACCTGGCCTTGTCAAGAACAAATTGGACCTTATTGATGAAAAGCTCATATGATTAGGAGGGTGTTGATCTTTCCTCTACAGGTTTCCATGCAGTGTAGCTATATCTAGTGTGAATACAGATATATGGTGATGCATTTACATAGTTTTACCTTGTGTTACTACTTTGGAAATAAAAATAGATTTCTTCAGATTAAAAGAATTGGTCAAGATCCTCATAGCAAGCTGACTGTCAGAATTATAAACTCTGTCTATTCCAAGGACATAAGAAAGTGCCATTTATTTGGGAAATAGAAATATCTTCCATACTTTGTAAACCAATACAGTTGTTTATATTAGACTTTCTATGATTACTCCAAACACCACTTAGTTATTCTTAATATTTTGTTATAAATCATTCTTTTATTATTTTCAAAAACATTTATTGACAGTAGCCTAAAAACAGATTTTTCTCTCTGGTTTTTCTCTTTTTTTGTGAAATTAGTTAACACTAAGCTTTTTGTTGATCATTCAGTACTATGTGTAAAACTATATCCAGAAATGAGTATTTTAGAAATGATAACTCTGTTATAAAATATCAAGTTGAGTTATTACCATGTATAACCATATTTTTAATCTGTGCAGATTTTTAAATATAGTGATAAGAAAACATATAAATCATTAAAAATCATCTGAATGCTTGCTTGTTATTATATATGAAAATGTGTTTTAAAATGTATTTTCCATGACATTTCTCTTTTGAACATTAGTGTTAGATAATATAATGTCTAAAGCAGCTAGGAATCCTGTCTTATTCAAGCTTCCTCCAAATGCAAGCCTCAGATACTGACTCACTGAATTTTGTTTAGATCCTTAGAATTCTCCAGTTCATAGCTCTTAGTGATCCAAACTATTTTTCTTAAAAACGTGAGGAATCAGTTAGCAGACTGAGCAAAGCTGTCCTAGCTTTTCTGTTTTGAGAGTGACATCTTGTTTCTGGGAGACATATTAAATTGGAGGATACATTTCCAGAGTCTGACCTTTCCTAGTGTATATATTTAGCTGGGGACAGAGTGAGCTTATCACAATGATTGTTTATCTAGATACTCAGGTTCTTTGTTCTGGTGTATATTGTTTCTCTCTCCTATGATGCAGTTCACAGAGAAAATTAATATACAGTACTGGCTGTACCCATACTGTGTAAAACATCATGAAATATGAGCTAAGCATTCTTATCCCTACATGATTTACTTTTTTGCAAGAAGCATATTAAATATATTAAATACCAGGATTCTAGTCATCCTCTTTGATACTCATTCATAAGAAACAGAATGGATATGTAGTTTCTCTGGAATATTCACTAATAACCTGCTCCTAAAGGTAAAGTTCTTGTATGAGTTCATTGAAATTTCTGAAACAGTGTAAGCTATGTAAAATTCAGCATTTTTGTTCATCCTATTCTTTGAGCTTTATGGAGCAAGGTTGATTTTATGTGCTTGTAGACTGTTACAGAGACTATTATGAAGATAGTATCTCTGTCAATCTGCAGTTGGCTTCTTGTGTGTGTTGTAGTTTCAAGTCTCACTAGACTCCTTTCTGTGGAGTTTCTGTACCAAAGGTTTTTGGGTTTTTTTTTTAAGATTATTTATTTATTATTGTTTATACAATGCTCCGTCTGCATGTATACCTGCGGGCCAGAAGAGGGCATCAGGTCACATTATAGATAGTAGTGAGCCACAATGTGGCTGCTGGGAACTGAACTCAGAATCTCTGGAAGAGCAGTCAGTGCTCTGAACTTCTGAGTCATCTTTACAGACCAAGGTTTTTAATTTTTATAGACTCCCAACTCATCACTCTTTTCCATTTATCATTAATTTTTTGTGTATTTTAAGCAACATTTTCATGTTTTGAAAATTTCATGACCACATTCTCTTACTTCCCATTTTTTTGTGTGTTTTTTTTACATGTTATTGATTCTTTGTGAGTTTCACATCATGCACCTCCCCTAATTAAAAAAAAAAAATACATATACAAGATATCTCTTTGTGAAAGTTGTAGTGTGTTATAGTGTAGACCACAGCATACCCTGTTTTCCACACATCTTTACTTGTAAATATTCATTGCAATAAATCATTGGTCTGGTTTAAGATCTCTGGCTTCTGCTATACCATCAATAATGAATCCTCACCAGGACTTCTCTTTGCTATCCTTTTGTTTTTGTGTGTCATGGAGATCCTGTAGCCTTGGATCTCTAGGATCTGTGTGGTCACATTCTCCAGATGTTCATAGATGAGTCAGATTTTGGGGTGAGCCTACCCAAAGCACTGGATCTGGGCTTGTGTGGTAGCTGAGTTGATCAGCCTGCCAGCTCTCCTGCACCCAAACCACAAGGGTGAGTTCTCCCCAGGACTGCACCACTAGCTCACCAAAGTGCTGCAGCTAGTGAGGGGCAGGGCCACCTCTCCTGCACTCATGCCCCCCTCTGTCTCTGTCTTTGTCTCTGTCTCTCTCTCTCTCTGTCTCTGTCTCTGTCTCTCTCTCTCTCTCTCTCTCTCTCTCTCTCTCTCTCTCTCTCTCTCTCTCTTCCTCCCTCCCTCCCTCCCTCCCTCTCTCTTCTGGGGCTGTCTTACTGGTGTCTCTGCTACCAGTGCTAGCTCCACTGTGCTGCACAGAAGAGGTGCAGGGGCCAGCTCTCAAGACTACTGCAGGTGGCAACAGGTAAAGGATGGAGAGCATCACCTCCACATTCATGCTACTTCAGGACAGACAAGTAGCAAGGCTATCTCTCTTGCACCCAGCCTTCTTCAGTGCCAGCTTCTAGCAGTTCCCACCACTGGTTCTAGGTTAGGTACAGGTTAGGTACAGAGCCAGCTTTCCTGCTGCCTTGATCCCAGGTCCAGCTCCCAACTGCCACAGGTGGTAATGGACAAGGGGACAGTTACTTTCCATTCTCTTCTATAAGACACTGAGAATTCTTCTCTTTTGCTCAAAAAAAAAAAAAACAAAAACAAAAACAAAACAAAACAAAACAAAAAAAACCTAATTCCTATTGCATGAAGAGTCTTGGGAGCAGGTCCTGCCCTGGGCTGTACTAGGGATCATGTCATTATAGAAAACTAAAGCTCACTCTCCCAACAGCTATTACATGCCAATAGCTCCTTTGCAAGGGGTGGGACTTGATGCTCACCTCCTTTGTGTGGGGATTTTTCTTATCTTGAGCTTACACGGGTCTTAAGCATGCTGTCACAGTCACGTGAGTTCATAGACATAACTGCCCTACTGTGTTGGGAAAACAGTTTCTTTGAAGTCATCCACCACCACCACTGGCTCTTCATAACTTTTTGTCCTCTCATCCAGGAAAATATTTGCTTTGAGGAAAAGGAGCATGATATATATGTCCAATTTAGAGCTGAGCACTCCTCAGTCTCTTATTCTCTGCACTAATGCGCTGAGTATCTGTTATTTTCTCTGTTGCTTTTATTATTCTTTAGCTGTCTTTAGCTTGTAATAGTCCAGACATGATGCACCTATATGTGGTTTTCTATATTTTATTTGAACCATTTTATATATCTAATTACTATAAATTAATGTTTTTTTTTACTTTTTTTCTCCTTTATTAATTTATTCTTGTTACATCTCAATGGTTATTTTATCCCTTGTATCCTCCCATTCTTCCCTCCCTCCCTCCCATTTTCCCCTTATTCCCCTCCCCTATGACTGTTCCTGAGGGGGATTACCTCCCCCTGTATATGCTCATAGGGTATCAAGTCTCTTCTTGGTAACCTGCTGTCCTTCCTCTGAGTGCCACCAGGCCTCCCCCTCCAGGGGACATGGTCAAAGGTGAGGCACCAGAGTATGAGAGAAAGTAATATCCCACTCTCCACTCTACTGTGGAGAGTGTTCTGTCCATTGGCTAGATCTGGGTAGGGGTTTAAGGTTTACCGCCTGTATAGTTGTGAAATATATATTAACATATTCAAAATTTTGTCTACTCCTTCTGTTTCTCTCTGTCTTTGATTACTACTGTTGTTAAGTTATAAAACAGTTATGACATTTGGTTTTAAGCAATGAAGAAAATTTAAAATAAGAGGGAAGTACGTATGAATGAAATGTCACAATTTCCCAGAAAATTTAGTTCCTTAAGTATGCATATATGCTGCACACCCAGGAATTTTTACATAGCAAATGTTAATGTTACCTGTCTTCTTTCCTTATTCTTCCAAAACATCTTTAGGTGCCTTTCCTCCTTCAGCCATCTATGCAAGAAAAGACTTGCTACAAAGATCCACCCACATTGCTACCAAGACTTTCCAAGCCCTTCGCATATTTGTGAACGATGAACTCAATGAACTCTATATCGGACTGAAGACAGCACAAAAATTTCTGAAAACTGGTGGTCGCCTTGTTGCCCTATCCTTCCATTCTTTAGAAGATCGCATTGTCAAACGATTTTTGCTTGGGATAAGCATGACAGAAAGATTTAACCTAAGCATTAGGCAGAAGGTGAAGCAAATGTCTCAGCAAGATTCAGATCATGAGGTTGAGGGGAGAAGCTCTGAAAAAGCTCCTCTGATGTGGGAACTGATACACAGGAAGGTACTTACTCCTGGAGATCGGGATGTCCAAGATAACCCCAGAGGGCGCTCAGCCAAGCTCAGAGCAGCTATCAAGTTATGAGGATCTTATTATTTGATCCTCACGTTTTCCCTCAATATTTTAATTTTTTTTCTAACTTAAAACCATGTTTCTGAATAGTTTAATGCAATGTAAAGTATGGGAAAGTCTGGAAATTAATGATATTTGGCTTTTTTCCTCTGAAGAAAATGTAGGAAGTTTTAAGATGACATTAAAAAAAACCTTACACCCAGGGAGCAAGGAGTGTCAAAAGTGAAAATTATGCATTGATCTATGCATTTTATTTGAATTATAAAATGAAATCTCTTCTTTGATGAGGAAATGGAAAAACTATAACATTATGTTAATCTTAATTGTAAGCTCAAACTGTCCAAGAGAATGATGACCATATTTGTATTCCCTAAATTTCAAATTAAGATATTCACATTTGCAGTGGATATCCTATGGCTCAGATAATTCATGATGATCATGGAACAATTTATAATTTTTCCTACCATAACCTTTTCAAATGTAAGCTTTTTATAAATTGTAATTTTCCAGCATTCTTTAAAATAGGCCTTACTGATGATTTTCACTAGGGAAATCATAGCTCATTGCTTTAAAGGAATTTTTTGGTATGATCCATGTTTCATGTATTTCAAAGTAAGCATGTGGAATTGTCCTAACAGCCCTCATAGAAAATTTGAGGTACAGAACTTCTATGTTCTGTCAATTGTATCTACTGCACTAATGTACAATACCTTTAGTAAACAATATAATTTCTTGTTTGCATCTTGTGGTTTTGTTTATTTAAATTTTAAATATAGTCAAATTGGTAAGTTTCATGGCACGTCCATAAAGATAAAGCATTGTGTTAGTTCTTATCAACCTACTGCTCTTATTCTCCCTTCCCTAATTCCTTCCCCCCTTATTTGTCTCTCCCTCCCCAAAATAGCCTCTTATTCTGCTTCATGTCACAGGTGTCTGTTACCCTCTAGATCTCTCTCTCACCTCTCTTAGCCCTCTTCCTACTTGTGTATTACATATAATGTTCATGTATATATTTATAAGTATATACACACATGAAAGTTTCTCAAATGGAGAAAGAAACGTGCAATATTTTTCCTTCTGAATCTTTTTTTTTTTTTGCTTGACATAATGATAGCCAGGTTCATTTTATTGAAGATAAAGAATCAAGAATAAAGTAATCTTAATATTATTTATGACTGAATATATCCTGCTGTTTATATGTGCTATATTTTATCTATCTGTTCATGTGTTTGTATGTAAACAGACGTGTGCAGGTGCTCATACACTTGTGTCTATGTGTAGGTCAGAGGTCAATGGCAGGTGTCTTCCTCAGTCATTCTTCACCTTATTTATTTGAGATAAGGTCTCTAAATTAACATGAAGCTCACTGGCCAGTTACATTGAATTGCCAGTTAGCTGCAGGGTTTTGTCTATCTCCACCTTCTGGTACTAGAGTCACAGTTGCTGCCATTGTACCCCACTAGTTCAAGGAATGATGCCAAGAACTGACAATTAGATTCAATGAAATTAAAATCAATGAAAAAATGCTGTGGATGTGATTAATGAAGAGACAGTTCTTAAAAGATGAAGCACAAATGCCCAATTACATATAAATGGCTAGAGTATTAATCAATAAGGAAATAAAAAATGAAACTGCATGGATAGTCTTTCTTACCCATTCAGAAAAGCAGTCATTAAGAAAACAACAAATTTTGGCAAGGATGCAAATAAAAGGAAACCCATATACATTCCTAATGAGAGTGTGAATTAGTCTACTCACTATGGAGATCAATATGAAATTTGTAGAACAAACTAAAGATAACCTGGTAAGAGCAGATACTACACTTAACCTTAGCCAAGGAAGAGGGTTAGACCATGGTATAGAAGAAGGAAGGTGAGCAACGGAGCAGGAAGGACTTAGCGGGAGTTATGAGAGCGGAGTCGAAGAGGGCCTATAGGGAACCATAACATATACCACAAGCCTTTGAAAAAGACATGGAAACCTACTCCTGTAGAAGCTTCCTATTATGAGTGTAAAATCTTCCCAAAATATGCACATACATGAATTTAAATAGTGTTGCCCTGTGTGGTATTGGATGTAATACATCCCTGACACCATAGGCTATCAGATAAAAGGCTCAGTGTGTCCCATTGAGTTGCTGGTCAGTGGGAGTCCCATTGCTCCTCAACAATCCAGGCTATTGCTATTGCTACTGGTTAACGTCTAGAACTTCATGTTGAGATCCTATTGCTGAAGACACCACATACCTAAGTCAAAGGACACAAAGAAATCAAGTTGGTATTGGCATAGAAGCTTCATCCTTAGTGCCTAGTGGGCTCCTGGTGAAGAAAACTGATCAACAGTATTTTGCAGCTATGAACTGTATAAGCTATGATAACGACTGGCCTGATAATATATGCTCTCTGGTGCAATAATAGTATAAAGGCTCTGGGAGTAACCAACCACTTTCTGATTAGACTTAAGACCTACTCCACAAGATAGAACCCATGCCTACTACTGTGAATTGGCCCAGCAACCCATGGCTGCTTAGGCCATAGGCTCTAGGAAAGAACCTGCCACTATCCTAGTAAATAGACACAAGAGTTAACCTTACCCCTAAATGCTTAAAACCACTACCTTACTAAGCCAGCTAAATCCCTAGCTACAGTCTAAGCATGTATCCATATGACTACAGATGAGTGTAGTTTTCACCCTTTAGCAAGGAAACTTCTTGCAACATAAGGAGACCACCACAACAACAAAATGCAGAATTGTGCAGCTCAGGCCCAATGGGTAAATTTGTAGAACATCTCATTTCAAACCCACTCGGTTGCTGATACATTCATACAACTACTATGGGAAAGTAACACTCTAAGAGGAAGCAGAAAAGTATATTAAGTAATATGCAGGAGAAATATCCTTAAATAAACACATTTACTTTTAAAATTGGTGTGTGTGTGTGTGTGTGTGTGTGTGTGTGTGTGTGTGTGTGTGTGATATTCTATTACTAGGCTTTGTTGCGGTGTTCATAATAAAATACATGAATGTATTTTAAAACTGTAGATCTAGAGCGTGGTTTTGGGAAATTAAGACAATACACAGAAAACTGAAGCTAGGAAACCCAGTGGCACAGTCAGTGGGAGGTACTTACACAAAAATAAAAACTAATCTTTACAATGTACCTGCAGGCTTTGCCAATAAAACATTTCTGAATCTCTTTAGTGACTATTTTCTCAGATTTGTTGAGCATAGCTTCAATTTGGCAAGTGAAAATGAAAGTTTTTAGTTTATGACTTACATAAGGATAGTTAATCACTGCACAACTTTTTATGGATATCTATTTTGTTCATATTTTTATAAATTATTCATTTCATTCTCTTTGAACCTACAAAGGTTTACAAGCTTATATTTTGTGTTTTATATAGCATTTTTACATAATTTGTGTTTAATTTAATGTATACCTATATATTATACTTGTGTTGTAGTATTTGATATAGCCAGTAGGTTATAAGAGAATACAGTATGCCTATTTAATTTTTGTAATTAATGTGTCTGTTAAAATCCCTTGAAATACTGCATGTGTTTGAAAAACACTTTAGTCTCTGCAGAATATTCCATATTTCCAAAGGTTTATAGAAAACCTTATCACTATTTTGAAATAATACACAGAAGTTATGAATCTATACTACACATTTTCAAGAATACTTCCAAATTTCTCTCCTGAAAATTATGAGAGGATTCTTAATAGAACATGGTGATTAAATACACACACACACACACACACACACACACACACACACACACACACACACTTACTTCTCATTCACTGACCATTTGGGGGAAAATTAAAAACTTGCTCTATTGCTTCCATTATCACATAAATATGTTATGCCAATTTAAAATTAACTTTGCATATAAAAATGAATATTTTCTTAGATATACAATGTCATGTGTTTAATATCAAACGGAGAGTTGTTTGCAAAAGTCCACAAATATCCCAAGAGGCTGTAAAACCAAAATATTTTTGTCCAATTTTATCTGGGGATAGATGCTAATTTCAGCTAATGTTTAGTAACATAAGGTAATCTGACAGATTTCTAAGAGAATATGTAAATATAATTTATTTTTAAAGTTTCATTACTATAAATTTTAAAAATTAAAGACTTAGTAAAATAATTTATGCAGGATAACCATGGACATAGTTTATAATTCCTATCACAAAGTTTTTCACAAATATTTTGGTCTCTTCTCAGAATCAGAATTGAATTATTAGGCAAAATATAAAAACACAAATGTAATGCTTTGATGTTTAAAGTAGGAGATTGTCCCTTTGGAAATATTGTATCCTCTAATGCAGTATGTTGCCTTATCTTCTGAAGAGATCACCCAACATTAACAGTTTCCCTGTTATGTGTCTGATTATACAAATGATTATATACAAAGCTGATATCAAACAAGGCCATGAGATGTTTTTGATCTTTGAGGAATTGTGCTCCTTGATCCCTATCTTATATTTCCAATTAATCCTCACCCACTTTACTAGATGAGGGCTTATATTACTAAACTATCAACATGAGCCCCCTCACTCTCCTAAAGAAAAGTATTATCTAATGTCACTGAAACAAATGTGGGGAGCAGTGTAAATACGTAAGACAACTGATGATAGGTAACATAACATCAATTTTAAGTTCATGTGATTGCTGAATATATGAATTTAGATATGCTATTTAATTTATTCAATTCTTGTTTATTTTACCTTAAAACAAGAATGATATTTAGACCTTGAATGAATTTACTATGAGTGAATCAGAATAATATTTATGCATGAAATCACAACTAAGAATACAATAATGAATGATTCCACATGCACGATGAATTCTCAGTGGTGCTGTTATTTTGCTGACAAAGATTTACCAAACTCTACCTTATGTCTGTGCACAACATGACTGAGAATGTGTATGTTTTATCCTGGCAGCTGTAGGTATAGCCCCTGTGTCACTTACAGCAATTGACTGAGTTGCAGACAGTTTACTTGGAAATGTTATTCCTCCTAAGCCTACAGTGTTTGTCATACCGAGAGAAGGTATTCAAAAGGAAGAGCTGCTGCATTTCTGATTATGAAAAACAAAATGGCATGAAAAGAATCAGCTGCTGAAGTTGCTTGACATTTATTTAGGTTGGACAAAGTATCCTCCTATCCCCTTATATGTAGTTAGAAACCTATGTAGGGTGCTTCAAAGTAGTCTATTAAGAAAGAAAGAATAAATGATTTTGACATAGTAAAAGGAACATTATTACAAGGCTATAAAACACAGTCACCGACAGACCAATGTGACACTTGTTTCTCACATTAAGAAACTATAATAATTAAATTTAAAAAGGTACTGTGAAAGCAGTGAAACAATTGGTAAAAATAAAATAATTAGGAGAAGAGATGATAGTTAGGGGAGTGGTTATGATTAAAGCAAAATATATTCAAACATGGATGTCTTATGGTGAAACATGTTGATACAGAGTTATTATTTATTTATTGGTGTTTTGAGACAAGGTTTCTTTGTGCATTGACACAATTCTAAGAGCACGTTAAGACATGTACAAGGAAGTACCTAGTTCATAACCAGAAGAAGATGGAAGAGAGCAGTTGAATGTGTGTGTTACAGAGGGGCAGATGTAAAAACATCTGACCCCATAAACAGCTAAACTTAATTATAAGATAGATAGTCTAAGTTGATAATGACAAGATATGATAGATATAGATTTACATTCAGAATTTTAGATGCACCAAGATAGGAAAGAGGTTTTCCTCAAGGCTTCCAAATACAAATAGCCAAAAAATTATGAATGTAACATTTATATAATTTATGATTGCTTCATGTTTCTTTTTGCTGCAGGTAGTTTATTGCATATATGTGTAATAATATACATGTATATTTTTATTTTTTTAATTTTATTGATTTATTCATATTATATCTCAATGGTTATCCCATCCCTTGTATCCTCCCATTCTTCCCTCCCTCCCATTTTCCCCTTACTCCCCTCCCCTATGACTGTGACTGAGAGGGACTTCCTCCCCTTGTATATGCTCCTAGGGTATCAAGTCTCTTCTTGGTAGCCTGCTATTCTTCCTCTGAGTGCCACCAGGTCTCCCCATCCAGGGGATATGGTCAAATATGGGGCAGCAGAGATCGTGTGAAAGTCAGAAACCAAAGGGGCAGATGGTACATAGTGGAAAGACAATTGAGACTTTGAGTGAGCAGACCATCTTTACTGTCACAGACCCAGAACAACGTTTTATTAGAGTGGTATACTTGTAAACCCTGCCGCTCCCTTCACCTCAGCATTTATCAGTCTCGTCATTCCCAATTTTGTACTTCAATATTTGAGAACAAAACTAATCCTTGAGTCTCTTTCCACACTTTACCTGTTTTCCAAGATTTGGTTCAATCCATTTTGTTTGTCTCTCTCCTCAGTCTCTAATCCCTTCAGATACAAACAAGCTTAAACTGGTCGTATGTCAAAACCAAATGGGAGAAACTAAACATCTCCTAGATAAAATAAAATATGCCAAATATTATATCACTGTTTTGCACTCATTAAAAATGAAAGAGATGGGAGTCTAAATTTACACCAGCCTAAGAAAATTTTTATTAATAAGATATCATCTTTGATAATGACAATACAATAACTATCAAATAGCTTACTAAGAACAGGAAACTCAGTTTAAAATATATCTTATTATAAACCTGAGTGAAATAACACTAAATGAAAAATATCCAAGAAAAAGAGAGAGGCCAGCCTCAATAAGCCCTGATTTTGATTACTATAGAAAGCTTCTTGGAGACTAAGGGGAAATTTGGACAGCCTTAGGGAGCACATATGGACATGAGGACAAATGTACCTTGAAGGAATTGGACTTAATTTTATATCATTTCAGACCTTGAAATAGAATTAAATTGACCTGTTCGCTAGAGTCATTAGCAAGAGTTCCTGCCAAAAGTATTTTAAATCCCCTTAAGGGAAAAAAAAATCACATTTCTAAAATAATTTGTATAAGTTTTTACTTAGAAAATTTCCCCAAATGAAGAGATAATACTTTTGTTTTGTTTTGTTTTGTTTTGTTTTGTTGAGACAGGGTTTCTCTGTGTAGCCCTGGCTATCCTGGACTCACTTTGTAGACCAGGCTGGCCTCAAACTCACAGAGATCTGACTGCCTATGTCTCCCAGAGGGCTGAGATTATAGGCATGTACCATTATGCCTGGCTGATAATACAATTTATATCTGTCTGTCTATCTATGTATCTATGTATCTATGTATGTTTCTATCTATCTATCTATCTATCTATCTATCTATCCATCCATCTATCATCTATCTACTTTACATCAGATTGTAGCCCCCTTCCTTCTCTCCTCCCAGTCCCACCACACCCCTTTCTTCCCCCTATTCCTCAGAGAAAGGGAGCCTCCCCATATACTCACCAACATACTCCAGCTCATCAGTTCACATCAGGATTGTGGCTTGGCGAGTCAGTCCTGCCAGGGAAAAGTGATCAAAAACCAAGCAACCAAGTCTACATCAGAGACACAACCAGTTTCCCTTTCTAGGGGACACACATGAAGCCTGAGCTGCCCATCAGCTGCACCTATGTAGCGGGCCTAGGTCCCGTCCATGTATGGTCTTTGATTGGTACTTCAGTCTCTGTAAGCCCCTCTAGGATAATACAAATTTATAAAAGGGAGAAGAATGTGAATAATAACAAATCCCCATGGAGTGTTTAAGTGCATAGCCTAAATACATTTCAGGAAATAAAGAGATCTGAAAATTAAAAAGTATAAATTTAAATAACTAGGAATGAACTGTGCTCAGGTACACAAAGTTGACTCAGTGTATTTGAGAACATATCAGACATAGTGAGCTGGGAGGCTTTTCCAAAGGCAGTATCTAAAATAAAACACCAGGTAATCAAAACAAAAAGAAAAGGAAATGTATAAGAGACATAAGAGTTAGAATCAGAATTCTAGTTCAAGTGGAATGAAATTTCAAAGGAAGTAAAGAAAAAGATAGGAAAAAAGCATGGTTGGAACAAACATGAATAGAATCACTGAAAATTGGCAAGGACATCTGTAGATTCAAGAAGCACCACAAAGTTCTAGGGAGTGACAGATGAAACTACTAGAAGAATTAAAATCCAAGAAGAGAGATATTACAAGTGGAAGGACAATGGACACTTCCAAGGAATTTGGCTCACACACCATCAAGGAAATCCATGATGATAAACTGTTCTTCATATTACAGCACAAGAAGTTGACAGAAGTTTGATAGGAGGACTGGTGATGACTGAGCAAGGCAGAGATCTATAAGCACAGCAGAATGTCATTAGGAGTCATCTTATTGCTGTGCTCCTTTAGCTGAACAGTAGTGGTTGGTATTCCTCCAGGACCCACGCCTATTTGGTCTCAGGTTCTTGGCCACTCACACAGTGTCAGATTTTAATTTAAAGTATTAAGTTCAGCAACTGTTTTCTGTTTCTTTTCAATAAAATGTAACTCAGATCAAATGTTATTCTTATATTCAATCTATAAAGTACAAAGCCCAATGCTTCATTTTTGTAATTATTTTGTCTTGTTTCATTTGCCCTCTGTTATTAATAATACTGAGCGATATCGTTTTTAATGGTGTTTAATTTTACATGTGGAGATTTGAAGTTATTATTATTATTATTTAAAAATGTGTTAAGAATGCTTATAAGCTGAACATATCCATCTTATAAAAACAGTCTGCTTATTATTCTTATAATAATCATCATCGTTATTATCTTGAAAGAGCACAGATTTTGGAATCCACCCTGTGTTGAAACCCTGGGCACAACTCAAATTAACACACCTCTCTGCTTACCTCTATAGTAGTAGCATTTCTAGGGAATTTGCTGTCGTGCTTCCCAGCCGTGGAGTTGATCCTTCTGCATGGCATTTTGTCCCTCCCATCTTGCTGCGTGACCCCCTCCCTGGTTTAGCAGCAAAGGCTAATCTTGACTGCTAACTACAAGCCCAGCCAGGTGTTTCCTGATTTTACACAGGAGTTTAATGTGAAAATGGGATCTTTGCAAGGTGTAAAACTTAAAAAGTCTACAAGTAACATCCCTACTAGTTAAGAGTGACTAAATTCCAATGAGAATGTTGGAAGTCAGAAAGAAGAGGACCTGATCCCACTTGTTCCTGTTTCTTCTTATAACTTGATCTTCAGCCCATTCTTGTTTTCTATGAGGTAATAAATTCATTCTTACTTCCTATTTATTGTTGGTCTTGTTCTTTTAAAAACAAAATTAGTTCAGTTTAGATTTCCATTATTTTTAAGTCAGACCAATAATAGCTATAAGTGGATGGCTTTTTAAACATTATTTCATTTGAATGTAATTATGTAAAAAATATTCTTTAACTTTACTAACTAATCATAAAAGTGAGAATTTCCATGATCTTTTTTAAAAATATATTTTATTAATTTATTTATATTACATCTCAATTGTTATCCCATCCCTTGTATCCTCCCATTCCTCCCTGCCTCCCATTTTCCCCTTACTTCCCTCCCCTATGACTGTGAATGAGGGGGACCTCCTCCCCCTGTATATTTCATAGGGTATCAAGTCTCTTCTTGGTAGCCTTCTATCCTTCCTCTGAGTGCCACCACGCCTCCCCATTCAGGGGAGGTGGTCAAATATGGGGCACCAGAGTTCGTGTGAAAGTCAACTCCCACTCTCCACTCAACTGTGAAGAATGTCCTGTCCATTGGCTAGATTTGGATAGGGGTTTGAAGTTTACTGCCCATATTGCCAAGAAATAACATCCTTAACCAATGCCATGAATCAAATGGATCTAACAGATATCTACAGAACCTTTCACCCAAACAAAAAAGAATATACCTTCTTCTCTGTACCCCATGGAACCTTCTCCAAAATTGATCACATAGTAGGTCACAAAGCAGGCATCAACAGATACCAGAGGATTGAAATAATACCTTATATCAGATCAGATCACCATGGCCTTAGGCTGCACTTCAACAACAACAGAAATAACAAAAAACCTACATATACATGGAAACTAAACAACTCTCTGCTTAATGACACCTGGGTCCAGGAAGAAATAAAGAAAGAAATTAAGGACTTCCTGAAATTCAATGAAAATGAAGGAACAACATACCCAAATTTATGGAATACATTGAAAGCAGTGCTAAGAGGAAAATTCATAGCACTAAGTGCCTTTAAAAATAAATTGGAAACATCCCACATAAGCAACTTAATGACACAGCTGGAAGCCCTAGAAAAAAAGAAGCAGAAATACCCAAGAGGAGTAGACATCTGGAAATAATCAAGCTCAGGACTGAAATTAATAAATTAGAAACAAAGAAAACCGTCCAAAGAATCAACAAAACCAAGAGCTGGTCCTTTGAGAAAATCAAGAAAATAGACAAACCGTTGGCCAAACTAACTAAAAGGCAGAGAGACAGTATCCAAATCAACAAAATCAGAAATGAAAAAGAAGACATAACACCAGGCACTGAAGAAATACAAAGAATCATAAGATCCTACTTCAATGGCATATATGCCACAAAATTTGAAAATCTAAGGGAAATGGATCATTTTCTTGATCAATTCTACTTGCCAAGATTGAGTGAAGAACAGATAAACAAGCTAAGAAATAGAAAAAGAAGCAATCATTGATAGTCTCCCCCTCCCCTCCCAAAAAAGCCCAGGGCTAGATGGTTTCAGTGTGGAATTCTACCAGACCTTCAAGTGTGAGCTAATACCGATACTCTTCAAGTCTTCAAGCTATTCCAAAAGATAGAAATGGATGAAACATTACCAAATTCATTCTATGAGGCCATAGTCACATTGATACCTAAACCTCATGAAGACCCAACAAAGAGAATTTCAGACCAATATCTCTTATGAACATTGATGCAAAAATACTCAATAAAATACTTGCAAAACGAATACAAGAACACATCAAAGATATCATTCAGCATGACCAGGTAGGCTTCATTCCAGGCATACAGGGAAATCAGTGTAATCTACCATATAAACAAACTGAAGAAAAAAAAAAAACGCACATGATCATCTCCTTAGATGCAGAGAAAGCATTTGATAAACTCCAACACCCATTCATGTTTAAAGTTTTGGAGAGATCAGGGATGTAAGGCACATACCTCAACATAATAAAGGCTATATACAGCAAGTCAATAGCCAAAATCAAATTAAATGGTGAGATACTCAAAGAAATTCCTCTAAAATCAGGAACAAGGCAAGACGGCCCACTCTCTCCATATCTCTTCAATATAGTACTGGAAGTTCTAGCCAGAGCAATAAGACAACAAAGGGAGATCAAGGGGATCCAAATAGGTAAGGAGGAAGTCAAATTATGCCTATTTGCAGATAAGATATATTTTAAAGAAAAACTATCAGTATTTCAAAACTTGCACTTAAATGATTATGTTTCTACCTACACTCCTGCAGTAATTACTTGGTAAGAATAAAAAATATGACATTCTCTTCCTTATATGTTTATGTATTCTTTATGCTGCTTGGTTTTTTTGTTGTGGTTCCTGGGGTTATTTTTCAGGGCGGGGGTTGGTTTTTTTTTTTTTTTTTTTTTTAATGAACTGAACCTATGGCTGACTCTGTAAAAATAAATGTTTGCTTACAGAAATCCAAAACCACAAAACTATGTTTAAACTCCAGCCAGATGGATTTCCTACTTAACACACACACACACACACACACACACACACACACACACACACACACACACACTGGAAGAGGAAGTGTAGTGTCAGGGATAAGATTAAAAAAAAAGAAACCTTCAGTGAATATTAAAACCATATAATTCTATAATTGACCATTGTTTCTTTGAAGAAATTCAACATCTGCCTTGAAACAAAGACTGAACATCAACTGGTGAAGAGAGCTATTAAATTTCAAAATTGCTTTGAAATCATGTCATATTAGCCAGTTTAGACTTCTCTTCTTTAAAGTATCTAACATTTTCTAATGGTCCCCAGATCTCTGATTCTTAGTATTTCTTTAACTTAGAGAGTATTCTTTCATTCTCAAATGACAGTATTGAAGAAGGTCCAACAGCATTTAGATATTGGGGGAAGGGCATCATAGCTGAACTTTGTGAATACTACTTTGGCAGACTGTCCAATTGTGGACATCACAGAAGGCTCTCATGATAAATTTGGTTGCTTGATCTAAGAGTTTATAGTGTTGCCCTATATTTAGCATTTCCTTAACTTTTAATCTTTAAAGATGTATTTGTTTGTAGCTTACCTCTTATTTGGGGGTGTATATGAATCTACCACTAAACATTAATTGATTGCTGTACTCACCTGTAACACTTGAGTATCTGTTTGCCAGGTAGTGAGAGTAAAAGAATAAAAAGAGTATGTTTTTCATTCTTGAAGAATTGCATTTACATAATGGAGTATTTCACAGCTTTTAATACAAAAATCATGAAATCTCCAGGCAAATGGATGGAATAAGAAGAAAAATCATCCTGAATAAGGTAAGCCAAACCCACAAAGTTAAATATGGCCTATATTCACTTATAAGTGGATATTAGCTTAAGTAAATGATAATCAAACTACATTTAATAGACCCAGAAAGCTCAGGTGAAGAGGAGGGTTCTAGGTGGAGACACATAGATCTCTCTAGGAAGTTGACATAGAATTGATTTTACAGATGGCCTGTGGGTGGGTGGGGTGGGAGTTGAGGGATCAGGTGTCAGGGGAGAGAGTGAGGAGAAAGATGGCTGGAACTGGGTGTCATCTTGGGGGATGGCATGGAAACAGTACAGTAGAAACATCCTATAATGTACAAAGGTAAATATCCTAGTCCTGTGGAACGTAAAGTATCAACTAGCCATCCCTTGTTACCATGAGAGGCTTCCAGTGGTGGGATTGTGTTGCCTTCAGCTGAGTTGTTGGCTAAGGAGGTCCCATGGAAATCTCCCAAACAACACAGGTTTTTGCTACGATAAAGGGCTGCTCTCCACAAACTGGCATCTGACCCTGTTTCAGAGGCTAACACAGTGCATACAACAAATATAAAATGAGACATTTCACATTTTTTTCACTCAAGTCTTAAAAAAAAACTGCTATGTGGTCTTACCTCAGTTTGGTCTAACTTTACTTAAAGAACACATTACTGTAGGTATGTGTAGCTTAGATAGACATGATCATGTTTGCTTTGATTTTTGTACTGGAAATTGAGCTTAGGGCCTTATATATACTAAACAAGAGCCCTACCATCAAATTGTACACCCAGCTCTTTTATACTTTATCTTCCATTTTTCTGATGAGTTCTTGCTGAATTAGTCTGACTTTAAACTCACTATATAGCCAAGACAGGCCTTCAACAAGCAATCCTTCTGCCTCTGCCTCTGCCTCTGAGTACCTGTGATTATATGCCTGTATCGAGTTTTCACTGATTTTAAAATCTGCTTTCCTACAATAACTCAAGGAATGCCATATATAATTTGAGAAATACAAGCTTGGCTTGAAGAAAAAAGAAGTATAGTATTTTGATGTATCACACACATGGAAGAAAATGGGATCCATATGCCCTGCAGGGCAACGCAGTCAACTCAACCCATGAAGATACTACAGCCTGTCACTCTCTCAAAGGCCAAAGGATATCTATGCCTTAAAGAAGATAGACAAAACACATCTTTAGTCACATTCAGTATCAGACAAGCTCATTTTACACCCTTGACCATTGCTAAATATGACCACACCAGAGCTGGCTTTTAGATCAACATTAAAAGGCAGGTGTACATCGTGGTTAATTCCAGCATCATAACTAAGAACATGACCACAGGATATGCAAAGTCATGAATGGTATTTAGAGTGAAAGGAATTTAAATGTGGGTGTGCATGCATATATGTGTGTGTCCGTGTGCATGCTCCTGGTTGTGAGTATGTCTGTGTGTGAATGTGATATGTGCATGCGTGAGTGCGTGTGTGTGTGTGTGTGTGTGTATGTGTGTGTGTGTGTGTGTGTGTGTGTATGTCTCTGTGTATGTGCGTGGGTGCACGAGAGTGTGTGTGTACCTGTACATGCATGTACAAGTGAGAGAAGAGCACCAATTCAGCTCCATCACTAGGCTTTATTCCCTCGAGAGAGGGCCAGTCACTGAACCTGGAAGTTACCATTTTTGCCTACACTGGCTGGCCCATAAGCACTGACACTCCTGCTGTCTCTGTTCCCTGCTTCCCACAGCACTTGCTTTACAAGAAGGCCTTTACAAATGTTCTGGGGATCAGAGACTCAAGCCTATACAAGAAGAGTGACTGCCTAGGAGGCCATGTTTCTGGCCCTGCTTTTTGTTCCAGTACTTATTTCAATCACCCAGCATTCTCTCCCCTGATAGTGTGTTTGTGCAAGTGTATGCTCTTCAGATGTTGTACTATGTTTAATGAGATAATCTTAAAGACTAAGTGACAAAACTGTAGCTCATTTGGAGTATCTAATGTCTATTTTTAAAGTGCATCCTCACCATATGGCTTAGCTAGGCTGTCCCTTATAGTCAATTTTTGGTTTTTATTTTAAATTTTGTATTTATTATAATTTATTCACATGACATCCTGATTGTTATCCCCTCACTCTTATCTTTCCATTCCCACCCTCCCTCCCCATTCTGCCCTATTCAGGTCTCATCAGGATAGCCTGCATCCCCTTCCTCTGTGTGCCCACAATGCTGCTCCACCAGGGGAAGTGATCAAATCGCGGGCATCAGAGTTCATTACAGGGGCAGTTCCTAATCCCCCGCCCCCTGTATCAGTTTTCTTGTCCTGAATGAAAAGATAGGCACCCAGATCTTTTGAATCTCTGACTGTTTTATGCAATGAGCTCTACTCCATTGTGGTTTAAAGTGGTATCTTTTAGAAACAGCACATCATCCTTTGATGAAAGGGCACATTGTAAAGCTTTGTAAAAGCAGTACTGGGAATCTTGAATATGCTGCACAGATTTAAAAAAAAACCTCAATGCTAGATTTTAATCAAATTTTTAATAGTGACTACAATATCACAATGTTCATTGCATTACTCATTGAAAATACAATGACTCAATTTTATAGTTGTCTCTTATGCAATTTAGAGAACTTCACAGAGACTTGATAAAAAAAAAAAAAAGAAGAAGAAGAAGACTCCAAACCCGATAAAAATGAGTCTAGCATGACCATTTCACTTCTCTGATAGGGTGTAGAATCATTATAATTAAGAACATACTAAAGACATCCAAAATATATGAAGAATTTACAGTCTTCTGAACTCAACATGATCTGCCAATACCGACTTTCCCCAAACTTTACAACATTGAGAATATATATGTTCTTTCCTGCCAACTTCTCTCTTCAGAGGGACATTTGAGGGACACTTAATAGACTTACCAGGTAGAAATAAAATGTATTTCACTATTTTATTAAAGGTATACTGTACTATTAACCATCTTCTGCTTATTCAGTATATAACAACTTATGTTCCCTCATGAATCAATCAACTTTGGAAATATGATGATAATGCAATATCTATGTCCCAAAGACCAAGAGGAAAGAACTTAGCACAGGAGAAATCTGCTTTAATTTTGAATGCTTTCTTGGGTTATGTTCACCTTTTAATGAACTTCAGGTTGACAAATGTTTTCTCATCTCAGTTGACAAATGCCTTTGTAACTCACAGAGTTGATTTAGAAATAAAAAGCTAATTAAAGGTGAGTGGCAAATGCTTGAGTTCAGATCTCTCCACATTCCTCCTTGAAATTTACTCACCTCTTTTGCCAACTACACCTTCATTATCCAAAACCACTTTGATGCTTTTAAGAGCTGCCTTGGCTGCTTTCCTGGCATAGGGAGTGTTGGTAACCATGCTGCTTCACAGGAGGCCCATGTCTCTTCTTAGACCAACCATGCATACCGCAGCTTACTCCCTCCAGATGACCAAGGAAGGTACAAATACTACATCAGACCCATTCTTGCTGCCAGACTACTTTGTTGAATATGGGTCAAGGGCGCACACATGGCTTTGCTGATTCTTCCAATCACCTTTCCCTGCACAGATGTTTCACTAAGGTTTACAACACAAGATATGACTTTCCCAAGCTTCAACTTCATCCTTCCTGTTTTCTTCCATGCAAGCATTTCTCTTAAAATTTCAATGTGTTTGATACTCAGTATCTTCTTTTCATAAGACTCTGGGTGATATGTCAACTCAATGTCTTTCCCAGTACCAACTCTACAGTCACAACACTATGAAAAAGACAATAGGCAAATGGCCTTTCATAATGTGGCTACAGCTCTTCTCCCTTGCTGCACTTTCATTTCTCTGGGATCCAGACAAACCCAAGTTTCTCTGTAGCTTACACTCTTTACCTTTGAAGATGCTGTCTTCAGCCCTGGGGTTGACATTCTCTGTAGTTTTTATGACAACTACTTCTTTGTATGACTGTATGCTCCTCTCCTCTACTAAGTTTTCTGGAACATTTTATTCAGAAATTAGGCAGCGTCCTCTTGAACATAGTTTTTCCCCAATTGTCATTATTTTGGCATGCTTTAGGTCACCTAATATTTCAGCATGTCCTTCAATTTGCAATCATCTGGTTTTTCCTTATGATTATGTCTGAGCTATACAGTTTTGCTCAATACATTGCATTCTTCTTAGTAAGTTCTGTCAGATTATACATGATGTCTATTTTCCTAATTATGATTACATTAATCTTAGTTACCTGATTATATCCTAGTAGGTTTATCTGGTTTGTGTTCTCTTTTAACAAAATACTTTGTGAATTGGTGCTTCAAAAGTAGTTTTCTTCTTGCTTACCTTACCTATACCTATTAGTTTTAGTATATGTTGGCAGTTCATGTTTGGTTAGTTTTTTAATCAGTCATTACCCAGTGATTTCTCTTTTTTATATGAACTGTGAATACATGCACATCTTTGAAGACAGTGTGTTCTTGACTGACCAGTTCACCAGACTGGCTTTTCAGTAAGTCTCATGGATCTTTCTATCTCCACTTCGCCATCCCTGAGATACACGCATACTGCCATGACACGATTCTCTTTGTGTGTGTCCGTGGATTTACTCCTATTGTTTTCTTTTTTAATTTAATTTATTATTTGGCATATTATACATTTATATTACTGCAGATAAATAAAATAAACTACATATAGCAAGGAGAACCATGAAACAATAAGGAATTATATGTTACATACATGGTGTTTTGGCTAGTTATACTTAGCAACCTTGCAGAAAACATTTTTCCTCTCTTGGTGAGCATGAAATTCTGAATGTAAATCAATATCTATTGTATCTCATCTCTGTCAACTTAAAACATCTATCTAGACCTAAAGATGCCTTATCTCTTAAATAACTAAGCTTAATTAAAAAGACTAAGCTATCTGGTTTTCAACCTCATTAGAAACTTGACAAGGAATAAAACTTAATTACCTGGGTAAACCTGAAGTGCAGGTTAGCAGCTTCTAAAACGAAAAAAAAAAAAATGACAGAGACAGTTTGCTGCTTGAACAGTCACCTGAAACTCTCTATACATTGGAGCATCATCTTCAACCTTCTGGTCCAATATATCTGACAGACGTATTTGTGAGGCGGGAGCTATTGAGGACTTGCTTACCCTGTCTTGGCAGAGTTTGGCTGTCTACTCTGCCTGCATCCAAGCTTGCCCATTTTGATGCAGAATTCTGTCTGTGGAAGAAACAAGGGCATTTTGCCCAGTGGCTTGTTTGCCAAAATTGAAGCTATCTCCATAAGGAAGTCCTTTGATGCTCATCATCTTCTTTGAGGTAGGCTGGGTGTTGCCAGGAGTTAACCTGCCTTGTTGCCAGAGAATCTTGACAGTATTACATGTTGGTGGTGTTGTGAGCATAGCTGCCTTCCATGCCGCTATTCACGAGCGGATGATGGGATCACACTCAAGTGCAGGCACTTCAGAGCAAAGCACTTTCCTGGCTGAGCCACTCCCCTTCAAAATAGTGATTTCTAGAAATAGCATTCCTTTGGCATTTAGTTGAAGGCTTTCCACCATGAAGAAGCACTTTCTCTTCTACCACAATCTATTTAGTCATTGATTTATATCAGTGAATTTATTAAATGGGTTATAATCAGTAACGATTCCATTGTCATCTTACCTCTCCAGTTGTTCTTTTTTTCAGACAGCTTTCTTTTAAACTTATTTCTGTAGAGTTCTTGTGTAAGATAAATTTCTATATTTCTTAGTAATATCCTAAGTTTCTGTTATGAGTGAGATGTTTGGCTCTTTGTATTCTTTCACAACACCAACCTTAGAGTAAAGATTTCTTCTAGAAACCCTGGCCTATTATAATGTGTGAAGCCAAGATAACAGCATCAGGAGCTGAATGCACTGTAGGTACAACTGCTCCTGGTCCTAGCACAGATCTAGGAAACACACACATTTACTTCTATGTTTAAATTACTTTCTCTATCTACGATAAAAATTCTTCATCCACTCATGTACCTTCAATTCTAAACCAGTGCTGACTGGCTTTCACCTGATATTATCATTTTTAACATCTGAAACTGTCTTTCTAATAATGAGAGATGTGACTGTTTTTCTTAATATATTAATTTATTTACTCAGTGCATGGAATGTAGCCAATTTCCAGATACTGGTGTCCAGTTGCCCGCTTTGCACAGATTCCATTCCTGGGAAACCCACATCATCTGGCGCATTCATGGCTATATAAGAGAATTCTAGTCAGTGTTTTATAACAGTACACCTCATAACTCCTATATAAAAGAGACAGAAAACCCAATAGGTGCTTAGTTCATGAGGCTAGAGGCCTCAGCAGTCCCAATATGGTGCTGAAGGCCTGGAGAGATCTTCACAATCCAAAGGTCTTCAGTCCATGTTAGAAGGCTAAAGAGGTTGAGTTTCTCTGTGTGCAGGAGGAAAACAGTCATGGCAGCAGCAGCAACTCACCAGCAAGATGGTAAAGCAAGTGGGCAAAATGGAAACCCTTTTCCTTCAGATCTCCTTATATCTGCACACTGCTGGGAAATGCTGCCCACTCTTAAGGACAGGCTTCCTCTTGAAGATGATGCTGAATCCAGTCATGGTGAAAATGAAGTTTAACCATTCCATACACAAACATACTTAGAAACAGGACATAGGCAGAGATACTCACCATTTTTTAAACACAAAAGTTTCTATTAAGCTCCTTAAAACATTATTTTGCTTTAGTTGGGAATGTGTTGCAAGTTACCTTTTTGTCCTCCTTAAATATATTTTTAATTGTAGAAAGTTTATATACCCTAGACTTCATATCCTTTAACTATACAATTCAGAAGTTTTACACACACACACACACACACACACACACACACACACACACACACACATACTACCTTGAGTAAAAACACAGTACAAAGGAGACCCAAATTGACTTCCACCTCCACCACTATCTATGACTCTGAGTGAATCTGTTATTTTTGCTTCTTGTGCAAATATTTTGGGGAGAAACGTTACTAAAATATAATAATGGTATAAATAGTGACAGTAGTGTAAAGAATATATAATAGTATGGAAAATGTTGCATTGGTGATGTGAGCTCAAGCCGCTGGTTGGTTTCATGGATCTGCAGATATGTTCTCTTCCTGTTAGGAATGTTCCTATTGTAGTAATAGGAATGTAACAGACAAGCTATTGGATATGATTCCTGGACTTCCTTCTCGATTCCTAAGATATATTCTTTTCACTCAGTCATTTATCTATATACCAACTGTGAACTGCATGGTCTGCATACTGCATGATGAACACAATGTCTCAAGCTGTGGGTTACAACCCCATACAAATGTCATGTACAAAATAAGGGGCATCTAGAAGATTTGGCAACAGCTCAAGGTTCTCAAATAGGAAACTACTAAAATTTAGTCCAAAACCAAACACTTAATGAACCAGAGATGTTTCTTGCAGCAACAGCCTGTGTTATGTCAGGTGATTTTATTCCAGCTCTTAGTTCTGAGCACATAACACATGTACTTTTACAGCAAGCATGCTGTCACACCATGGCACACAGCAAACGCTCCATGAATGACTTGGCAACTACTGTATGCTATAAATTGCTATGTTTATTCTGCTCATGCAAAGATTTCTGATCTTGCAGAAATATAAAGTTTTAATCTTGGGAAAACATAGACTTTTGCTATTTTCCTATAATCATTCTTCAGCATTGAAGTGTCATATTTTGTTAGACATGTTTGGTTTTTAGAGCCTGCTGTTTGAGGATCTGGAGATGTGATGCAATGGTTGAAGTGTTCACTGTGCAAGTGTAAGGATAAGAGTTTCTATTTCCAGAATACACATAAGTGCAGGGTGGGTGTGGCAGCTGTCTGACTCCCAGCATTCAGAAGATGAAGACAGGTGCTCAGAGCAAGCTGGCTAGCCAGATAACCACTAGAGAGCTCTGCATTCAACTGTGAGACCCTGTCTCAGGGAATAAGATGGAGAATGATATAGGAAGATTCCCAGTGTCAATATTGGTCCTCCACACATATGCAAACATGCATACACACCTATACACATGAAATTATAAATACACTTTTTAAATTTTTAATTTTATTAACTTATTCAGATTACAACTCAATTGTTATCCCATCACTTGTATCCTCCCATTCCTCCCTCCCTCCTGCTTTCACTCTATTCCCCTCCCCTAGGTCTAAGACGGAGGGGGATTTCCTCCCCCACCATATGGTCATAGGCTATCAAGTCTCACCTTGGTAGCCTGATTATTCTTTCTTTGAGTGCCATCAGGCCTCCCTACCAAGGAGAGGTGGTCAAATATGGAGCACCACAGTTCATGTCAGAGTCAGTCCCCACTCTCCACATAACTGTGGAGAATGTCCTGTCCATTGGGTAGATCAGAGTAGGGGTTTGATGTTTACTACTTGTATTGTCCTTGGTTAGTGTAATAGTTGGAGCAGACCCCCATGGGCCCTGATCAACCCATCCCGATGTTCTTCTTATAGGTTTCTAGGACCCTCTGGGTCCTTCTATTTCCCAATCTCCTATATTTCTCTTACCTAGAGTCTCAGTAGGATGTCCTCACATCTATCCCAATCTTTTGGTAAGTGAAGACTTTCGTGGAATATGCCTTTTGGGCTAGTTCCCAATTATAAGTCAGTATATACCATGTGAGTATTCTGCTTCTTGGTTAACTCTCATTATGATCATTTCTTGTCCCATCCATTTGTGCACAAATTTTGGGATTTCTTTGTTTTTAATAGCTGAGTAGTATTCCATAGTGTAAATGTACCACAGTTTCTTTATCCATTCTTCAACGGAGGGACATTTAGGCTGTTTCCAGGTTCTGGTTATTATGAATAAGGTTACTATGAATATGACTGAGCATACATCCTTGTTGTGTGGTGGAACATTTTCTGGGTATATTACAAGGAGTGGAATAGCTAGGTCTTGAGGAAACCCTATTGCCAGTTTTCTGAGAAAGCGCCAGATAGATTTCCAAAGTGGTTGTACAAGTTTACATTCCCACCAGCAACGAAGGAGTGTTCCTCTTTCTCTACATCCTCTCCAACATGTGGTATCACTTGAATTTTTGATCTTAGCCATTCTAATGGGTGTAAGATGGAAACTCAAAGTTGTTTGGATTTGCATTTCTCTGATGACTAAAGACCTTGAGCATTTCTTTAAGTGTTTCTCAGCCATTGGATATTCCTCTGTTGAGAATTCTCTGTTTAGTTCTGAGCCCCATTTCTCAATTGGGTTATTTGGTTTTGTGGTGTTTAATTTCTTGAGTTCTTTATATATTTTGGATATTAGACCATTGTCAGATGTAGGGTTGGTGAAGATCTTTTCCCAGTCTGTAGGCTGTCGCTTTGTTCTGTTGACAGTGTCTCCTGCCTTACAGAAGCTTCTCAGCCTCATGAGGTCCCATTTATTAATTGTTGACATTAGGGCCTGGACTGTTGGTGTTCTGTTCAGGAAGTTGTCTCCTGTGCCAATGTGTTCCAAGCTCTTCCTCGCTTTTTCTTCTAAGCGATTTAGTGTCTCTGGTTTTATATTGAGGTCCTTAATCCACTTGGACTTGAGTTTTGTGCATGGTGACAAATACGGGTCCAATTACATTTTTCTACATGTAGACATTCAGTTAGACCAGCACCATTTGTTGAATATGCTATTGTTTTTCCACTGAATAGATTTGGCTTCTTTGTCAAAAATCAAGGGACCATATGTGTGTGGATTCATTTCTGGGTCTTCGATTCAATTCCATTGATCAACCAGCTGATTGCTGTGCCAGTATCACGTTGTTTTAATTACTGTTGCTCTATAGTACAGCTTAAGATCGGGTATGGACATTTCTCCCAAGGATCTTTTATTGTATAGGATTGTTTTAGCTATTCTGGTTTTTTTATTTTTTCATATAAAGTTGAGAATTGATCTTTAAATTCTGTTTGAGTTACTGTTCTCAGTTTCATTGAAAAGTGACTAAATTATTTTTATTTGAGAATAAAACAGGAATTTTAATAATTCCTTAAATGGTCTTAAACATGCTTCTCTTTTTTACTATGGGTCTCTGCAAAGCAGCACTCTTGACATTGAAGATTATAAATTTAAAATATCTATCTACTCTGAAAATCTTTCAAGATGCTATTTCAGTATGAAGTATTCAATCAGGGGACGTGGTCAGAAAAGGGGCACCAGAGTTCGTGTGAGAGTCAGATCTCACTCTCCACTCACTGGTGGAAAATATCCTGTTTGTAGGTTAGGTCTTGGTAGGGGTTCGAAGTTTACTGCCTATATTCTCCTTGGCTGGTGCCTTAGTTTGAGGAGGACCCCAGGACCCAGATCTGCCTGTCATAAAGTTCTTCTTGTAGGTTTCCAGAACCCTGAGGATCCTGCTACTTCCCCATTCTTCCATGCTACTCTCGCCTAAAGTCTCAATAAGATGTCCTCTCCTCTGACCCACTTTCTTGGTAAGTAAAGTTTTTCATGGGACGTATCCCTTGGACTAGTGTTTTGATATAAGTGAGTATATACCATTTGTCTCTCTTTGCTTCTGGGTGAACTCACTCATTATGATAATTTCTAGATCAATCCATTTGTCCACAAATTTCGGGAATTCCTTGTTTTTAATAGCTGAGTCATATTCCATAGTGTAAGTGTACCACAGTTTCTTAGTCCATTCTTCTACTGAGGGACACTTAGGCTGTTTCCATGTTCTGGCTATTATGTATAAAGCAGCTATGAACATGGTTGAGTATATGTCCCTGTTGTGTAGTAGGGCATTTTCTGGGTATATTCCATGGAGTGGGATAGCTGGGTCTTGAGGAAGCTCTATTGCCAGTTTTCTGAGAAAGTGCCAGATAGCTTTCCAAAGTGGTTGTACTAGTTTGCATTCCCACCAGCAATGAAGGAGTGTTCCTCTCTCTCCACATCCTCGCCAACATGTGGTGTCATTTGAGGTTTTGATCTTAGCCATTCTGATGGGTATAAGATGGAATCTCAGTGTTGTTTTGATTTGCATTTCTCTGATGACTAACAAGGACGAGCATTTCTTTAAGTGTTTCTCGGCCATTTGATATTCCTCTGTTGAGAATTCTCTTTTAAGTTCCAAGCCCCATTTTGCAATTGGGTTGTTTGGTTTTGTGGTGTTTAATTTCTTGTGTTCTTTATATATTTTGGATATTTAACCTTTGTCAGATGAAGATTTGGTGAAGATCTTTTCCCAGTCTGTAGTCTGTCGCTTTGTTCTACTGACAGTGTCTCTTGCCATACAGAAGCTTCTCAGCCTCTTGAGGTCCCATTTATTAATTGTTGACATTAAGGCCTGGGCTGTTGGTGTACTGTTCAGGAAGTTGTTTCCTGTGCCTATGTGTCCCAGGCTCTTCCCCACTTTTTCCTCTAACTGAATTAATGTCTCTGGTTTTAAGTTGAGGTCTTTAATCCACTTGGACTTGAGTTTTGTGCATGGTGACAAATAAGGGTCTAATTGCATTTTTCTACATGTAGACATTCAGTTAGACCAGCACCATTTGTTGAAGATGCTATCATTTTTTCCATTGAATAGATTTAGCTTCTTTGTAAAATCAAGTGAGCAAATGTGTGTGGATTCATCTCTGGGTCTTCAATTCGATTCCATTGATCCACCAGCCTATTGCTGTGCCAGTACCATGCTGTTTTAATTACTGTTGCTCTATAGTACAGCTTGAGATCAGGTATGGAGATTCTTCCAGAGGATCTTTTATTGTATACGATTGTTTTTTGATATTCTGGGTTTTTTATTTCTCCATATGAATTTGAGAATTGATCTTTCAATATCTTTAAAATATTTTGTAGGTATTTTGATAGGGATTGCGTTGAATCTGTAAATTTGGTAAGATGGCCATTTTTACTATG